>NW_022986236.1:918243-1224325 GCF_902500255.1 Thalassophryne amazonica | reverse complement strand
GCTGATTAGACACCATGATTAGTGCACAGGTGTGCCTTAGACTGCCCACAATAAAAGGCCACTCTGAAAGGTGCAGTTTTATCACACAGCACAATGCCACAGATGTCGCAAGATTTGAGGGAGCGTGCAATTGGCATGCTGACAGCAGGAATGTCAACCAGAGCTGTTGCTCGTGTATTGAATGTTCATTTCTCTACCATAAGCTGTCTCCAAAGGCGTTTCAGAGAATTTGGCAGTACATCCAACCAGCCTCACAACCGCAGACCACGTGTAACCACACCAGCCCAGGACCTCCACATCCAGCATGTTCACCTCCAAGATCGTCTGAGACCAGCCACTCGGACAGCTGCTGAAACAATCGGTTTGCATAACCAAAGAATTTCTGCACAAACTGTCAGAAACCGTCTCAGGGAAGCTCATCTGCATGCTCGCCGTCCTCATCGGGGTCTCGACCTGACTCCAGTTCGTCGTCGTAACCGACTTGAGTGGGCAAATGCTCACATTCGCTGGGGTTTGGCACGTTGGAGAGGTGTTCTCTTCATGGATGAACCCGGTTCACACTGTTCAGGGCAGATGGCAGACAGCATGTGTGGCATCGTGTGGGTGAGCGGTTTTCTGATGTCAATGTTGTGGATCGAGTGGCCCATGGTGGCGGTGGGGTTATGGTATGGGCAGGCATCTGTTATGGACGAAGAACACAGGTGCATTTTATTGATGGCATTTTGAATGCACAGAGATACCGTGACGAGATCCCGAGGCCCATTGTTGTGCCATACATCCAAGAACATCACCTCATGTTGCTGCAGGATAATGCACGGCCCCATGTTGCAAGGATCTGTACACAATTCTTGGAAACTGAAAATGTCCCAGTTCTTGCATGGCCGGCATACTCACCTGACATGTCACCCATTGAGCATGTTTGGGATGCTCTGGCGTATATGACAGCGTGTACCAGTTCCTGCCAATATCCAGCAACTTCGCACAGCCATTGAAGAGGAGTGGACCAACATTCCACAGGCCACAATTGACAACCTGATCAACTCTATGCGAAGGAGATGTGTTGCACTGCATGAGGCAAATGGTGGTCACACCAGATACTGACTGGTATCCCCCCCCCAATAAAACAAAACTGCACCTTTCAGAGTGGCCTTTTATTGTGGACAGTCTAAGGCACACCTGTGCACTAATCATGGTGTCTAATCAGCATCTTGATATGGCACACCTGTGAGGTGGGATGGATTATCTCAGCAAAGGAGAAGTGCTCACTATCACAGATTTAGACTGGTTTGTGAACAATATTTGAGGGAAATGGTGATATTGTGTATGTGGAAAACGTTTTAGATCTTTGAGTTCATCTCATACAAAATGGGAGCAAAACCAAAAGTGTTGCGTTTATATTTTTGTTGAGTGTATGTTTCCCATGTAACAATAAGAAATATACTCAAAACCTGGATTAATCTTTTTACTCACATAGCACTACCATTATTCTGAACACTACTGTATATACAGAAGAACTGTCTGGCAATCTAATATGCCTTTGAAGAGGGCCACTAACACAATCTGCACCAACTTTGTCCTGGTCCTTTGACCGATCTGTATAGATCTCACAATAATGCGTGTATTTATACCTCATTTCTCCAAATTTGTTCAAAAAGATTAAATCATTGGTACAACTCTTTTTAAATTTTCTTAGTGATAAATCAATTAATGGGTCAATGAGCTTCCAAGGGGGAATATTAAGTATGCGGAAAGAAGCTATATTAGTAGTACAGAGTATGCGTAATAGAGCATCCTTATTACGTACACCAAAAGGTTTAATAGCTGACGGCCTACAAGTAGAATATTGAGGCATAAAGGTGCCATCATACGTCGGATTACGACAGTTATTTTTTTATTTAATTGCATAGTGAAGAGAGAACTTTTCGAATCTTAAATGTAACGGCAGTTCATTTGCCTCCACATAAAGGCTCTGCATAGGAGAGGTATGAAATGCACCTAGACAAATTCAGAGACCTTGATTCTGAATTGGCTTCAACCTGTCAAGGTAAGACTTACGGGCAGAGCCATGAACTGCACAACCATAATCCAGTTTAGGTCTAACTAAAGCTCTATAGAACTGGAGGAGTACAATGCGATCAGCACCCCAATCCATTTTTGACATAACCCTTAGCAGGGCTAATACTTTAAGGCATTTCTGCCTTACGTAATCAATATGTGCTTTAAAAGTAAGTTTATTATCAAAGATCAGGCCAAGATATTTCGTCTGACGAACCACAGGAATAATAGTGCCATGTAGTTTAACCTCTGTGCACTGAACGTTTAGCACAAAAATGAACACACACAGTCTTGGTTTTAGAGAAGTGAAAACCATTCTCATCAGCCCAACTTCCAATTCTATTGAAACAATTTTGCAGCATCGTTTCCATAAATAACATATTTTGTGATGAACAAGAAATACAAAAGTCATCCACAAACAAAGATCTAACAAACCCAGGATTTACAACGTCAACAATGCTATTTATCTTCAATAGGAACAGGGCAATGGATAGGATGCTGCCTTGTGGCACACCCATTTCCTGATCATGTAAATCGGAAAACGTTGACCCAAGGCGAACTCGAAACACGATTGGAAAGAAAATTCTGAAGAAAAATGGGCAGTCTGCCCCTCAACCCCAGATTGCAGAGGTCCCTCATAATACCATACTTCCATGTAGTATCATAAGCCTTTTCAAGATCAAAAAAATTTGACAACATGATGACCACGAACAATACCATCACAAATGAAAGACTCAAGACGAATAAGGTGATCAAGCGTGCTTCGATTTCGACGAAAACCACTTTGGAATTTGGATATCAATCCATTCTTCTCCAAGAACCAAACCAATCTGGCATTAATCATTCGTTCCGTGGGTTTACAAAGACAACTGGTCAAAGAAATAGGACGATAATTCGTTGGATCAGTTGCATCCTTGCCAGGTTTCGCAATAGGAATAATGGTGGCTTCACGCCACACATCCGGAAAATCACCAGTTCTCCAGAGTTTATTCAAAATATCCAATAAAACTAAGAGGGGCGCCTCAGGTAAATGTTTCAATAATTGATAATGGATGTCATCTGGACCAAATGCCGCATCATGGCATTTACTGAAAGAAGTATTCAATTCAGTAATAGTAAATGGAATATTATAATCTTCCACATGGTTGATAAAAAGTTGAGTGCCAGGCTCTCAGCATGGGATTTATAACTCTGAAATGTAGGAGAGTAATGACTGGAAGAGGAATTATGTCCAAATTCCTCAGCCAATAAATTTACAATGTCCTGTCTTGCCATACACTTAACACCGTTTGGTTTAATTAAATATGTTACAGAACAGCATGTGTATTTCCCGCTTATTTTTCTCACCATCTCCCACACTTTAGTCATGGGAGTATTAATAGTAAGCTTAGAAACATAATTACTCCAAGACAGTCGTTTCGTTCTCTTAATGACATTCCAGGCTTTTGCCCGCATCTCGCGATATATTTGTAAATTATCCTGTGTGGGGTACTTTTTGAATTTTCTTAAGGCTTTTTTACGGCACTTGACAGCTTCATTACAGTCGGCATTAAACCAAGGATTATGTTTACGACATTCTGTACCTGATTTTGGTACCGTATGTGTAGCTATATCAACTAATGCGCGAGTAAATAAAATCAAAGGATCCTCTGCGTCCCAAAAACATTAATATCGTGTGTATACTGAAGTAAAAAAAAAAGCATCCAATTTGCTTTGTGAAGTTGCCATTTTTGGACTCTCTCCTCTGACAAAGGTTGGACTATCAGTAGTGGTTGATTTAATAGTCTCATTCAATGCAGGAGCATCGCCTTTCACCCAAGTTAAATCTGTTTGGATACCCACTGTCCTTTTCGGTTGTTTCAAAGTAGATTGTTGGTTAGCTACTTTTGAGGTAGTCATGTCAGTCGCATTTGTTGCATACAAAGTAGTTTGCACATGTTGGGCATCAAACACTTTACGTGCTTCTGGGAAGGACAAGTTACCCAGAACTTTAAGTTCTTGAACTTGTTTTTCTTCAATCCATTTTGGGCACATTCAGGAATTGGCAACGCGATTGCCAGAGCAATTTACACAATGCACAGAACCCTGACAATTGGTAGAATTATGGTCACACTTGCCACACTTGTCGCAACGCTCAGAGCTTTGACAAGAAGATCTGAAATGGCCAAACCTATGACATCTGAAACAACGAACGGGTTAGGTATGAATGGACTAACCCTGACACGCAAGTATCCAACATCAATAAACTGTGGGAGACTCGATCTGCGAAACATTACAAACAAGGTATTTGTTGGTCTTTCAACACCATCCTGTTTGATTGTGACACGTTATACATCAGTAACACCCTGGTCGGCCAACTGCTCGAGGATTTCCTCGACATCTCAATCCCTAAGCTCAGTGCAACGGATCACTCCTTTACACGAGTTCAGCGTCTTGTGTGGAGTGACTCTGACATTAAGACTGACAAATGTCTGAACCTTGAGGAGATTTTTGGCCTGACCAGGTCGGTCAACCTCAACCAAAATATCTCCTGATCTAAGTCGTTTCACCGATTTGGCCGGTCCAATTATCTCCTGTATGCCCTTGTAGATGGCAAAAGGGGACAATTTGACTGGCAAATTTGGGTCGCTACTTTGGATGACCAAAAAGTGCAGGAATTGCACAGAATCAGCGTTCTCATAAGACGAATCATTACAAAATCTCTTGGTTGTTTTATTTGTAGTTGCCATAGTAAAATAATTAAAATTCATCACCAGTGCTCCCCACCCACCATGGAGCCCAACAAGGGGACGTCATATATATGAGGCGTAACACTCATACTGACGACAGGGATACAGCAGTGATATACTCAGGGCAGACATAATACACCCCGATTGACTTGATTAAGCAGTCGCCTTTCAGGATACCACACAAAAGTGATTGATAAGATATCAACAACACCACACAAAAGTGAACCCCTGCCAGAAAAATACTTGGAAACTCCCGAATCCCCTACCGAACCCTACATCTAAAAGCCTAAGAGAATTAAATCAAAACCTGCAATTAAAATCCCTGCCATGTTGGCTATGCTGTGTCCCCTGCACGAGGTACGGGGTATAATCTCACAAGCATTCTAGCCAACACGGCTCCCACAATAACCTAAAAATTAAACTACTGATACGTGGACACCCGGGAGCACCCAAGCCCCGGCATCAGATGGTAGAGAGCTAGATGAAAATATCATAAAAGACCTACAAAAACATGCCAGATCGAGTATATACACGAGATGTAACTGGTATCCTAGGGCCAGACACCACCAGCCGACTGGTTTATATCAGGCGTGTATAAACGTCCCGACTAAGTGAATCCAGGGCCAAAATGATGTGTTGCTTCAGGAGGACCGCAGCCGCACCATCCACTCAATCATCAGGACCCCCTTCTCCACCGACACGGGTCGCAGTCCACGGCAAACAGACCGTCCCTTTTAGTCGCCTCTTACGACATGCAGGAAATACAGCGGGCCTATTCTCCAGGTCCCCCGAACCCGCAGGGGGTCTCATCAGATTTGAATGAAATCTTTTTAGACAGATACATTCATACAAAGATTATAATAGGGTTCAGCTAAAGAAACACTTTTCTGTCCATTATTCTACAAGAATACTGTGCAGAAATTACTGTCAATAAATGGAAAATGCTAATAAATTCATGCAATCCATGAACTAGCTTGGGATGGTAAGAGCGCAGTCCAGAAATACCTCAAAAATAACTGCTACTTCAGCAAAAAAAGTAGTGTTTTGCAGCATCCACTACAGGCTGCGCCCTTGACTGCCAATTGAAATTTCACAATTTTCCAGAACTCCTCCCATCACAGATTGACAACAGTGAAGTGAAGATAGGCAGTGATTGGCACACAGACATTTCAACTTCAAAACCTAATTTTTAAAAGGGGAGGTGATGGTCTAGTGGTTTTGCATTGGGCTTGAGACCAGAGGATCCTCAGTTAAAACCCCAGCATGACTGGAAAATCACTAAGGGCCCTTGGGCAAGGTCCTTAATCCCCAAGTTGCTCCCAGTGCGTAGTGAGCGCCTTGCATTGCAGCACCCTGACATCAGTGTGTGAGTGTGTAAATGGACTGCATTTATATAGCGCTTTTCCATCTGGATCAGACGCTCAAAGCGCTTTACTCATCAATGCCTCACATTCACCCTGATGTCAGGTGCACAGCCATCTGTGCACGGCACAAAGACGGCATGCGAACAGCCATTTGTGTGTACAATGTTCGTGCAAGACGTCTGACTTGGGAAGGTGGACGACAGTCAAACGGAGCGCCAATATTACAGGAATTATGCAAACGATGAAGAACCGTCAAGACAGAAAGCAAAATGGAATACACATGACTTGAAGTTGTAGTCGGGATTCGTACAGGAACAAAGCTGGACGACGGTTAAATGATGCCTCTGAAAGTCAACCTAAGTCCAGATTACCCGGGGCTTCATTGCTAGGAAAGTTCAAAGACCAAAATACCAACATTCTGGGCACAATGAACATCTTTTCACTAATATCTATAATTTCTTTGTGTGACTGACATCGTGATTCAAGCATTCAAAAGGCTATTCCTACCGCTACACAACTCCAACCACACACAAGAAAGTTTCTTGATAGTTCTTGTTACTGAACGAAACCGCGTCTCCCTAGCCGGATAGAGCCGTGATGTCATCACGCATGCGCGTAGCTGCTGTCTAGCAGGATCTTGAAAGTCCCCCATTAGATGTTTGTGAAGTTCATGGCTATTTGATCCTACAAGAGCCAGAACCTACCTGCATGTTTAAGTATCATTCTGCAGGCTTTTGTTTTTCTGATGTGCCTGCTTGAGTTCGTCCTGTAAGTCAGTGATTGTCTTGTCAGTTCAATAACAGTTTCTTCCAGGACGAGGACTTCGTCCCTGAGTACTGTGACCGGTGCTTTTTCATTTTTGATGTGTTCTTTAGCAGGGATCACAGATTTTTCTGTTTCATGTAGTCTCTGTTTCAAACGCTGGTTCTCCTTCTCCTGTTTCTGGAGTTGAGAAGCAAACTGTGATAACAGAGATTCAGCATGTTTCAGTTTGACAAAAGCACTTACGGCTAATTTTCCAAGAATTTCAGGTAAGTAGTTTCTTTTTAGGGGTGTGTTCACATCTTGACTGATGATGTCAGTCATTTCTGTGCTCACTTCTTCCTGTGTAGCCGATTGCAGTTCACTGGCATATCCTGGTAATAACTCTGCTGTTAGATTGATACCTGTGCAATTAAATCATCTGGATCCATGTGGCTGGAAGTTTTGCAGCCACTGGGTGCACACGACTTCCTTGCAGAAGACTGAATCATTTTCAATTCTCTGATGAAATAAGATTAATAAATAAACACAAAATAAACAATTATTTACAAGACTACCAGCTGCAAGGTGCATACGGACAGTTTGATTAGCTGTGGTATTTCCAGAATTTCTCTCAAAAGAAAATTTTCAAAACCTGAAAAGCGAAAGGAAGTGTTTTATTTAATTAGTGGTATCTGGACAACACACACATATAAAAATCTAATTACTAAGTTTAGCTAATTTGTGTTCCTTGAATTTGATTAAGAAATTTGCAGATCAGATTATTTGAAAAATGGTTTAAATTAAAATACCGGCTTTAGACAATAAGCAATTTGATTGTATGATTATATCAATGTTGAAAGCAGGATTAGTTTAACAGAGAATTAATTTGGAAACAAGCAAAAATGGTATAAAAAAAAACAAAAAGGGGACACAAACATGTTGGGTTTGGAAATGTATAATTTCAAATTAATTAAATGAGTGAAGTAGTAAATATGTGTTATTAATTCCAATAAAGTCTGTAATGTAATGATAATGAATGATGACTGGGAGGATGTGAAAGATGAAGATGTGTTATTTTAACACCAGATCTATCACCTCAAAATATAGTAAAATGCCTAACTTGTGTTGGAGGAACTTGGGGATGGTGGCAGATTTCACTCATATATTTTGGGATTGCCCAAAGATTTAGATTATTGATAATATGTGCAAAAAAAAAAAAATATGGTGAGTTGTGGTATAATAAATCTTGTCGCTCTTGTCTGCAAGAAAATTGATCATGACCTTTTGGGTGAGGCCACAACCCTCCAACATCATGCAATGAGAAAGCAACAGTAAAAAATGTTTATATTATGAAAGAAAAAAAAAAAAAAAAAAAAAAAAATCACAAAACTACAACTGAAATTAGAAACATTTGAGACAAGATGGAAACCAATAACACAAATGATAATATAGCTCTAAGTGGGGCGGACGTGACTTCATGTATATCTTCATCTGTTCAATTTGTGTGAAATGAATACAAAGCTAATAAAAAAAAAAAAAAAACAACAGCAGTAACCAACCTTTTACCTCTTTTGTTCTCTTCTCTTAAATGACACATTTCTTCTTCCTGGTCTGTGATCATTCCTTCATCAGCAGGTGTTTGCTGTCGTTTCAACATGTCCCTCAGCTGCTGGACCTCAGACATATTTGCAAAAAGACTTTAAAACACACAAAAGAAAGCGAGAGTCAACGACGAAGTGGAGTTGGAACTAAAAACAGGCAAATTTAATCATCTGCTTCTGCTCTGCTGCCCAGGCTGACCAACCACAAGTATGAGACAACACTGAAATGTTCCTGAGTGGGGACAGACGTCCTAAAGCAGGAGACACCAACCCTGATCTCAGAGATCACCTGAAATGCACCTTTTCATTACGTACCAGCTGCAACCAGTAGGTAGAAAGACAGATAAATTTTAAAGTCCATAAGTTGAAAGAACTTGGTTATTTTTCTTATCCAGTCTCCTGCTCTTTATGTCGACTTGTATCTTGTGCATACAACACAAACACCTTGTGTTACACTTGTGCAATTGGAACATCAGCAGTTTCCTTCAGGATAAATTAAGTCATCTGATTTGAGTGAAACCATGGTGTTGTGCTCAGAGTTCAGCAGTTTCGAGTCAAATTTTATGAATTGTGTGCATAGTTCTATTTCTGTGTGTCTAAAATGAGGAAAAACTAATCGATAGTACCGCTTGATCGGCTTTATCAGTCCATCACCAAGCTGAACTGTCCATTTAGCATCATAAAGTTTGTCTTATTTCTTTTTGCTGATATTTGTTCAGTCTATAATAAGAACTCCAACACAAACTAACAGCTATCATTTGGATGTGGCGGAGTTGCTCTGAAATAAAGTTTAGTGGACAAACCTGCTCTGGATCAGCGAACTTCAGGCTTGAAAACAGTATCCAGCACGTTGACTAGTTTCTTCGTGCTGCTCTGCGATGTTTTTTTTTTTTGTTTGTTTGTTTCTACCAACTCAAATTAGCAGCAGTTAGCCGCTGTTTCAACAACCTTCTCAGCTGTTCCACCTTTTTGCGCTAACTTACCCTTTTCTTCTTCTTCTTCCGGTTTACTGTCGACCTTTGTGCTTCTGGAGCTCTTCAAAAAACATATTCGAGGATCACAGAGTGACGTGTGATTTGTTCAGAGAAGAGTTTCCAGCGTCTCCAGCTAACTAGCTTTAGCCTCGGACGACAACAGGAAACAGTTCTTCATTTGTGTATCCGGAGCAGAAAGAGCTGACTTTAGTCCTTTGGCAAACTTACGTATTTTTCATGAGTTTTCAAGTCGTGAAAACAGCAAGGTGATTGGAACGATATTTTTTTTTAGATCCAGTTTTTTTTTTTTTTTTTTAACAAACCTGTTTGTCACACTTCCACAATAAGAGACTGTACTTCAAAATAAAAGCCGTTGAGGTAGCTGCAGACCTGACAGAGTTCGTCTGTCCATCGTCTAACATCCCACGCTGCAAATTCAAATCTGAACATTTTCTGTCTACATGTGACTCCAAACCCAGAATTAACATGATCACACGCCAGACAAAACAGCAGAATTGATCTAATGTGAACACTGTCACAGTGTAAATATAAAACTTCAGTTAATCAGATAATCAGTAAAGACTTTCATGAAAGACTTTATTATTTGCAGATGACAGCAGACAAAATCATCACCATTAATTTCATTTCTGGCCAATGTGACATTTTGTCTTGTGGTTCAGTAACACATGGAGCCGTCCCAGGGTGGCAGCTGGAGCCAGGTAGAGGTCAACCAAGGATTACACAGGGGTCAACATTTAAAAATACTCCAAACAGATTGAAGCATAAACCACATTATTTGAACGTAATAATTTGCAACACTTCTTAACAAATTTGGAGCAACTTTAACTTTTAACCCCTGTGTGTACTTTAGTTGACCTTTGTCACCTTTTCTGCTGTTTTTAACCCGTAACTCCAGAACATTCAGTCATAAATAGTCTAAACTATTTATGACGCTTATAGAATCTTTATGATCAGAGAATTTATTCTCCTTAAACAGGACAGAAAACCAACTCAGGTCGTGGACTGTTTCATCAACACAAGCACCAAATTTGGTGCTTTCAGACAAACTGATGATTTCTTCATGAAAATCCTGTGAACACCTTTATTTTTGGTAAAATGACACACTTGTGTGTCTGATAAAGGTATTTACTATTATGAAGGTAGAAGTCGAAACAGACAGTGTAAATAAACCCCGTTCAACTTTCCAAACACATCCGTAGATAGATTTTTGTAAAGTTTGTGTATTTTTCTTTTCTGACATATGCAAACAAGGACAATCTGTAAATGTTCTTGAATGCAGCCTTGTTTTTGTTTTTCTATCAGAAAACATGAAATTCAGTTACATGCTCAATTTTGGGTGAATTTCATAGTTTTCATGACCAAGACTTGATGTTTTTACCCAAACTCAAATTTCAAAGTTCTGCATTTAGGAACAGAACTTTGATGAATCAAATAAAACCATCAGAATTTCAATTAATCAGAAACTGGAGGAAAAGAAGCATTTTGGGTGAGTTGTATTGTTTTCCAAACGAGTCTGTTTACAACAAAATTCTAAATTATGAATCAAACAAAATCATCAGAATTAAAATCAGAAACTGAAGCAGAAAATGTGTTGTGATGAATTTCACTATTTTCACCACAATTAAAAATTTCAAAATTCAAAATGCTGGCTCATGCTTTCAGACATTTCCCTCTACTTCCACCTCCAGTTCCTTGCATACTTTCCATTGCAGATATTTACAGATCTTGTTGTGCTGGCTTGTATAATGTCTGTCTGCCATAAGAATCTGGCATGCTGATGTTAGATGGTTTACACTCTCAACAGCTGCATGACAGAATCGGCATTTATCATTTTGTGAAATTCCTGCCATTTTTTTGAAGCCATTTGTTAAAAGTCCCTGATATTATGCTCCAATTAGAATTCTTTCTCCATCTAAAAGTTCTCCATTTGTAAGCCACCATATAGACCCTTCTTTGTCTATGTATTCCTTTTTGAGTTTTGAGTTTCCTTTTTTCTGTTTCCATCTGTCCATTCAATGTTTTTGTTCTCTTTTGCTGTATTTTCTCTTTGTTTTTTTTTTTCATTTTTCTTTGATATCGTTTTAATAGAATGCAGTAGGCCCCAGACCTGGGGTCTAAAGGTGCGCCCTAGGCTCTATAGTTACCCTAACCATAGCTGGCATTGTATCCGAGGGCTCTCTTCAAGATGGTGATTGTTACCTTAATTGCAGATAACTGCACCTCGCGTGCGGTTGGGTTGCCAGGGATTGCTTCAAGGTATTTCTTCAGGTTCCTCTTCTCCCTGGTTGGTGTATTTTACTTTGGCATATTCTGTTGCCCACAGCAGTACCCACTCTTCCTCCCTCTTCTACTGACTCCTTTAAAACCCAAGTTGTTTCCCTTCCTCCAGCGACTGATGATCCTTTGTCACTTCTTTATGGGCTTCTTCCTTTATTCTTTGTATTTCTTTGTACTTCTCCTGTATGAATTATCATGTGTTTGTTCATACCACTCTTTTGTCTAAACCTTTTTTTACATTCAAAACACCCAATTTGTAGTTCCATCCAGTCGTGGATTAGATTCTCCGGGCAGCTTTCGCTCCGTCAGCTTTCTCAGGGAGGACTGCCGAGGAGCAGGTCTGGGAGGCGGACAGGATGTATGCCTCCCAGACCATACGGAGGAGCATACAGCCGTGGAGGTGCTATGCTTCAGCGGACAGTGTAATGGAGCGAGGTGTGTCAAGACAGGCAACAATGTCTGCTTCAAATAGGAAGTCCATTGGGTCCTCGACGCAGGTAGGCAACTGGCCTTGCTTAAACAGTGCTTTTATGTTGGTTAACTCAGGGAATTCGATGACCATTTCTGGTGCAGCGAGGAGAAGTTGATCTAATGTAGAAAAAATGTGCTGCTTGCTCTGCTCGCCTGTACTGTGTAATGAATTACTTTAATTTAATTATTTGGAATGAATGGCACCTCACAAGGAGGCACCAATTTAACATAGTGAATAAGTAGTTAAGCCTCGCAATGTGTTATTGGCCTCACGAAGAGCACCAAAAATATGTAGCAAAAGTATTGTTAAACTCCCAAATTGAATTAAATTGGCCAACACCTCATTTAATGGGTCAGTAAAATAATTAACAATTTTAGGGTTTAATAATTATTATTTAATTAGAATAATATCTAATTACCTCAGGGCACCACCTATTTAAAGCAAAAGTACTTTAATTTAAACAACCATTAATCAGTCTCAAATCTGAAAGTAGAGAAGCTTGAATCTTCGACTGGACTGGGTTGCTTGACACGAGGACGTTTCGCTTCAAATCGCAGAAGTTTCCTCAGCTAAAATTCTTGCTCTGGTAGTCTGACTTCTGTCTTGACCCTTGTAGAGAAAAACAAACAGAAGCCACAAAAGCTGGAGTTTTAAACCTAACCAGACCCCTCCTACTGAGAGGCAGACTGCTAATTGGCTAGTGACTAAACAATTGCTTTAATTAGCACCTATTGTGCCACACCGTCATTATTCACAGTCGGAGCTCACATCGCCACACCGTCATTATTCACAGTCGGAGCTCACATCGCCACACCGTCATTATTCACATTCGGAGCTCACATCAGCACACCGTCATTATTCACAGTCGGAGCTCACATCAGCACACCGTCATTATTCACAGTCGGAGCTCACATCGCCACACCGTCATTATTCACAGTCGGAGCTCACATCGCCACACCGTCATTATTCACAGTCGGAGCTCACATCAGCACACCGTCATTATTCACAGTCGGAGCTCACATCGCCACACCGTCATTATTCACAGTCGGAGCTCACATCGCCACACCGTCATTATTCACAGTCGGAGCTCACATCGCCACACCGTCATTATTCACATTCAGAGCTCACATCGCCACACCGTCATTATTCACAGTCGGAGCTCACATCGCCACACCGTCATTATTCACAGTCGGAGCTCACATCGCCACACCGTCATTATTCACAGTCGGAGCTCACATCGCCACACCGTCATTATTCACAGTCGGAGCTCACATCGCCACACCGTCATTATTCACAGTCGGAGCTCACATCGCCACACCGTCATTATTCACAGTCGGAGCTCACATCAGCACACCGTCATTATTCACAGTCGGAGCTCACATCAGCACACCGTCATTATTCACAGTCGGAGCTCACATCAGCACACCGTCATTATTCACAGTCGGAGCTCACATCGCCACACCGTCATTATTCACAGTCGGAGCTCACATCGCCACACCGTCATTATTCACAGTCGGAGCTCACATCGCCACACCGTCATTATTCACAGTCGGAGCTCACATCGCCACACCGTCATTATTCACAGTCGGAGCTCACATCGCCACACCGTCATTATTCACAGTCGGAGCTCACATCGCCACACCGTCATTATTCACAGTCGGAGCTCACATCGCCACACCGTCATTATTCACAGTCGGAGCTCACATCGCCACACCGTCATTATTCACAGTCGGAGCTCACATCGCCACACCGTCATTATTCACAGTCGGAGCTCACATCGCCACACCGTCATTATTCACATTCAGAGCTCATATCAGCACACCGTCATTATTCACAGTCGGAGCTCACATCGCCACACCGTCATTATTCACAGTCGGAGCTCACATCGCCACACCGTCATTATTCACAGTCGGAGCTCACATCAGCACACCGTCATTATTCACAGTCGGAGCTCACATCGCCACACCGTCATTATTCACAGTCGGAGCTCACATCGCCACACCGTCATTATTCACAGTCGGAGCTCACATCGCCACACCGTCATTATTCACAGTCGGAGCTCACATCGCCACACCGTCATTATTCACAGTCGGAGCTCACATCGCCACACCGTCATTATTCACAGTCGGAGCTCACATCGCCACACCGTCATTATTCACAGTCGGAGCTCACATCAGCACACCGTCATTATTCACAGTCGGAGCTCACATCAGCACACCGTCATTATTCACAGTCGGAGCTCACATCAGCACACCGTCATTATTCACAGTCGGAGCTCACATCGCCACACCGTCATTATTCACAGTCGGAGCTCACATCGCCACACCGTCATTATTCACAGTCGGAGCTCACATCGCCACACCGTCATTATTCACAGTCGGAGCTCACATCGCCACACCGTCATTATTCACAGTCGGAGCTCACATCGCCACACCGTCATTATTCACAGTCGGAGCTCACATCGCCACACCGTCATTATTCACAGTCGGAGCTCACATCGCCACACCGTCATTATTCACAGTCGGAGCTCACATCGCCACACCGTCATTATTCACAGTCGGAGCTCACATCGCCACACCGTCATTATTCACATTCAGAGCTCATATCAGCACACCGTCATTATTCACAGTCGGAGCTCACATCGCCACACCGTCATTATTCACAGTCGGAGCTCACATCGCCACACCGTCATTATTCACAGTCGGAGCTCACATCAGCACACCGTCATTATTCACAGTCGGAGCTCACATCGCCACACCGTCATTATTCACAGTCGGAGCTCACATCGCCACACCGTCATTATTCACAGTCGGAGCTCACATCGCCACACCGTCATTATTCACAGTCGGAGCTCACATCGCCACACCGTCATTATTCACAGTCGGAGCTCACATCGCCACACCGTCATTATTCACAGTCGGAGCTCACATCAGCACACCGTCATTATTCACTCTCTCATCATCTAACCATGTCCTTTAGGTCCTTCAGACATTTTTCAGTAAAATGGTTCTTGGGAGCATGAGCATGACTAAAACCTTTCAGCTTGTGGGGAGCTAGCCCCCCCCTACCAAGACCACCGCCTTTTTAAGCATTTTCCTTATTTGCTTTTCAGTTTCTGGAGGGGCTCTGCCCCCCATACCCCCCACGTTTTTAAGCATTTTTCCTTTGTTTTGCCTTTCAGCTGACACCTCTAATTACAGCCCTCTTAATCCCTGCCAGTTTAAGCTTTTTTTTTTTTTAAATGTAGAGCCAGAACTTGTCAACGTTTCAGCGAGTTGACATTAGGGCTGTACAATATGGCCAAATTATCGTATCTGAATATTGTCATATCAATATGATATATGATATGACTATGATTTGACAAAGTGCAGCAACAGTGAAAATTAGATTCTTAAAAGTAATAATACCACACTCATTTTGCACTCATCATAAGGTTAGGATACTGTGCCCTCCAAAAGTATTGGAACACTTGGCATTTCACACATTTTAATTTGTTTATGCCATTTTAAATACAAGAAATACAAAAAAAAGAAGAATAAAAATTTCTAAAATGATCTTCCCCAAACTGAAAGCAAACTGTAAAACTTGATAATACCTGTAAATAATAATCAGTTTTATTGCCAGTTTTCTTTAGACAAGTCAGGGGATGGAAACATGAACATTTCCAAGTCACTGAATGTGTCTTGGACTTTATTTACATCAATTATGAAGAAATACAAGTTTCTTTCACCAAAACATCAAATCTAGGCTTTCATCTCAAATGCACTTTCTGTCAAATTGTAGCTGAACTTTCAGGTCTTCTTTGTAAGAAAATCCTCCTCTACACCACTTCATCAGGAAGCTGGATTTTATATTGTTAATTAATTTATATCAGGTTGTAGAGATTTTCTTTCAGTTTGAGTTAAGGAAGATAATTTTAGACAAAAAATGTATTTGAAATGGAATAAACAAATTAAAATGTGTTCCAATACTTTTGAGGGCAACTGAGAAACACTGAGGAGCAGCATCTTATATCTCATATATAGTGCAGCAGATAAGAGAATATTTAGAGTGGAATCTGCAAATGGTGATACAAGCATCAAATTTGGCACAAATAATCCATAGACATGAACTCTTGTGAAAAAAACTGATTGGCCACTTGAATTTTCAATAAGCAGCCAGGCAGGGGTCAATTGAAGAATTACACAGGGGTCAAAATTGCTCAGATCATATATAAAGATTCCAAAAAGGTATAGTTTGAACAATCTGTGACTGAATGTTATGGAGTTATGAGGTAAAAACAGCAAGAATGGTGACAAAGGTCAGTTTCAGTTTGTACAGGGGTCAAAAGTTAAAGTTGCTCCAATTTTGGTTAAAAAAATGGTGCAAATTATTGGTTGAGTTAATCGGGTTTTAAAAAGTAAGTTTGCATCATGTGTCATGCTTAGTTCATGTTACAGGGTAACATTTCACATGTCATAGAATCCAATGCACATTGACGTTTTGACCTTTACTTTGGAGACTAGCACTGTCAAAACTATTCCATTTATTAATCCTATTAACTCAACCAATAATTTGCATCACTTTTTACTAAAATTAGAGCAATTCTTTACCTTTTGACCCCTGTACAAACTGAGACTGACCTTTGTCACCATTCTTGCTGTTTTTAGCCCAAAACTCCATAACATTCAGTCATAGATAGCCCAAACTTTATGGAATCTTTATAATTAGACAAGTAACATTATGTAGTTTTGAATTTGATTGGAGCATTTTCAAAATTTGACCCCTGTGTAATTCAATTGACCCCTACCTGGCCGCCTGGTGAAAATTCAAGTGGCCAGTCTTTTTTTCTTTTTTTTTTTAAAGTGTAGTGTCTAAGCTGTATTTGTGCTGAATTTGATGCTTGTATCACCATTTGAAGGATTGTTTTAGTTATCTGCTGCACCAATAACGCAACAAAGCATGAACCAGCTGCTGTCTGTTAGCTTAAATGTGTATTTAAGGCAACCCGAATTAAAGAAGAAACCTCATTTCTGGCACAAAATATGGTCGTTTACTCACCAATATCAGTTTGGAGTGATTAGAAATCCACGTCGCGTTCAGGTCAAATCTGAGGCAAACATTCTTCTACTAAGGTGGATTAGACCTTTTTGTGGTACACAGCACAAACTACTGGACAGGAGGAACCTAGCAGTCAATGTGATTCACCAATTTCAAAGTCCAGCTCTTTCAACCAGACGTGGGGTGCTGTGACATGTCAATCATCTGTGCCCAATCAGATTTCAGGGGAGGCCAGGGTTTCACTGGACTGCTCTAGCTCCACCCATGCCAGGAAGTGTTCAACATTTGATATTTCCTGTTTACTGTGAATGAAAATTTGGCACACCCTGTTTGAGTGTGAGCTGTGCGACGCTTCGCTCATATTAACAGAAACACCACATTTCTAATGTGTAGTCAAACCAGGTATAAATGATGTATACCTGTATTTTAAAAAGAAGGTTCCTGTTATTTCTTAACAATATTAGACTGAATAAATCAATGCAATATATTTTTGGTTGTTAAAAAAATAAGGATAAAGGTTAATTCATATTTGATACTCTCTACATACATACCATAATAGCCCTATTCTTATTCTGTATACTTTGTAATTCTCTGTGATATTGTATAGTTTGTACGATAGTCATCTTCTATCTGTCTCTCAGTTCCTGCGACTACAAAGACACACAATTTATTAGGTCATCCTAATATTAGCTCAAAAAAACAAACACAAAACAGGAAAAAAAAATGTTGTAAAGGTTACTAAAATTCAATTACACTTTAGTTAAATCATTTGCTTGTAAAGTGGCTCCATAAGCTCACCATCACGAACATCCTCATTGCTGCTTGGACAAAATGAGGGACTAGCACCTGCTGCTTTGATTGAAACTAAAGGCCATGGGGTTCACAATGTTATAATATTACATTCTGATAATATAAGCCCAATTCCAATCAAGTTGGGAAGTTGTGTAAAATGCAAATACAAACAGAAAACAATGATTTGCAAATCCTCTTCAACCTATATTCAAATGAATACATGAACAAAGACAAGATATTTAATGTTCAAACTGATAAACTTGATTGTTTTTGTGCAAATATTTGCTCATTTTGAAATGGATGCCTGCAACACATTTCAAAAAAGTTGGGACGGGGCAACAAAAGACTGTAAAGTTCATGAATGCCCAAAGAACACCTAATTAGAAACAGGTGAGTGTCATGATTGCATCCCCAAAAGGCTCAGCCATTCACAAGCAAATAAAATAGTCCATCAGTTTAAGAACAATGTTTCTCACCGTTCAACTGCAAGGAATTTAGGGATTCCATTATCTACAGTCCATAATATAATCAGAAGATTCAGAGAATCTGGAGAACTTTCGCCACATAAGCAGCAAGGCTAAAAACCAACATTAAATGCCCGTGACCTTCGATTCCCTCAGGCGGCACTGCATTAAAAACCAATATCATTGTGTAAAGGATCTTACAGCGTGGGCTCAGGAACACTTCAGAAAACCATTGTCAGTTAACACAGTTCGTCGCTACATCTACAAGTGCGAGTTGAAACTCTCCTATGCGCCGCAGCCTTCTCTGGGCCCAAGCTTATTGGAAAAAGACCATCCAGATTGTTACCAGCACAAAGTTCAAAAGCCAACATCTGTGATGGCATGGGCACTAACACACCCCATATCATCACGGATGTGTTAGTGCCCATGGCATGGGCAACTTACACATCTGTGATGGCACCATCAATGCTGAAAGGTACATCCAGGTTTTGGAGCAACACATGCTGCCATCCAAGCAACGTCTTTTTCATGGACGTCCTTGCTTATTTCAGCAAGACAATGCCAAGCCACATTCTGCACATGTTACAACAGCGTGGCTTCATAGTAAAAGAGTGCAGGTACTAGACTCTCCTGCCTGCAGTCCAGACCTGTTGCCCATTGAAAATGCGTGGCACATTATGAAGCGCAAAATATGACAATGGAGACCCCGGACTGCTGAACAAATGAAGTCATACATCAAGCAAGAATCGGAAATAATTCCACCTCCAAAGCTTCAACAATTAGTGTCCTCAGTTCCCAAATGCTTATGGAGTGTTGTTAGAAGGTGATGTAACGCAGTGGTAAACATACCACTGTCCCAGCTTCTATGACATGTTGCAGGCATCCATTTCAAAATGAGCAAATATTTGCACAAAGACAATAAAGTTTATCAGTTTGAACATTAAATATCTTGTCTTTATGATGTATTCAACTGAATATAGGTTGAAGAGGATTTGCAAATCATTGTATTCTGTTTATATTTACATTTTACACAACGTCCCAACTTCATTCGCATTGGGGTTGTACATTTTTGTATTATAAAAAGTTTAACCTATTTGTGTGTGTTCATGTGTTTTTGTAGGCAGGTCCGTGTGCAACTGGACTGTGATCATATTATATCCCACAGAAGATCGCGTAATTTCTCCCGGCTCTTTATGTAATTTACCGCCCCTTTCCAATAACCAAACCACTGTATTCCTCATTTTGGATTTATTAAAGGTCACAATGAAAACCAGACTGGGAACCTCACAGACAGTGTCCATCTTGTGAAAGGCCCAGAAAATGGGTCATACAATACTTTTTATACAATGTGGGTGTTTGCAATGGGTTAGGTTAGTCTCACATTTCTAATGTTACTGGTTTTCACAGATAGGTGAGCCTACCCTGTATCTAAAACTGAGACATAAATGATAGAAGTAAAACTTAACTCTTATATTTAAATGTTAAACCAGATCCCAGAGACTTCCAATCAAATAGCAAAAGCAAATACTTGATAACTAACATAAAATAAGGACATACAACTGGCAGCATGTTTTTTTTTTCTGTCCTTGTAATAAAACAGACTTTTCCAAATCTGTGCATATATAATGAAAGGGACAGCGCTAAATGCATGCAGTTATTTTTAGCATTTGCATAATTAATTTGCCATAAATGCGCTAACAACCAGTGGCAAGTCAGGGGAGACTGGGTCAAGACATTTGAGTTTCTTGTAGCAGACGCAAGTAGCACAGCAGCCACCGCGCTCTCTGCTCCGTGTCCCCCTCCCTCCCTCGCGGACTGTGTGTCTCATGGGGAGAGAGGAGAGATGAGCAGAGCTGCGGCTGCTTGTTGACATTCATTCAGATTATGTTTTAGTTATTTCACCACCAAAACCAGCGTGGGAACAAAATAAAACCAGAACATGAATAAACTGACAATAGAAATACAATAACTGCAATGACAAAAAAAAAAAAAGACATCAAAAGCAGGAAGAACGGCATGAGATGAGAAACCCTCCCTGCAGCTGTCACAAAACCAAGCCTCGCTGTCAAATTTTACCCCGACAACGGGTGTGAACATGGACCCGGAACAACACACTATAAACAGACATGAAGAACTCAGACACACACAGACAGAGCAGGAAGGCAGACGTGATCACAACATGCTGCTGACAGCTGGGACACACCCACACACTCTCTCACACACATAGATCCTCTTTGTTCCTAATTTGTGCAGCAAAAGCTTTCACTAAGGCTTGAAGTTCAGCCAGCCTCCCACCCAGTTGTTTATCTTCAACATTGTATTTTCTTTTAATCCAATTTAAATGGATGTTTAGGAGAAAAAAAAAAAAAGACAGCAATGTGATTCATCTATAATATTCAAGACAGCAAAAGTTACCCAGAACCAGTGGTGGGCACAGTTCCACTAACCGCTAATTATCGAAGATAATGTTTTCATTATCGGATTAGCTTTTCAGATAACTTTGAAAACCATCACCGGACCAATTATCTTCCGATAAATTTTGGCCGATAGTTTTTAAATTGCTAACATGTAAGTAAACAGGTAAGTAAATAAAGTTTTAACAGATAAAAACTTTTGTTAAATCTGATATCAAAGATTTTAGCGCTTACCTGTTTTATAACAAATAAACAGCTCTGTTTCTGTAAACAAAGGAGAGCTGGTTTAGGGAGAAAACGCTCTATCCTCTACAGTCAGAGGCAAACTGGTTACAAGATCGTCGCTTATGACACCATACTAATCCACC
Source organism: Thalassophryne amazonica (assembly GCF_902500255.1). Lineage (NCBI taxonomy): Eukaryota > Metazoa > Chordata > Actinopteri > Batrachoidiformes > Batrachoididae > Thalassophryne > Thalassophryne amazonica. The sequence continues at coordinate 1,203,010 of NW_022986236.1, read as the reverse complement.
GGCAATATCACCCACGTTATCCAGAGGCATACAGTTTACCTTATGGTTAAAATTTTAACCAAACTAATTTCGGGCATGTTATTTAAATTAACATCACTTCTGAAGTTTTATAACGTAAAAATATCAGCTGTATGTTTTAGTTTTAAAGTACTGCAGTAATTTTGAAGATTTTAGTATGGACATGCTCTGCTGCCCAGTGTATTATTGGTACAGTCACAATAGGAGAAATGCATTTGAGATGCTGTGATCAGGCTCCACACAGACGATAGCATTACACTCTTTGCATATTGTGCCTAAAACTCTTATGATTATATTCTCTGGGTTTATAGACATTGTTACTTGCTATTGTGTTTGTTTTAAATGTCAGAATAAGCTCAGGTTGCTTTTTCAATATTTTCCTTTTTGCTCTATGGTCTCTACTGCCATCTACTGGCCAATAGTCTTCATTCAGCGTTAAATTATTGCCATACCTGTATTTATCTTGTGTAATATTGGAAATAAACGATAAGAAACTGACGAGGACGCACGCAGCGGAGACAGTGAGAACAAGGCCTCATTTTTCAACCAATGAGACTGCACATTGAACGGTTAATTGTCCTTATACCAAAATGGGAGCCTCCTTCTCCGGTAAACAAACCACTTTATGATGATCAAATTCAAAGGAATTTGGGCGTTTTACGGCAAAATATTACGTTTGTCGATTTGAAGAAATAAAAAAAATGTTCCGCCATTTCTTTCAGTTGGCAAGAATTTACAAGAAGATGGAAAACCTTCTAAACACAGCGAATAAGCATCCTTGGATTTACTTTTTATGAATTATAATGTGTCTGTTCAGGTTTCTCTTCTGTCCAAATCTTTGACCACACTCAGAACACACAAATGGTTTTTGTCTTTTTTTTTTTTTTTATTTCTCTTCAATTTCTTTTTTTACAGAGTGTAATGGGCCCCAACCCTGGGGTCTACAGTTACATCCTAATCATTAATCATTATTGGCATTGTATCCGAGGGCTCTCTTCAAGATGGTAACTGTTCCTTTAACTGCGGATATCTGCACCTCATGGGCACTTGGGTGACCAGGGATTGCCTCAAGATATTTCTTCAGGTTCTTCTTCATAAGCCCTGTTGCTCCCACCACGACTGGTATGATATCAATTTCTTTCAATGACCACGTTATTCGTAGATCATTTTTAAGGTCTTGGTATTTCGTAATTTTCTCCCTTTCAGCTCTATTCAGGCCATAGTCATTGGGGACTGTCACATCAATAATTTTTGCTGTCTTCTCTTGCTTGTTCCAAATGACAATATCAGGTTTTACTGCACCTCTTTCGATATGTCTTCCTGCTGGGATCTCTTTGTCATAAAAGACAATCACTTTTCCATTGGATGAGACTGGTGCTGGCTCATACTCCCAAACGTGTCCCTCTACTTCCACCTCCAGTTCCTTGCATACTTTCCAATGTAAATACTTACAGATCTCGTTATGCCGGCTTGTGTAATGTCCGTCTGCCATGAGGATCTGACATGCTGATACTAAGTGGTTTACACTCTCAACAGCTGCATGACAGAAACGGCATTGATCATTCTGTGATATTCCTGCCATTTTTTTGAAGCCATTTGTTAATAGTCCTTGGTCTTGCGCTCCAACTATAATTCTTTCCCCATCAAAACCAAGTTCTCCGTTTGTAAGCCAGCGCACAGATCCTTCTTTGTCTATGTATTCTTTTTCAAGTTCTTCTTGGAATCGGCCAGCCCTTTTGTGCTGTTTCCATCTATTCATTCGATGTTTTTGTTCTCTTTTGCTGTATTTTTCCCTGGCCTGTCTTGCTAGTGTCGTTGCAGGTGTCAGCTCATTACTTTCTCTCTCTCGCAAAAGATCTCCGCCAAAGTTTTCTGCCAATTTTATAATAGAGGTCTGTTGTGGCATAGTCTTAATATGATGTTGCATAACCTTTTTCATAACTTCTTCTTGAGAGCTCTTTAAGTACTGCCCAATACTTATTATAGATGCTCTATAAGCCTGGTTGATCTCCACTAGACCTAAGCCGCCTTCTCGACGAGGGAGATATATTCTATCCATACATTGATTTCTGTATGTAATTTTATGTAGGGTGAGCATCTTCCTAGTTTTAGTATCTAATTTGTTAAGCTCACCCTGTGGCCAGTCTACTATGCCAAAGCCATAGCTCAACACAGGCAATGCAAACTGGTTTATGGCCGTGATCTTGTTCTTTGGTATCAATTCTGATTTACAGATCTTCTTTAAGCGGTTTAAGTATTCTTGTGTTACTTTCTCTCTCATTTTTTTATGCTCTATTGTAGTATTTTCTTCAATTCCCAGATATTTGTACGTGGAATCCTCAGCCAAATCTTCAATAACGTTCCCCTCATCCAGCTGTATATTTTCTGTGACCTGCTTTTTACCACCTCTGATTGTACATTTAGAGCACTTATCTAGCCCAAATTCCATACCGATTTCCTTAGAAAAAGTATGGACTGCCTCCACTAATCTCCTGAGTCCCCTCTCTGAATCTGCAAATATTTTCAAGTCGTCCATAAACAGAAGGTGACTCACCACCTGTTTGTTTTCTTCCTCTACCTCCATCTAAGTCATACCCAATGTCCAATTCCTTGAGGATCTTGCTTAATGGATCAATACTAAGACAAAAAAGGAGTGGAGAGAGACTATCTCCCTGGAATATCCCTCGCGTCACTTTTATGTGTGGGATTATTATCTGCCCCTCTGCATGGTTTAGAGTGATGGTGGTGTTCCACTTATTCATTTGTGTTTTCAAGAGAGATCTTACTTCCTTATTGATGTTATAAAGTTCTAGGCATCTCATAATCCATGAATGTGGGATTTTATCAAATGCATTTTTATAGTCAATCCAAGCCATGCTGAGGTTTCTCCTCCTTCTTTTGCAGTCCTCCAGGATAGCATTGTCTATCAATAACTGGTCTTTAGCGCCTAATCTTTTTCTGAGACAACCTTTCTGCTCATTCTCCAGGTAGCCACCAGTGTCCAAATGTTCATAAACGGCATCGGCTATAATTCCTGTCAGCCATTTATACGTTGTTGTTAAGCAACAGATGGGTCTATACTTGTTGGGGAGCTGCGTTTCCTTGGTCTTTGGGAGTAGGGTTGTGTTCCCAGTCGATAGCCAGTCTGGTGTGTCCTCTTTTCCGTTCAATATTTTTGTGAAAGCCGCGGCATAATGGTGGTGCAGTGCTGTCAGCCTTTTTAACCAAAAATTTGGAACTTTATCAATGCCAGGTGCCTTAAAGTTACTATATTCATGAATTTTATTTCTTATCAATTCTTCAGTTATGATCATTGCTGGCATTTGCTGTTTATCTTTGTTTTTCCGTTTTATTATTTCAATCCACTCAGCCTCTTGGTGCTGTTTAGAGTCTTCAAACAGTGGTCTCCAGAACCTCTCAACTTCTTCTCTCTCAGGTGGCTGTTGTACTTCTACTGTATCATTTACCATATTTCTATAGACTAGTCTAGGGTTGTTTGCAAACTGCTTGTTTATCTGTTTGGCCTTTATTTTCTTATCTTTGTTTCTAATTTGAGCGGCTAATGCTTTCACTATGGCTTGGTGCTCAGCCAGCCTCGCAGCCAGTTGTTTATCTTCAATATTGTATTTTCTTTTAATGCGATAGATTTTTCGAAGAAGGTTCCTTTTTTGACTTTGGCCTCCCAGAAATATCGACATCTGGGAGATCTCTGCTCTAAGGCGACTAATTTTCTGTTGTAATGTCTTTTTCCACCGCGGCACGCTATTCCTTTTCCTGATTTTGATTGTTCTGTCCGAATAATGGGGAACTAATTTACTTTGTATGTACCATGCCGCTCCATAATTTACACAATTTATTTCTGATAATGTGGTTCCTTGTGGGACCAGTTTAGTCAATCCCAGGTTGACTTTCTGCAGCATACTTTTGAACTTTTTATTCTCCTTTAATTTTATCAATTTAGGGCGCTCATCCACTTCAGTTCTCCTCGCTTCCTCAATTTTATTTGCCAATTCTTCTTCCAGCTCTAGTTGCTCTAGGTCCAAATGAATCTGTACATTGTTTTCTGGACAAGTTGGTGTATGGCTTGTTTTTTGGTGAGACAATGCTTGGTGTCTTTTTTGTGGAGGTGGTGTTTGATTTCCATCTTGTTGTGTTGATGCCTGATTCCGACTTCTCCTTTGGTGTGTGAGGCTGGCTTGATCTGATGTTCTTTTTGGTGGTGCAATGGGTTGTGTAAGGGGGCAGATGCCTTCCTTGACCATTTGCTCAGCCTCTTGCTGCATCTCATGTAGTTCAATATCCGTGAAATGTTTTTGTACAATAAAGTTGTGTTTCTGGGTGGTAAGTCGGCCCCTTGGTATATCTTTTTTACTTGGGCAATGATGGTAAAATATTCTTTGCCACTCTTTACTTCGTTCTCTCTGGTTGGTGTATTTTATTTTCGCATATTCGATTGCCCACAACAATACCCACTCTTCCTCCCTCTTCCACTGACTCCCCTCAAACTCAAGCCGTTTCCCCTCCTCCATCGACTGATGATCCTTTATTACTTCATTGTGGGCTTCTTCCTTTATTTTTTCTATGTCCTCTGCTGTCAAATATTTTGTAACTTGAGAGGCAATCGATTGTAATTTTGCAGTTGTGGTGGCTTCTTTCTTTTCCACTGGTAAATCCGCTTCTTTTATCTTCTCCTCAAATACTGCCTTTTTTCTCCTGCCCCACTTCTCATGTCTTGAGTAAGCGAAGCAGTAGAAGATTGTTTTCTTCTCTTCAATGGTCCAAGTAACAGTGGCGTATTTTCGTAGCTTTCTTTTTGGCCTTTGAGGCTGTTGCTGCTGGAGTCCAGGATCAGAGCTATGCTGATCTGATGGGTTATCCAGTTGAGTGCTCTCGCAGGGGAGGTCATTCCCTGCAGCACTAAGAGAAGTTGCACCATTACTTTCCTCACACACCCTGGTGCCTAGGCGTGATTTGGGGACCTTTTTATCCTGGGAGACATCCGGCCAGTACAATTTGCCATTTTTTGACTTTTCCATATTTGCTTTGTGGAGTTTTTAGCTAGGGTTCGTTTTCACTGAAACGTCCTCATACAGAGATCTCTCCCCGCAAACCCTCTTCACAGTGGGACCGAGGACATTTGAGGCAAATGTCCAGTAGGAACTCCAACCCACCTCCAGTAGGAACTCCAACCCACCCTTTTTGTCCTGTATGAATCATCATGTGTGTGTTCAGGGCGCTCTTTACTACAAATCTTTGACCACACTCAGAACACACAAATGTTTTTTGTCCTGTATGAATCATCATGTGTGTTCAGAGCACTCTTTACTCCAAACCTTTGACCACACTCAGAACAAACAAATGCTTTTTGTCCTGTGTGAATTATCATGTGTGTGTTCAGAGTGCTCTTCTGTCCAAATCTTTGACCACACTCAGAACACACAAATGGTTTTTGCCCTGTATGAATCATCATGTGTGTGTTCAGAGTGTGCTTTACTCCAAATCTTTGACCACACTCAGAACAGACAAATGCTTTTTGCCCTGTATGAATTATCATGTGTGTGTTGAGGTTGCTCTTTTGTCCAAATCTTTTACCACACTCAGAACAGACAAATGGTTTTTGCCCTGTATGAATTATCATGTGTGTGTTGAGGTTGCTCTTTTGTCCAAATCTTTTACCACACTCAGAACAGACAAATGGTTTTTGCCTTTTGTTTTTTTAAATTTATCTTTGATGTTTTTTTAGTAGAATGCAATGGGCCCCAAACCTGGGGTCTAAAGTTGCATCCTAGGTTCTATAGTTATCTTAACCAGATCTGGCATTGTATCCAAGGGCTCTCTTCAAGATGGTGATCGTTCCCTTAATCGCAGACAACTGCACCTCATGTGCACTTGGGTGACCGGGGATTGCCTCAAGGTATTTCTTCAGGTTCTTCTTCATCAGGCCTGTTGCTCCTACCACAACTGGAATGATATCGATGTCTTTCAATGACCATGTTGTTCTTAGGTCATTTTTTAGGTCTTGGTATTTTGAGATCTTTCCCCTTTCAGCTCGATTCAGGCCGTAGTCATTGGGGACTGTCACATCAATGATTTTGGCTGTTTTCTCTTGCTTGTTCCAGATGACAATATCAGGTTTGATTGCACCTCCTTCTATGTGTCTTCCTGCTGGGATCTCTTTGTCGTAGAAGATCGTTATTTTTCCATTGGATGAGACTGGTGTTGGCTCGTGCTCCCAGACATGTTCTTTGGCTTCCAACTCCAGTTCCTTGCAGATCTTCCAGTGGAGATATTGACAGATCTTGTTATGTCTGGATGTATAATGCCCATCTGCCATGAGGATCTGGCATGCTGATGTTAGATGGTTTACACTCTCAACAGCTGTATGACAGAATCGGCATTTATCATTTTGTGAGATCCCTGCCATTTTTTTGAAGCCATTAGTTAGAAGTCCCTGATCTTGTGCTCCAATCAGAATTCTTTCTCCATCAAAACCAAGTTTTCCATTTTTTAGCCACTGCATTGATCCAACTTTGTCGATGTATTCCTTTTCGAGTTCTTGGAAACGTCCGGCTCTTTTGTGTTGTTTCCATCTTTCCACTCGATGTTTTCCTTCTTTTTTGCAGTATTGTTCTCTGGTCTGTCTTGCAAGTTTTGTTGCAGGCGTGAGACTGTTGCTTTTTCTCTCTTGTAGAAGTTCTCCGCCAAAGTTTTTTGCCAGTTTAGTGATTGAGGTCCGTTCACTTATGGCCTCGTGGTGTTGTGTGACCGTTTTTATGATTTCTTCTTCAGAGCTCTTTAAGTACTGGCCAATACTTATTATCGATGCTCTGTAGGCCTGGTTGATTTCAGTAAGACCCATACCGCCTTCTCTGCGAGGTAGGTATATTCTGTCCATGCACTGATTTCTGTATGTGATTTTGTGGAGGGTGAGCATTTTTCTGGTTTTTGTGTCCAATTTGTTAAGTTCGTATTGTGGCCAGTTCACTATGCCAAATCCATAGGTCACCACTGGTATTGCAAACTGGTTTATGGCTGTGATTTTATTTTTTGGTGTCAGTTGTGTTTTGCAGATCTTTTTTAAGCGGTTTAGGTATTCTTTTGTTGTTTTTGTTCTCATTTTCTTGTGTTCAATTGAATTACTTTGTTCAATTCCCAAGTATTTGTATGTGGAGTCTGCAGCCAGGTCTGCAATGTAGCTCCCTTCATCCAACTATCCTGTGTGTGGTCAGGTAGCTCTTTTGTCCAAATCTTTTACCACACTCAGAACAGACAAATGGTTTTTGCCCTGTATGAGTTATCATGTGTTTGTTCAGAGTGCTCTTTAGTCCAAATCTTTGACCACACTCAGAACAGCCAAATGTTTTTTGTCCTGTCTGAATTCTTATGTGTTTGTTCACAGTGCCCTTCTGGTTCTGTCTTTTACTCTGATCAGAACAGCTAAATGGTTTTATGCTTGCTTGCCTCTCCTTTTGTTGCTTTGAGTTGTTGACGTGACCAGATGCTTTTCCATATTTAGAGCCTTTAAATTGTTTCTCATCAGTGTTGCCTGAACGAACAACCTTGGTATATTTTTGACAGTTAAAACTTGACTGAAGTTCTCTGGTCTGTTCCCAGTCATAACTGTCATCAGTCTCAGTTCCAGAGCTGTCTGAACTCCTGCCACTGGTATCTGGTTGTAAATGACTGCTTGGACCCGATTTGCTGGCTGGCTGTGGTCCTCCATCGTCCTGCCCATCAGCTTCTGCTGTCAGTGTTCTGTGGACAGATGAGCTGGTGGTTACAGGCTCAGCCTTTGTGCTCTCATCACTTTGATGAAGCTGTGATGACTCTGGTTTTTCATCATCATCTTCATTCTTCACAGTGATGACAGTGAAACCAAACTTAGTAAGATCTGTCTCCTCCGGCTCCTGAAGCTGCTCTCCCTGCTGACGTATCCACAGCTTCTCTTCTTCTTTAATGTCCTCCTGGTCAACACTCAGATTCCATTTCTGGTGTTCAGGGAGAGTTTCTTCTTTAATCACCAACAACGGTTGTATGTCTGCAAAGAAACAAATTAACAATAAATGTGAAAACAGCACTCATTAAAATAAAGTAGAGTGGTGAGTTTGACCTGACGACAGTAAGTTATTGCACTGATGGAACTGACAAAGTGGAAACGTACATCAAGATGTGTTTTAAATTTCAATTCACAATTGACTATTGTAGTGGTTTATTTTTTTGGATTGCCACAAAATATGGTACAGAATACTGCTGCTTGTGTTTTGATGAAAAGCAGGAGGTTTGATCACAGCCATTCTGGCTTCCCTTCACTGGCTTCATGTCACTTGAGCAGATTTCAAGGTATTGCGACTGACATAAGGCTGTAATCAGTCATGAACACAACTATCTTGTTGAACTTGTTCAGCCTTATGTGCCTCCTGGTGTCCTTAGACTCAGTCTTGCTCTGTGTCTCAAAGGTTAAAAAGAAGTCAGCAGGCTCTGGATCCTTTTCTTGCCATGCTCGTATCATATAGGCTGCCTATTAGCATTTGAAATGTGACTGTAAGACTATTTTTAAAACATATTTTCTATTTCTGTAATTAGCTTTATGGTTTTTAACATTTTCTTAATTTTTGCTTGTACTTAATTCTTGTGTGTTTTTAAGTGGTTTTATTTTGGGATATGGGGATCTTTGTTTAATGTTCGTCAGCAGCCATGTTCAGCACTTTGTTGTTTTTTTTCTTCATTTAAAATGCTTCATAAATTTATTATTATTATTATTACTACTACTCAGGGCAGCACTGTGACTTCATGGTTAGCACTGTTGCCTCACAGCAAGAAGGTCATGGGATTGATTCCCACCTGTGGCCTTTCTCTGTGGCATTTGCATGTCCTCCCTGTGTTTGGATGAATTCGCTCCAGGAGCTCTGGCTTCCTCCCACATCCAAAGACACGCATATTAGGCAAACTGAAAACTTTACATTGACCCTCGGTGTGTGTGTGAGGATGTGAATGTGTTTGTTTGTCCATATGTGGCCCCGCGATTGATTGTCGTCCTGCCCAGGGAGTACCCAGCCTCATGCCCTGTAACTGCTGGAATAGGCTCCGTCCCCCAGTGACCCTTAAACAGAGTAAGCGGGTATTGAAAATGGTTGGATGTATGGATTATTACTACTTAAACGGCACTTGAACAAGATGTCAAAACTCATCAAATATGACACAAACATGTCTATACTGATATTTCAACTCATTAAAAATATATAAGCCAACTAATTTAATAAATATTTTGTATTGTTGCTATTTGCAAAAACACATTGCATTTCTACAGCACTTTTTACCATCTGATAAACCTGCTCAAAGAGCTTTTGGCCGTTTATTCAATGTCTATAAATAGATGTTGAATAAACATTCACTTTCAAACTTGTTTTCAACCATATTTTTTACCAAAACTATTTTAAAAATATTTTTTCAACATTAAAATGCTCAACCATATGGGGTGTGCAGCCAATACATTCTGAGTTTCAGTCCCAAGCCTGGATAAATGAGGATTGTGTCAAGAAGAGCATCCGGTGTAAAACGAGCCAAAAATTAAAAATGCAGCACACAAATCGTATTTCCATACCGGATCAGTCGAGGCCCGCGCCAACAACGATTGCTGTGTTGACAGCAGGGTGCTGGCGGGAATTTGGCTACTGCTCAGTGAAGAAGAGGAGGAAAATGTGCCCAGAGACAGCGGGAGAAGATGAAAACTGGAAGGGTGAAAGTGAGAGTTGGAACTTTGAATGTTGGCAGTTGACTTGTGTGTGCAAGAGACTAGGTGCAAGGGACGTAAGGCCAGGAGAATAGGCTGTGGGTTAAAATTGTTGCATCATCGTAAGAATAGGAAGAGAAATGGTGTTGGGTGATTTCCAAGGAAGAGTATGTTAAGAGTGTGTTGGAGGTCAAGCAAGTATCTGACAGGGTGATGAGTGTGAAGTTGGAAATTGAAGGGGTGATGATGAATATTATCAGTGCATATCCCCCACAGGTAGGTTGTGAGATGAAGGAGAAAGGTTTGTGGAGTGAGTTTGATGAGGTGGTGGAGAGTGTGCCCAAGCATGAAAGAGTGGTGATAGGAGCAGACTTCAATGGGCATGTTGGCGAAGGGAACAGAGGTGATGAGGAAGTTATGGGTAGATATGGTATCAAGGACAGGAATGTGAAAGGGCAGATGGTAGAGGACTTTGCAAAAAGGATGGAAATGGCTGTGATGAATACCTGCTTTAAAAAGGGAGGAGGACAGGGTGGGAAAAGAGTGGAGGAAGGTGCACAGAGGTGGACTACATTCTCTGGAGGAGATGCAAGCTAAAACAAAATGTAGACTCTAAGGTGGTGGCAGGAGAGAGTGTAGCCAGACAGCATAGGATGGTGGTTTGTAGGATGACTTTAGAGGTGAATAAGATGAAGAGGGGAGTCAGAGCTCAACAAAGCATCAGATGGTGGAAGCTGAAGGAGGAAGACTGTTGTGTGAAATTCAGTATGCAGGTGAGAGAGGCACTGGATGGAGAGGAAGCAATTTAGTACAACTGGAAAAGTACTGCAGATGTGGTGAGGGAGACAGCTCGCAATGTATTGGGTATGACTTCTGGACAGTGGAAGGAAGTAGAGGAGACTTGGTGTGGAACAAAGATGTCCAGGAAAGCATAAGGAGAAAGAGGTTGGCCAAAAAGAATTGGGATAATCAGAGATATGAAGAAACTAGACAGGAGTACAAGCAGGTGTGGCGTAAGGCCAAAAGAGAAGTGGCAAAAGCTAAAGAAAAGGCATACTGTGAGCTGTACAAGACATTGGCTAGTAAGGAAGGACAAAAGGACTTGTACCGATTGGCCAGACAAAGACACAGAGCTGGAAAGGATGTACAGCAGATTAGGATGTCGCAGACAAAACAGCACCCCCTAAAAATTTGTCTGCCCTGCCATCACTGCGCATGCATCATTTTCGGACCACAGCAGCACATCTGAGACGGACTCTCTACACCCAAAGCGATCAAATGGATTCATGGGATTATTAACCATCAGATGATAAAGGTAAAACCTCTTAAACCATTCTAAAGTCAGTTTTAAGCAGAAACGGTGCCATTTTAAGCAGAAAGTGAGGTGATAATTGGCGAGTCTTTACTGAAGCTTTGATATGACATCAGCGCTGCAGCAGCTGCGTGCACGCTGATCGGTCCGCTGTTGTTATATGGCTGGGGGGGCCTGGCTGCCGGTTTGTTTCTGTCTTTTGGTTTTCCTCCCAGGTGGCGTGCGTTTGGGACTGAGTGGCTGTGTTGCTGAGGCTGTCAGGACCTCACCCTGATCACCTGCGACTCGTCAGGACTCACAGCTGTGGTGCATCTGGATGGATTGGAACATGTTGGCATTTAAGACTGGAGTGCACAGTGTGTATTTGCCAGAGACTCGACCTTGTGACCAGACGGGTGAGATCGTCGTCTCGGGAGCCATCTCATCAGCAGCGGATGCTGAGAACGTCCAGGTTTGATGCACAGTCTGTGAAAGAGGAGGGGGTGAGGTTTCACGCTCGTCAGCACACTTCCTGAGGTACGTTAGATTTTTTGACTAACAGTTATACAGTCAGTAAATGTGGTGTCCCTCGCACCTTATTGTATTGAGCTGTTTGTTAGTCATGTATCAGCTTCCACTGCAGTGGAGTTTTGTGAACTGGATGTTCCATGCCTGCAGGTTGGGAAGCTGATCAGTAATTAAGCCAGGAAGTGTTTGCTGTTTGTACACCTTTAAGTGTTCTGTGTGTAGAGTGTGGACTCACATAATGGTTCCTTCTTTCACAGACTCGGTTGTTGCGGCCACCTGGGGGGTGTCGGCGGGGTCCTTGGGTCCGAAACAGCTTCTGGCTCCGGACCGTTAGCGCTGCTGGGAGCGCACCACGCCAGGCCGCACCTTTTTGTTATTATATTATCACTGTTATGTATTAAATTCAGTTAGCCTTTGTACCGTGCTCTGCTTATTTCATACTGGGTCCTTCAAACGCTGGTCGGTTCTCCGAGCTGCGTCCGACACATAACAGCTGTCTTATTATGAAATAAAGCTGAATTTATGGGGAAATGATTGTTGTACAAAAGCTTCAGATATCGCTGAGATAGATGATGACTGGAGTACAGTTTTAAGCAAAAACAGGGTGATAATCAGTGACTTGATGGCAACACTCAAAAATTATGCATGCGCTGTGAAGGCAGAGCAAACCAATTTTTTTTGGGGGGGGGGGGGGGAACCATTCAGTCTGCAACAAAGGTGGTAAAAGATGCATATGGTAATGTGCTGACAAGCGAGGAGAGTATGTTGAGAAGGTGGAGAGAATATTTTGAGGAGCTAATCGATGAAGAAAATGTGAGAAAGCGAAAAGGATGGATGATGTAGAGGGAGTAAATCAGGAAGTGCAAGAGACAGAAACAAACCGGCAGCCAGGCCCCCCCAGCCATATAACAGTACCCCACCCTCACGGGAAGCCTCCCGGCGACCACACACACCTGGCCCAGGAGAAACACCCCCCTCCAGGGACCATGGCTGGAAACCGTGTCCGCGTTCATCCTCCAACAGACTGGTTGAACTGGCTGCATCTTTGCCCTTGTTTCTGACAGTCTCTTAGCACAGGTGTGGCCAGGAGTTCCTACACCTGTGCGGTCAGCCTTTATCCAAACATGTGTAATTAGTCATAAAACAAAACACAAACAACCAAAACACCCCCCCTCCCCAGGGGACCATCCCATCAAACCCCAGGGAAGGGGAGAAAGGAAAAACAACCCAAACCCAAGCCTACAAACAAAAATACTAAAACACCCCCCCCCCCCCAGAGGACCGTTCCATCAAACCCCAGGGAAGGGGAGAAAAGAAAAACAACCCAAACTTGAGCTCACAAACAAAAATGCCAAAATACCCCCCCCCCCCCCAGAGGACCGTTCCATCAAACCCCAGGGAAGGGGAGAAAAGAAAAACCCAAACTTGAGCTCACAAACAAAAATGCTACAACACCCCCCCCTCCTCCCCCCCAAACGACATGTAGGGACCAACACCCCCCAGAGGGCCTCCCGCCAGCTCCAGGAGTAATAACCACGACCGAGGTCCCTCTGGGATCCAATGTCACCCACGGGGACTACCAGCGCCTCCCAGAGGACCACTCGTCAACCCCAGGAGACGCCTCCCCTCATGACCAATGGACCCAGCCCCGGCCGTCCATGGCTAGATGGGCCTACAGCCCTTTCCCCCCCAGAGGACACCACAGTCAAACCCTGAGGGCGGAAACTGGGGGGGGGGAAACAAAAAGATACCCCAAACCCCCCCCCCCCCCTCCCGGGTGCAGAGGCTACCTGGGAAACGCCCAGCACAACCCAACTGCACCCCTCCAGCAATGCCGACACCACGGCACACCCGGCTGGAGTCAGAGGAGAAGAGAGGGCATAACAAAAAACAAAAAGAGAAAAAATAACCCAAGTACCACCCCATCACCCCCCAGGGGACCGTTCCATCTAACCCTGGGGAAGTGAAACAAAAAAAAAAATAAAAGGAAAAACAAACAGACCAACACACAGTTGTTTGGGTCCCTTTTTTTTTTTTTTTTTTTTTGTCTTGTTTTGTTAGTTTTCAGACAGGCTGCAGGGTCACAACCCCAGACAAATAGTGGAAAACAAAAAATAAAATCCCACACAAAAACCAACTCAAACAACACCCACACAAAATGAACTAACACAAAACAAATCAGTGAGTTATACCGTCAAGCTCAACCAAATGGAACACACCTGTTCCTACTCAAGAGCTTGACGGTAACGTGATTCAGTCACCACAAGGGGGAGCCAGAGTGCTAAAAACAAAACAGCAATCTGTGTGTGTATGTATCTGTGTGTCTGTGAAAATCGGGCCACTCGATTGGACATGTTCTTACACGTGACTTTTGCTACAGTTCTGCCGTGTTAGATCTGTAAATGTGTGCAGCGATTTGTGTGCGTGTGTGTGTGGAGACTTGTCTGTGTGCCTCCACCAGAGGGCGGAAGCACCAATGACATCGCTCATCACTGTCGTTTTAAACATGGCTGGTCCCTCGAAGAGATCAAAATACACATTTGCAAATACTTTTCCTACAATAATGACCCCGTAAATGTCCAAAACACAAATGTCGAGCTGGAAAAGACGAGACAATTTTCCAAGTAAACGATGCAACAGTGTGTCATTTATGCTGGACACACAGCTTAAAAACACACTGCTTTGTTTCTGCCCCTGAGACCATCCACCAATCACAGACGGGGATTCACAGTTTGATTTGCATGCAGTATCTATAAATGAACAGTTATTGGAGCCCAAACCTCATTCATTTCAATCAATGCAGATTGCATTAAATTTGCAAATACTTTTGTTACAATAATAGTCCCATCACTGCACGTCAATTAAATATCTTTGATTGAGTTTATTTTATAAAAGCAAAATAAACAGGTTAACACTGACTCTGTACAAATATTCAATTGGCATTTAACAAAACAAATGAAGTTTTGGTTCCAGTAACACTGGTCTACAGCCAAAATGCTTCTGAAATAAAGATTGTCAAACTTTACTATGTTTGGGCCACGGAGAATGAAAATGTTTGAAATTATTGATTGGCTGTAGTTTTAAGAAATGCTACAACTGTGCTACTAAAGGATATATAACCCTTTTGCTGATTTTTAAAGTGTTACATTTTGATTTTTCATGAAAACTCTACTGTTAACACTATATAAGGTGGTTGGCTCTCACTGCGGTATTGTATCACTTCCTGTTCCGGAGCACAGCGGTGTTTTTCTGTATCTGTTAGCTGTTTAATCTTATAGATAATTTTAGACAAAAAATGTATTTGAAATGGAATAAACAAATTAAAATGTGTTCCAATACTTTTGAGGGCAACTGAGAAACACTGAGGAGCAGCATCTTATATCTCATATATAGTGCAGCAGATAAGAGAATATTTAGAGTGGAATCTGCAAATGGTGATACACGCATCAAATTTGGCACAAATAATCCATAGACATGAACTCTTGCGAAAAAAGTGATTGGCCACTTGAATTTTCAATAAGCAGCCAGGCAGGGGTCAATTGAAGAATTACACAGGGGTCAAAATTGCTCAGATCATATATAAAGATTCCAAAAAGGTATAGTTTGAACAATCTGTGACTGAATGTTATGGAGTTATGAGGTAAAAACAGCAAGAATGGTGACAAAGGTCAGTTTCAGTTTGTACAAGGGTCAAAAGTTAAAGTTGCTCCAATTTTGGTAAAAAAAAATGGTGCAAATTATTGGTTGAGTTAATCGGGTTTTAAAAAGTAAGTTTGCATCATGTGTCATGCTTAGTTCATGTTACAGGGTAACATTTCACATGTCATAGAATCCAATACACATTGACGTTTTGACCTTTACTTTGGAGACCAAACATTCAGCACTGTCAAAACTATTCCATTTATTAATCCTATTAACTCAACCAATAATTTGCATCGCTTTTTACTAAAATTAGAGCAATTCTTTACCTTTTGACCCCTGTACAAACTGAAACTGACCTTTGTCACCATTCTTGCTGTTTTTAGCCCAAAACTCCATAACATTCAGTCATAGATAGCCCAAACTTTATGGAATCTTTAGAATTAGACAAGTAACATTATGTAGTTTTGAATTTGATTGGAGCATTTTCAAAATTTGACCCCTGTGTAATTCAATTGACCCCTACCTGGCCGCCTGGTGAAAATTCAAGTGGCCAGTCTTTTTTTCTTTTTTTTTTTAAGTGTAGTGTCTAAGCTGTATTTGTGCTGAATTTGATGCTTGTATCACCATTTGAAGGATTGTTTTAGTTATCTGCTGCACCAATAACGCAACAAAGCATGAACCAGCTGCTGTCTGTTAGCTTAAATGTGTATTTAAGGCAACCCGAATTAAAGAAGAAACCTCATTTCTGGCACAAAATATGGTCGTTTACTCACCAATATCAGTTTGGAGTGATTAGAAATCCACGTCGCGTTCAGGTTATATCTGAGGCAAACATTCTTCTACTAAGGTGGATTAGACCTTTTTGTGGTACACAGTACAAACTACTGGACAGGAGGAACCTAGCAGTCAATGTGATTCACCAATTTCAAAGTCCAGCTCTTTCAACCAGACGTGGGGTGCTGTGACATGTCAATCATCTGTGCCCAATCAGATTTCAGGGGAGTCCAGTGAAACCCTGGCCTCCGCTCTAGCTCCACCCATGCCAGGAAGTGTTCAACATTTGATATTTCCTGTTTACTGTGAATGAAAATTTGGCACACCCTGTTTGAGTGTGAGCTGTGCGACGCTTCGCTCATATTAACGGAAACACCAAATTTCTAATGTGTAGTCAAACCAGGTATAAATGATGTATACCTGTATTTTAAAAAGAAGGTTCCTGTTATTTCTTAACAATATTAGACTGAATAAATCAATGCACTATATTTTTGGTTGTTAAAAAAATAAGGATAAAGGTTAATTCATATTTGATACTCTCTACATACATACCATAATAGCCCTATTCTTATTCTGTATACTTTGTAATTCTCTGTGATATTGTATAGTTTGTACGATAGTCATCTTCTATCTGTCTCTCAGTTCCTGCGACTACAAAGACACACAATTTATTAGGTCATCCTAATATTAGCTAAAAAAAACCAAACACAAAACAGGAAAAAAAAATGTTGTAAAGGTTACTAAAATTCAATTACACTTTAGTTAAATCATTTGCTTGTAAAGTGGCTCCATAAGCTCACCATCACGAACATCCTCATTGCTGCTTGGACAAAATGAGGGACTAGCACCTGCTGCTTTGATTGAAACTAAAGGCCATGGGGTTCACAATGTTATAATATTACATTCTGATAATATAAGCCCAATTCCAATCAAGTTGGGAAGTTGTGTAAAATGCAAATACAAACAGAAAACAATGATTTGCAAATCCTCTTCAACCTATATTCAAATGAATACACGACAAAGACAAGATATTTAATGTTCAAACTGATAAACTTGATTGTTTTTGTGCAAATATTTGCTCATTTTGAAATGGATGCCTGCAACACATTTCAAAAAAGTTGGGACGGGGCAACAAAAGACTGTAAAGTTCATGAATGCCCAAAGAACACCTAATTAGAAACAGGTGAGTGTCATGATTGCATCCCCAAAAGGCTCAGCCATTCACAAGCAAATAAAATAGTCCATCAGTTTAAGAACAATGTTTCTCACCGTTCAACTGCAAGGAATTTAGGGATTCCATTATCTACAGTCCATAATATAATCAGAAGATTCAGAGAATCTGGAGAACGTTCGCCACATAAGCAGCAAGGCTAAAAACCAACATTAAATGCCCGTGACCTTCGATTCCCTCAGGCGGCACTGCATTAAAAACCAATATCATTGTGTAAAGGATCTTACAGCGTGGGCTCAGGAACACTTCAGAAAACCATTGTCAGTTAACACAGTTCGTCGCTACATCTACAAGTGCGAGTTGAAACTCTCCTATGCGCCGCAGCCTTCTCTGGGCCCAAGCTTATTTGAAATGGACAGACGCAAAGTGGAAAAGTGTGCTGTGGTCTGATGAGTCAGCGTTTCAAATTGTAATTGAAATCATGGATGTCATGTCCTCTGGACATAAAAGGAAAAAGACCATCCAGATTGTTACCAGCACAAAGTTCAAAAGCCAACATCTGTGATGGCATGGGCACTAACACACCCCCATATCATCACGGATGTGTTAGTGCCCATGGCATGGGCAACTTACACATCTGTGATGGCACCATCAATGCTGAAAGGTACATCCAGGTTTTGGAGCAACACATGCTGCCATCCAAGCAACGTCTTTTTCAGGGACGTCCTTGCTTATTTCAGCAAGACAATGCCAAGCCACATTCTGCACATGTTACAACAGCGTGGCTTCATAGTAAAAGAGTGCAGGTACTAGACTCTCCTGCCTGCAGTCCAGACCTGTTGCCCATTGAAAATGCGTGGCACATTATGAAGCGCAAAATATGACAATGGAGACCCCGGACTGCTGAACAAATGAAGTCATACATCAAGCAAGAATCGGAAATAATTCCACCTCCAAAGCTTCAACAATTAGTGTCCTCAGTTCCCAAATGCTTATGGAGTGTTGTTAGAAGGTGATGTAACGCAGTGGTAAACATACCACTGTCCCAGCTTCTATGACATGTTGCAGGCATCCATTTCAAAATGAGCAAATATTTGCACAAAGACAATAAAGTTTATCAGTTTGAACATTAAATATCTTGTCTTTATGATGTATTCAACTGAATATAGGTTGAAGAGGATTTGCAAATCATTGTATTCTGTTTATATTTACATTTTACACAACGTCCCAACTTCATTCGCATTGGGGTTGTACATTTTTGTATTATAAAAAGTTTAACCTATTTGTGTGTGTTCATGTGTTTTTGTAAGCAGGTCCGTGTGCAACTGGACTGTGATCATATTATATCCCACAGAAGATCGCGTAATTTCTCCCGGCTCTTTATGTAATTTACCGCCCCTTTCCAATAACCAAACCACTGTATTCCTCATTTTGGATTTATTAAAGGTCACAATGAAAACCAGACTGGGAACCTCACAGACAGTGTCCATCTTGTGAAAGGCCCAGAAAATGGGTCATACAATACTTTTTATACAATGTGGGTGTTTGCAATGGGTTAGTTTAGTCTCACATTTCTAATGTTACTGGTTTTCACAGATAGGTGAGCCTACCCTGTATCTAAAACTGAGACATAAATGATAGAAGTAAAACTTAACTCTTACATTTAAATGTTAAACCAGATCCCAGAGACTTCCAATCAAATAGCAAAAGCAAATACTTGATAACTAACATAAAATAAGGACATACAACGGGCAGCATGTTTTTTTTTCTGTCCTTGTAATAAAACAGACTTTTCCAAATCTGTGCATATATAATGAAAGGGACAGCGCTAAATGCATGCAGTTATTTTTAGCATTTGCATAATTAATTTGCCATAAATGCGCTAACAACCAGTGGCAAGTCAGGGGAGACTGGGTCAAGACATTTGAGTTTCTTGTAGCAGACGCAAGTAGCACAGCAGCCACCGCGCTCTCTGCTCCGTGTCCCCCTCCCTCCCTCGCGGACTGTGTGTCTCATGGGGAGAGAGGAGAGATGAGCAGAGCTGCGGCTGCTTGTTGACATTCATTCAGATTATGTTTTAGTTATTTCACCACCAAAACCAGCGTGGGAACAAAATAAAACCAGAACATGAATAAACTGACAACAGAAATACAATAACTGCAATGACAAAAAAAAAAGACATCAAAAGCAGGAAGAACGGCATGAGATGAGAAACCCTCCCTGCAGCTGTCACAAAACCAAGCCTCGCTGTCAAATTTTACCCCGACAACGGGTGTGAACGTGGACCCGGAACAACAGACTATAAACAGACATGAAGAACTCAGACACACACAGACAGAGCAGGAAGGCAGACGTGATCACAACATGCTGCTGACAGCTGGGACACACCCACACACTCTCTCACACACATAGATCCTCTTTGTTCCTAATTTGTGCAGCAAAAGCTTTCACTAAGGCTTGAAGTTCAGCCAGCCTCCCACCCAGTTGTTTATCTTCAACATTGTATTTTCTTTTAATCCAATTTAAATGGATGTTTAGGAGAAAAAAAAAAAGACAGCAATGTGATTCATCCATAATATTCAAGACAGCAAAAGTTACCCAGAACCAGTGGTGGGCACAGTTCCACTAACCGCTAATTATAGAAGATAATGTTTTCATTATCGGATTAGCTTTTCAGATAACTCTGAAAACCATCACCGGACCAATTATCTTCCGAAAAATTTTGGCCGATAGTTTTTAAATTGCTAACATTTTGGCATGTGAAGTAAATAAAGTTTTAACAGATAAAAACTTTTGTTAAATCTGATATCAAAGATTTTAGCGCTTACCTGTTTTATAGCAAATAAACAGCTCTGTTTCTGTAAACAAAGGAGAGCTGGTTTAGGGAGAAAACGCTCTATCCTCTACAGTCAGAGGCAAACTGGTAACAAGATCGTCGCTTATGACACCATACTAATCCACCGGCAATATCACCCACGTTATCCAGAGGCATACAGTTTACCTTATGGTTAAAATTTTAACCAAACTAATTTCGGGCATGTTATTTAAATTAACATCACTTCTGAAGTTTTATAACGTAAAAATATCAGCTATATGTTTTAGTTTTAAAGTACTGCAATAATTTTGAAGGTTTTAGTATGGACATGCTCTGCTGCCCAGTGTATTATTGGTACAGTCACAATAGGAGAAATGCATTTGAGATGCTGTGATCAGGCTCCACACAGACGATAGCATTACACTCTTTGCATATTGTGCCTAAAACTCTTATGATTATATTCTCTGGGTTTATAGACGTTGTTACTTGCTATTGTGTTTGTTTTAAATGTCAGAATAAGCTCAGGTTGCTTTTTCAATATTTTCCTTTTTGCTCTATGGTCTCTACTGCCATCTACTGGCCAATAGTCTTCATTCAGCGTTAAATTATTGCCATACCTGTATTTATCTTGTGTAATATTGGAAATAAATGATAAGAAACTGACGAGGACGCACGCAGCGGAGACAGTGAGAACAAGGCCTCATTTTTCAACCAATGAGAATGCACATTGAACGGTTGTCCTTATACCAAAATGGGAGCCTCCTTCTCCGGTAAACAAACCACTTTATGATGATCAAATTCAAAGGAATTTGGGCGTTTTACGGCAAAATATTACGTTTGTCGATTTGAAGAAATAAAAAAAATGTTCCGCCATTTCTTTCAGTTGGCAAGAATTTACAAGAAGATGGAAAACCTTCTAAACACAGCGAATAAGCATCCTTGGATTTACTTTTTATGAATTATAATGTGTCTGTTCAGGTTTCTCTTCTGTCCAAATCTTTGACCACACTCAGAACACACAAATGGTTTTTGTCCTGTATGAATCATCATGTGTGTGTTCAGGGCGCTCTTTACTACAAATCTTTGACCACACTCAGAACACACAAATGGTTTTTGTCCTGTATGAATCATCATGTGTGTGTTCAGAGCACTCTTTACTCCAAATCTTTGACCACACTCAGAACAAACAAATGCTTTTTGTCCTGTGTGAATTATCATGTGTGTGTTCAGAGTGCTCTTCTGTCCAAATCTTTGACCACACTCAGAACACACAAATGGTTTTTGCCCTGTATGAATCATCATGTGTGTGTTCAGAGTGTGCTTTACTCCAAATCTTTGACCACACTCAGAACAGACAAATGCTTTTTGCCCTGTATGAATTATCATGTGTGTGTTGAGGTTGCTCTTTTGTCCAAATCTTTTACCACACTCAGAACAGACAAATGGTTTTTGCCCTGTATGAATTATCATGTGTGTGTTGAGGTTGCTCTTTTGTCCAAATCTTTTACCACACTCAGAACAGACAAATGGTTTTTGCCCTGTATGAACTATCCTGTGTGTGGTCAGGTAGCTCTTTTGTCCAAATCTTTTACCACACTCAGAACAGACAAATGGTTTTTGCCCTGTATGAGTTATCATGTGTTTGTTCAGAGTGCTCTTTAGTCCAAATCTTTGACCACACTCAGAACAGCCAAATGTTTTTTGTCCTGTCTGAATTCTTATGTGTTTGTTCACAGTGCCCTTCTGGTTCTGTCTTTTACTCTGATCAGAACAGCTAAATGGTTTTATGCTTGCTTGCCTCTCCTTTTGTTGCTTTGAGTTGTTGACGTGACCAAATGCTTTTCCATATTTAGAGCCTTTAAATTGTTTCTCATCAGTGTTGCCTGAACGAACAACCTTGGTATATTTTTGACAGTTAAAACTTGACTGAAGTTCTCTGGTCTGTTCCCAGTCATAACTGTCATCAGTCTCAGTTCCAGAGCTGTCTGAACTCCTGCCACTGGTATCTGGTTGTAAATGACTGCTTGGACCCGATTTGCTGGCTGGCTGTGGTCCTCCATCGTCCTGCCCATCAGCTTCTGCTGTCAGTGTTCTGTGGACAGATGAGCTGGTGGTTACAGGCTCAGCCTTTGTGCTCTCATCACTTTGATGAAGCTGTGATGACTCTGGTTTTTCATCATCATCTTCATTCTTCACAGTGATGACAGTGAAACCAAACTTAGTAAGATCTGTCTCCTCCGGCTCCTGAAGCTGCTCTCCCTGCTGACGTATCCACAGCTTCTCTTCTTCTTTAATGTCCTCCTGGTCAACACTCAGATTCCATTTCTGGTGTTCAGGGAGAGTTTCTTCTTTAATCACCAACAACGGTTGTATGTCTGCAAAGAAACAAATTAACAATAAATGTGAAAACAGCACTCATTAAAATAAAGTAGAGTGGTGAGTTTGACCTGACGACAGCAAGTTATTGCACTGATGGAACTGACAAAGTGGAAACGTACATCAAGATGTGTTTTAAATTTCAATTCACAATTGACTATTGTAGTGGTTTATTTTTTTGGATTGCCACAAAATATGGTACAGAATACTGCTGCTTGTGTTTTGATGAAAAGCAGGAGGTTTGATCACAGCCATTCTGGCTTCCCTTCACTGGCTTCATGTCACTTGAGCAGATTTCAAGGTATTGCGACTGACATAAGGCTGTAATCAGTCATGAACACAACTATCTTGTTGAACTTGTACAGCCTTATGTGCCTCCTGGTGTCCTTAGACTCAGTCTTGCTCTGTGTCTCAAAGGTTAAAAAGAAGTCAGCAGGCTCTGGATCCTTTTCTTGCCATGCTCGTATCATATAGGCTGCCTATTAGCATTTGAAATGTGACTGTAAGACTATTTTTAAAACATATTTTCTATTTCTGTAATTAGCTTTATGGTTTTTAACATTTTCTTAATTTTTGCTTGTTGTACTTAATTCTTGTGTGTTTTTAAGTGGTTTTATTTTGGGATATGGGGATCTTTGTTTAATGTTCGTCAGCAGCCATGTTCAGCACTTTGTTGTTTTTTTCTTCATTTAAAATGCTTCATAAATTTATTATTATTATTATTATTACTACTCAGGGCAGCACTGTGACTTCATGGTTAGCACTGTTGCCTCACAGCAAGAAGGTCATGGGATTGATTCCCACCTGTGGCCTTTCTCTGTGGCATTTGCATGTCCTCCCTGTGTTTGGATGAATTCGCTCCAGGAGCTCTGGCTTCCTCCCACATCCAAAGACATGCATATTAGGCAAACTGAAAACTTTAAATTGACCCTCGGTGTGTGTGTGAGGATGTGAATGTGTTTGTTTGTCCATATGTGGCCCCGCGATTGATTGTCGTCCTGCCCAGGGAGTACCCAGCCTCATGCCCTGTAACTGCTGGAATAGGCTCCGTCCCCCAGTGACCCTTAAACAGAGTAAGCGGGTATTGAAAATGGTTGGATGTATGGATTATTACTACTTAAACGGCACTTGAACAAGATGTCAAAAACTCATCAAATATGACACAAACATGTCTATTTTCTATTTCCATACCGGATCAGTCGAGGCCCGCGCCAACAATGATTGCTGGGTTGACAGCAGGGTGCTGGCGGGAATTTGGCTACTGCTCAGTGAAGAAGAGGAGGAAAATGTGCCCAGAGACAGCGGGAGAAGATGAAAACTGGAAGGGTGAAAGTGAGAGTTGGAACTTTGAATGTTGGCAGTTGACTTGTGTGTGCAAGAGACTAGGTGCAAGGGACGTAAGGCCAGGAGAATAGGCTGTGGGTTAAAATTGTTGCATCATCGTAAGAATAGGAAGAGAAATGGTGTTGGGTGATTTCCAAGGAAGAGTATGTTAAGAGTGTGTTGGAGGTCAAGCAAGTATCTGACAGGGTGATGAGTGTGAAGTTGGAAATTGAAGGGGTGATGATGAATATTATCAGTGCATATCCCCCACAGGTAGGTTGTGAGATGAAGGAGAAAGGTTTGTGGAGTGAGTTTGATGAGGTGGTGGAGAGTGTGCCCAAGCATGAAAGAGTGGTGATAGGAGCAGACTTCAATGGGCATGTTGGCGAAGGGAACAGAGGTGATGAGGAAGTTATGGGTAGATATGGTATCAAGGACAGGAATGTGAAAGGGCAGATGGTAGAGGACTTTGCAAAAAGGATGGAAATGGCTGTGATGAATACCTGCTTTAAAAAGGGAGGAGGACAGGGTGGGAAAAGAGTGGAGGAAGGTGCACAGAGGTGGACTACATTCTCTGGAGGAGATGCAAGCTAAAACAAAATGTAGACTCTAAGGTGGTGGCAGGAGAGAGTGTAGCCAGACAGCATAGGATGGTGGTTTGTAGGATGACTTTAGAGGTGAATAAGATGAAGAGGGGAGTCAGAGCTCAACAAAGCATCAGATGGTGGAAGCTGAAGGAGGAA
The DNA here is from genome assembly GCF_902500255.1 of Thalassophryne amazonica. Taxonomy (NCBI): domain Eukaryota; kingdom Metazoa; phylum Chordata; class Actinopteri; order Batrachoidiformes; family Batrachoididae; genus Thalassophryne; species Thalassophryne amazonica. The sequence continues at coordinate 1,178,599 of NW_022986236.1, read as the reverse complement.
GACTGTTGTGTGAAATTCAGTATGCAGGTGAGAGAGGCACTGGATGGAGAGGAAGCAATTTAGTACAACTGGAAAAGTACTGCAGATGTGGTGAGGGAGACAGCTCGCAATGTATTGGGTATGACTTCTGGACAGTGGAAGGAAGTAGAGGAGACTTGGTGTGGAACAAAGATGTCCAGGAAAGCATAAGGAGAAAGAGGTTGGCCAAAAAGAATTGGGATAATCAGAGATATGAAGAAACTAGACAGGAGTACAAGGAGGTGTGGCGTAAGGCCAAAAGAGAAGTGGCAAAAGCTAAAGAAAAGGCATACTGTGAGCTGTACAAGACATTGGCTAGTAAGGAAGGACAAAAGGACTTGTACCGATTGGCCAGACAAAGGCACAGAGCTGGAAAGGATGTACAGCAGATTAGGATGTCGCAGACAAAACAGCACCCCCTAAAAATTTGTCTGCCCTGCCATCACTGCGCATGCATCATTTTCGGACCACAGCAGCACATCTGAGACGGACTCTCTACACCCAAAGCGATCAAATGGATTCATGGGATTATTAACCATCAGATGATAAAGGTAAAACCTCTTAAACCATTCTAAAGTCAGTTTTAAGCAGAAACGGTGCCATTTTAAGCAGAAAGTGAGGTGATAATTGGCGAGTCTTTACTGAAGCTTTGATATGACGTCAGCGCTGCAGCAGCTGCGTGCACGCTGATCGGTCCGCTGTCTTATTATGAAATAAAGCTGAATTTATGGGGAAATGATTGTTGTACAAAAGCTTCAGATATCGCTGAGATAGATGATGACTGGAGTACAGTTTTAAGCAAAAACAAGGTGATAATCAGTGACTCGATGGCAACACTCAGAAATTATGCATGCGCTGTGAAGGCAGAGCAAACCAATTTTTTTTGGGGGGGGAACCATTCAGTCTGCAACAAAGGTGGTAAAAGATGCATATGGTAATGTGCTGACAAGCGAGGAGAGTATGTTGAGAAGGTGGAGAGAATATTTTGAGGAGCTAATCGATGAAGAAAATGTGAGAAAGCGAAAAGGATGGATGATGTAGAGGGAGTAAATCAGGAAGTGCAAGAGATTAGTAAGAATGAAGTGAGGGCAGCTATGAAGAGGATTTAGAGTGGAGTGGAAAAGCAGTTGGACCAGATGGCATTCCAGTGGAGGCATATAAATGTCTTGGAGAGACTGCAGTGGATTTTCTAACCACATTGTTTAATAAAATCTTGGAAAGTGAGAGGATGGCTGAAGAGTGGAGATGAAGTGTGCTAGTTGCTATTTTTAAGAACAAGGGTGATGTGCAGAGCTGCAGTAACTATATAGGCATAAAGTTAATCAGCCACAGCTTGAAGCTGTGGGAAAGAGTAGTATAAGCTAGTGTTCGAAAACAGGTGAAGATCTGTGAGCAGCAATGTGGTTTCATGCCAAAAAATAGCACTACAAATGCCACGTTTGCTTTGGGGATACTGATGGAGAAGTATAGACAATTCCAGAAGTAGTTACATTGTGCGTTTGTGGATTTAGAGAAAGTATATGACAGAGTGCCAAGAGAAGAGTTGTGGTATTGTATGATGACATCTGGGACGGCAGAGAAGTAGGTGAGGGTAGTGAGGACATGTGCAATGATAGTGTGACAGCGTTGAGATGTGCATAGGAAAGACAGACTCATTCAAGGTGGAGGTGGGATTACATCAAGGATCAGCTATGAGTCCTTTGTTTGCAATGGCAATGCACAGGTTGCCTGATAAGATCAGACAGGAGTCTCCATGGACTATGATGTTTGCAGATGACACTGATCTGTAATGAGAGAAGAGAGCAGGTTGAATCTAGTCTGGAAAGGTGAAGATATGCTCTGGAGAGCAGGGCAATGAAAGTCTGAGTACATGTGTGTGAATGATGAGGAGCCCCATGGAATACTGTGGTTACTAGGGATGGGTATTGATAAGATTTTGATATTGATGTCATTATCGAATCTGCTTATCAATACCTCTTGTGAATTTTCTGTGTACTTAAAGTAGGCTTTACAGGTTTTCTATGTCGACAACATTTTATTGAGTCTTAAAGTAAATAAATATGAAATTGCTCACTGGATCCTTGATCTCTGGACACAAATAAAAATAAATAAAATCTGCACATGATCATTGGATCCTTGACCTCTGGACATAAATAAAATCTGTACATGATGGATCCTAGATCTCTGTACAGAAATAGAAATAAACAAAATCTGCAGTTTTTGTCAAAAACATTTCCTTTCAGATCAGGGGTGCCCACAATTTTTCGGTTCACGAGTTACTTTCAAAACGACCAGGTCCAAATATCTACCTTCGTGAAAAATGCTTAAGTAAGTACATACCTTACTGTGATGAATTGCACTGAATGGACTCAGCCAGGGTTGCATAGTCTGGACAGTAGTATGGGGCCATTATTGTAGCAAAAGTATTTGCAAATGCGTCTTTTGATCTGTGTATGTAAACAGATCCACAAATGCATATAGCAATCTGTGTGTGTATGTATCTGTGTGTCTGTGAAAACTGGGCCACTCGATTGGATATGTTCTTACACGTGACTTTTGCTACAGTTCTGCCGTGTTAGATCTGTAAATGTGTGCAGCGATTTGTGTGCGTGTGTGTGTGGAGACTTGTCTGTGTGCCTCCACCAGAGGGCGGAAGCACCAATGACATCGCTCATCACTGTCGTTTTAAACATGGCTGGTCCCTCGAAGAGATCAAAATACACATTTGCAAATACTTTTCCTACAATAATGACCCTGTAAATGTCCAAAACACAAATGTCGAGCTGGAAAAGACGAGACAATTTTCCAAGTAAACGATGCAACAGTGTGTCATTTATGCTGGACACACAGCTTAAAAACACACTGCTTTGTTTCTGCCCCTGAGACCATCCACCAATCACAGACGGGGATTCACAGTTTGATTTGCATGCAGTATCTATAAATGAACAGTTATTGGAGCCCAAACCTCATTCATTTCAATCAATGCAGATTGCATTAAATTTGCAAATACTTTTGTTACAATAATAGTCCCATCACTGCGCGTCAATTAAATATCTTTGATTGAGTTTATTTTATAAAAGCAAAATAAACAGATAGGTTAACACCGACTCTGTACAAATATTCAATTGGCATTTAACAAAACAAATGAAGTTTTGGTTCCAGTAACACTGGTCTACAGCCAAAATGCTTCTGAAATAAAGATTGTCAAACTTTACTATGTTTGGGCCACGGAGAATGAAAATGTTTGAAATTATTGATTGGCTGTAGTTTTAAGAAATGCTACAACTATGCTACTAAAGGATATATAACCCTTTTGCTGATTTTTAAAGTGTTACATTTTGATTTTTCATGAAAACTCTACTGTTAACACTATATAAGGTGGTTGGCTCTCACTGCGGTATTGTATCCTGTATTCCTGTTCCGGAGTACAGAGGTGTTTTTCTGTATCTGTTAGCTGTTTAATCTGCGCAGTTAGATTGATCTAGTTATCTAGATTACGATTTGTTTCCCAGTGTAATCTTTACGTGCTTTAACTAAAGCACTCCTTCTGCTGAATCACCTCTAAATTATTTACACATTATTCACTTTGCGTGTTTTTAGGAATCCGCTAGCTTAGCGTAGCTACTAGCTCTTAGCCGATTTAGCATGGCGGCTTCTCCTGTCTCTCCCGCACTTTTCTGCTCTGGGTGTGAAATGTTTAGTTATTCCTCGGCCTCCTTTAGCAGTAACGGTACTTGTAATAAGTGTAGCTTATTCGTAGCTTTGGAGGCCAGGCTGGGCGAATTGGAGACTCGGCTCCGCACCGTGGAAAATTCTACAGCTAGCCAGGCCCCTGTAGTCGGTGCGGACCAAGGTAGCTTAGCCGCCGTTAGTTACCCTCTGGCAGATCCCGAGCAGCCGGGAAAGCAGGCTGACTGGGTGACTGTGAGGAAGAAGCGTAGCCCTAAACAGAAGCCCCGTGTACACCGCCAACCCATTCACATCTCTAACCGTTTTTCCCCACTCGACGACACACCCGCCGAGGATCAAACTCTGGTTATTGGCGACTCTGTTTTGCGAAATGTGAAGTTAGCGACACCAGCAACCATAGTAAATTGTCTTCCGGAGGCCAGAGCAGGCGACATTGAAGGAAATTTGAAACTGCTGGCTAAGGCTAAGCGTAAATTTGGAAAGATTGTAATTCACGTCGGCAGTAATGACACCCGGTTACGCCAATCGGAGGTCACTAAAATTAACATTAAATCGGTGTGTAACTTTGCAAAAACAATGTCGGACTCTGTAGTTTTCTCTGGGCCCCTCCCCAATCAGACCGGGAGTGACATGTTTAGCCGCATGTTCTCCTTGAATTGCTGGCTGTCTGAGTGGTGTCCAAAAAATGAGGTGGGCTTCATAGATAATTGGCAAAGCTTCTGTGGAAAACCTGGTCTTGTTAGGAGAGACGGCATCCATCCCACTTTGGATGGAGCAGCTCTCATTTCTAGAAATCTGGCCAATTTTCTTAAATCCTCCAAACCGTGACTATCCAGGGTTGGGACCAGGAAGCAGAGTTGTAGTCTTACACACCTCTCTGCAGCTTCTCTCCCCCTGCCATCCCCTCATTACCCCATCCCCAGTAGAGACGGTGCCTGCTCCCAGACCACCAATAACCAGCAAAAATCTATTTAAGCATAAAAATTCAAAAAGAAAAAATAATATAGCACCTTCAACTGCACCACAGACTAAAACAGTTAAATGTGGTCTATTAAACATTAGGTCTCTCTCTTCTAAGTCCCTGTTGGTAAATGATATAATAATTGATCAACATATTGATTTATTCTGCCTTACAGAAACCTGGTTACAGCAGGATGAATATGTTAGTTTAAATGAGTCAACACCCCCGAGTCACACTAACTGTCAGAATGCTCGTAGCACGGGCCGTGGCGGAGGATTAGCAGCAATCTTCCATTCCAGCTTATTAATTAATCAAAAACCCAGACAGAGCTTTAATTCATTTGAAAGCTTGACTCTTAGTCTTGTCCATCCAAATTGGAAGTCCCAAAAACCAGTTTTATTTGTTATTATCTATCGTCCACCTGGTCGTTACTGTGAGTTTCTCTGTGAATTTTCAGAACTTTTGTCTGACTTAGTGCTTAGCTCAGATAAGATAATTATAGTGGGCGATTTTAACATCCACACAGATGCTGAGAATGACAGCCTCAACACTGCATTTAATCTATTATTAGACTCTATTGGCTTTGCTCAAAAAGTAAATGAGTCCACCCACCACTTTAATCATATCTTAGATCTTGTTCTGACTTATGGTATGGAAATAGAAGACTTAACAGTATTCCCTGAAAACTCCCTTCTGTCTGATCATTTCTTAATAACATTTACATTTACTCTGATGGACTACCCAGCAGTGGGGAATAAGTTTCATTACACTAGAAGTCTTTCAGAAAGCGCTGTAACTAGGTTTAAGGATATGATTCCTTCTTTATGTTCTCTAATGCCATATACCAACACAGTGCAGAGTAGCTACCTAAACTCTGTAAGTGAGATAGAGTATCTCATCAATAGTTTTACATCCTCATTGAAGACAACTTTGGATGCTGTAGCTCCTCTAAAAAAGAGAGCTTTAAATCAGAAGTGCCTGACTCCGTGGTATAACTCACAAACTCGTAGCTTAAAGCAGATAACCCGTAAGTTGGAGAGGAAATGGCGTCTCACTAATTTAGAAGATCTTCACTTAGCCTGGAAAAAGAGTCTGTTGCTCTATAAAAAAGCCCTCCGTAAAGCTAGGACATCTTTCTACTCATCACTAATTGAAGAAAATAAGAACAACCCCAGGTTTCTTTTCAGCACTGTAGCCAGGCTGACAAAGAGTCAGAGCTCTATTGAGCTGAGTATTCCATTAACTTTAACTAGTAATGACTTCATGACTTTCTTTGCTAACAAAATTTTAACTATTAGAGAAAAAATTACTCATAACCATCCCAAAGACGTATCGTTATCTTTGGCTGCTTTCAGTGATGCCGGTATTTGGTTAGACTCTTTCTCTCTGATTGTTCTGTCTGAGTTATTTTCATTAGTTACTTCATCCAAACCATCAACATGTTTATTAGACCCCATTCCTACCAGGCTGCTCAAGGAAGCTCTACCATTATTTAATGCTTCGATCTTAAATATGATCAATCTATCTTTGTTAGTTGGCTATGTACCACAGGCTTTTAAGGTGGCAGTAATTAAACCATTACTTAAAAAGCCATCACTTGACCCAGCTATCTTAGCTAATTATAGGCCAATCTCCAACCTTCCTTTTCTCTCAAAAATTCTTGAAAGGGTAGTTGTAAAACAGCTAACTGATCATCTGCAGAGGAATGGTCTATTTGAAGAGTTTCAGTCAGGTTTTAGAATTCATCATAGTACAGAAACAGCATTAGTGAAGGTTACAAATGATCTTCTTATGGCCTCGGACAGTGGACTCATCTCTGTGCTTGTTCTGTTAGACCTCAGTGCTGCTTTTGATACTGTTGACCATAAACTTTTATTACAGAGATTAGAGCATGCCATAGGTATTAAAGGCACTGAGGTGGTTTGAATCATATTTGTCTAATAGATTACAATTTGTTCTTGTAAATGGGGAATCTTCTTCACAGACTAAAGTTAATTATGGAGTTCCACAAGGTTCTGTGCTAGGACCAATTTTATTCACTTTATACATGCTTCCCTTAGGCAGTATTATTAGACGGTATTGCTTAAATTTTCATTGTTACGCAGATGATACCCAGCTTTATCTATCCATGAAGCCAGAGGACACACACCAATTAGCTAAACTGCAGGATTGTCTTACAGACATAAAGACATGGATGACCTCTAATTTCCTGCTTTTAAACTCAGATAAAACTGAAGTTATTGTACTTGGCCCCACAAATCTTAGAAACATGGTGTCTAACCAGATCCTTACTCTGGATGGCATTACCCTGACCTTTAGTAATACTGTGAGAAATCTTGGAGTCATTTTTGATCAGGATATGTCATTCAAAGCGCATATTAAACAAATATGTAGGACTGCTTTTTTGCATTTACGCAATATCTCTAAAATCAGAAGGTCTTGTCTCAGAGTGATGCTGAAAAACTAATTAATGCATTTATTTCCTCTAGGCTGGACTATTGTAATTCATTATTATCAGGTTGTCCTAAAAGTTCCCTAAAAAGCCTTCAGTTAATTCAAAATGCTGCAGCTAGAGTACTGACGGGGACTAGAAGGAGAGAGCATATCTCACCCATATTGGCCTCTCTTCATTGGCTTCCTGTTAATTCTAGAATAGAATTTAAAATTCTTCTTCTTACTTATAAGGTTTTGAATAATCAGGTCCCATCTTATCTTAGGGACCTCGTAGTACCATATCACCCCAATAGAGCGCTTCGCTCTCAGACTGCAGGCTTACTTGTAGTTCCTAGGGTTTGTAAGAGTAGAATGGGAGGCAGAGCCTTCAGCTTTCAGGCTCCTCTCCTGTGGAACCAGCTCCCAATTCAGATCAGGGAGACAGACACCCTCTCTACTTTTAAGATTAGGCTTAAAACTTTCCTTTTTGCTAAAGCTTATAGTTAGGGCTGGATCAGGTGACCCTGAACCATCCCTTAGTTATGCTGCTATAGACGTAGACTGCTGGGGGGTTCCCATGATGCACTGTTTCTTTCTCTTTTTGCTCTGTATGCACCACTCTGCATTTAATCATTAGTGATCGATCTCTGCTCCCCTCCACAGCATGTCTTTTTCCTGGTTCTCTCCCTCAGCCCCAACCAGTCCCAGCAGAAGACTGCCCCTCCCTGAGCCTGGTTCTGCTGGAGGTTTCTTCCTGTTAAAAGGGAGTTTTTCCTTCCCACTGTAGCCAAGTGCTTGCTCACAGGGGGTCGTTTTGACCGTTGGGGTTTTACATAATTATTGTATGGCCTTGCCTTACAATATAAAGTGCCTTGGGGCAACTGTTTGTTGTGATTTGGCGCTATATAAAAAAATTGATTGATTGATTGATTGATATAATTATGTAGACGCAAATGTAAAACCTTATATATCTTGGAAACAGGAGCCATTGTTATTGTCATATTTGAATTCAATACGCCAAAATCCAAAATAAATAGCACATTTATTTCTGAAGCAGGCAACTTCTGAATATTTGTAGACCAGTGTAACCACTCATTTACAGATGCTGCATGCAAATTAAACTGTCCCCGTCTGTGATTGGTGGATGGTCTCAGGGGCGGAAACAAAGCAGTGTTTTTTATGCTGTGTGTCCAGATGAAACGACACACTGTTGCATCGTTGACTTGGAATATTGTCTCGTTTTTTCCAGTCCGACATCGGTATCAATTTGACCAGCTAACACTTAGCCTAGGCTCACGTGTCGCACATCATACTGTCAAAGTGAGGAACCTTGGGGTAATTTTTGATCCTATGTTGTCCTTTGACCTCCACATTAGAGAAATTACGAGGACTGCTTTCTTTCACCTGTGAAATATAGCAAAGATTCGTCCCATCCTGTGTATGGCTGATGCTGAGACCCTGATTCATGCCTTTGTCTCTTCTACATTGGACAACTGCAATGTTTGATTTTCTGGTTTACCGCAGTCCAGCATTAGGGGTCTCCAATTGGTTCAAAATGCTGCTGCCAGACTTTTAACATGAAGCAGAACATTTGAGCACATTACACCCATTTTGGCATCTCTTCACTGGCTTCCTCTCCCTGTGAGATTAGATTTTTAGGGTCTGCTACTAGCTTATAAAATTGTTCAGGGACTGGCACCTCCCTACTTTGCTGACCTAATTAAGCCCTATGTACTTTGTGTCCCCAGCGTGAATAAAAAGCCTGCAGGTCACAGAGCTTTATCTTATTGTGCCCCTGTTCTGTGGAACGATCTCCCTGCATCAATAAAACAGATTCTGTAAAGTCCAGACTGAAGACGTACTGAAGCTTAAGACTAGTGGCCAGCGATCACCTTAGTATTTCTTCTGTTTTTCTTGTTGCTTAATGCTGACACGTTACACTGCATTTGTTGTGTTTCTGATGCCTGATTGTTTATTACTTTTTCTGTTTGAGGTGCGGCTCCATCCAGAGATGGGTGTGGTGTGTGTTTCTGCAACCCTCCTGTTCTGTGCACTGGCAACATTTCCTGCATGTTCGTTTTGTGAATTGTGTATGTAGCATGGCCCAAGCAGAGGGTCACCCCTTTGAGTCTGGTCTGCTTGAGGTTTCTTCCTCAAATCAGAGGGAGTTTTCCCTTACCACTGTTACCTGTGTGTTGGCTGGTAAGGTTAGACCTTACTTGTGTGAACCACGCTGTTGTGATTTCCCGCTATATAAATGAAAATAAATTGAAATAGCACATCCCTTCAATACTCTGGGGCTGAGGCCATCAGGACCCGCAGCCTTTCCTGGACACAGGTGACTAAATTCCCTCCTCACATACTCAGCAGTGATGGTGTAGAGGAGAATGAGGGTGTAGTGGAGGGAGGAGAGTGTGGGCAAGTGGTAGGAGGAGGGAGGTGGTGTGAACTGCGGTTTGAGGTGAGTGCTCAAGGAAGGGGGAGCAGTGAGAGGAGCTGGGGGAAGGGTGGGTAGAGATCACGTTGTCAAACCTGTTGAAGAACAGGTTTAGCTCACTGGCCTCATGAAAGTCTCCTTCCATCATCTGGTCCACCTTCTTACCATGACTAGTGATTAGGCATGGGCCGGTATGAGATTTGGACGGTATGATAACCGTGGGCAAAAACACTGCGGTTTCACGGTATTATGTATAGCTTTAAAATGTGCTTTAACAACATTATGGCTATTTGCATATGAAGCGTGCATGATTCAGGCGCACTAATTGACGCAATGTCGACCGCTATGAGCACTATATCACTGATAAATTTCCAGAAAATACCAAAATGATCATCTCTCTTTTAGACATGTAGCATCTGCCCCGTGGGAAACATGACTTACTTGCTTAGGGAGAAACGTGGCTGGAATAAGGTCTGGATCTCCGGATGCTCAATACTGGCCCAGCTTCACCAATAAAGTGCTTGGAATAGATGTATTTGTCCTTCTTGACATGTTTGTGGAGGAAATTTGGTCGACCACAAGCACAACTCGAGTACACCGCTTGTACTTCTCAGAGGTTTCAAAGATGGGATAAAGTTTACTCCTTCCATATAATCATTTTGTGAGTATCTTGAATTGCTCCGTGTCCAACACAGGCCATAGCGACAGTGCTTTGTTGCCACCGTTTTTGGCTTGAAGGGCTATTCTGCAGAAAATAAAATGAAAAAGCTGACTTTGTCCTTTTAGATGGAGGGGAAAAGTTGAGTGCAGGCTTTGCCTCCTTCAGCCATGATGAAGACCTAGCTAACGCTAGCTGCCTGTCTGTAAACAGAGCCAGAGGTGCGCGCCAGGGGGAAGGGCGGTAGCGGCCGCCTCCCCTCTGCCTGTCAAGAATTCTCATAACCCGCTCATACTGAAGGGATGGTATAACGGAAAATTTGTAGTGGGTTTGATACCGTGGCTTTTTCATACCGCGGTATACCGTGAAACCGGTTATCGGCCCATGTCTACCAGTGATGGTTCTCAACCACTTCCACACCTCCCTCAAGTTGTTCTGCTGGAGCTTGCTCTCCAGCTTCATCCTGTAATTGTCCTTCCCCTCTGCAATCTTCTTCCTCAGTTTAAGCTGCACCCTCTTCAGCTCCTCTCTGTCTCTGCTCCTGAATGCAGCCTTCTTCCTGTTTGGGGTCGGCTTGATGTCCTTGGTCACACGTTTTGTTGTTGGGGTAGTGGTGCAGTCTTTGTTGGGATGATATAAAATGAGCAACACAAACTAGCCTTATGAGTTATGCTCCAGAATTTCTTGTTGAATGACCACGTTATGTGGTGAGGGTTGATAAGACTAGATTAAGTACATATATCACATGCAGGCACCCAAAGAAGCAGCTCAGAATCAAGTCATTTTAACTAGTAATGTGAATGCAGCTCAAGTTCTAAACACTCCTAATAAATAGGCAGGCTGTCCTTTCTGCAAAATTTTACTCCATGAGTGAGCAGTTTGTCCTCTCCGGTAAGATTCAACCCCGTTCTTACACCCTGTTTGTCTGCTTTCAAATGCCTGATATTTCATAAACTGGCTGCCTGCCTCGTTCTTCCTGTCAATTTGGTGCTACATGATCCACAGAGTAATGTGGCACAGAGTTCTGGTTCTGTGCTGCATCCTAAGTGTACTTTTCCCTGACAGAGGAGATGCTGTGGAGCTGGACAGCAGGTACCACTGAGCAAAACAGCGGGTTAGGTAAGGTGCTCTGCCCGGAGCCAAAGTGGAGCAGAGCGCATGGGGAGGAGCGCACCTGTCCCTGGGGACAACACAGGAGGCAACTGCCAAACCTCTTACACTGCTTCTGTTCTGTGCACCTCAGCTGCAGGGAGCACCAATTTGCCAATTCTCCACACAGTGATATGATAACCACTTTCTATCACAGATGATTTTTTTTTCTTTTTTTAAAGGCCACATGTCATGCCACCCCCTATGTTCTGACTGATTTGCCCATGTCAAAAACAGCAACTGCCATCCGGTGTAAAACAAGCTACTCCAACCATGTACAAATTGAGTTTCCATACTGGATCGGCTGAGGCCCAGTGTTGCAGACCGAATGGACCGCCCCTAAAAATTGGTACGCCCTGCCTCCACTACGCATGCGTCATTTGGGACCTACGCAGCTCCTCTGAAACAGAGTCTCTTCACCCACAGCGCTCAAATGGATTAATGGTAAAATTAACCATCAGATGACAAAGTAAAACCTCTTAAACAATCCAAAGTCAGTTTTAAGCAGAAATGAGGCAATACTCTGTAACCTTTTAAAATGCCGACACAGTGAATGCATCAGCTAGCAGTTCATGTAGCCGCAGAACTCTGATCGCTTCCTCTGTCTTTTATGATGAAATAATGGTGAATTTATAGAGAAATGATTGTTGTACAAAACCTTCAGATATCTGTCACTGAGATAGATGATGACTGGAGTGCAGTTTGAAGCAGAAACGAGGTGATAACCAGTGAACTGCGGCTAATGACGCATGTGCAGTGAAGGCAGGGCGGACCGATTTTTAGGGGGGACCGTTCAGTCGGCGACACCGGGTTAACAATGACCGCCGCCAGCGCCGTTACCAACAGGGTGCTGGTGAAAATTTGGCTACTACTGGGCGAAGAAGAAGAGGGGGAGGAGAACGTGTCCACAGACAGCGGGAGAAGAGGAACACCAGACGGGGAGAAGTAAGAGTTGGGGCTTTGAATGTTGGCAGTATGACTGATAAAAGGAGAGAGCTGGCTGATATGATGGAGAGGAGAAAGGCTGAAATATTGCGTGTTCAAGAGACCAAGTGGAAGGGAAGTAAAAGCAGGAGCATCGGCAGTGGGTTCAAGTTGTTGTATCATGGTGTGAAATGGTGCTGGGGCCATTGGAAAAGGAAGAGTATGTGAAGCATGTGTCTGACAGGGTGATGAGTGTGAAGTTGGAAATTGAAAGGGTGACGAAGGAGAAAAGATTTCTGGCATGAGTTAGATGAGGTGGTGGAGAGTGAACCAAAGCATGAAGAGTGGTGATAGGAGTGGACTTCAACAAGCATGTTGACGAAGGGAACAGCAGTAATGAGGAAGTACTGGTTAGATATGGTATCAAGGAAAGGAATGTGGAAGGACAGATGGTCGTTGATTTTGCAAAAAGGATGGAAATGGATGTGGTGAACACTTACTTTAGGAAAAGGGAGGAGCACAGGGTGACATAAGAGTGAAGGAAGGTGCACCCAGTGGACTACATTCTCTGTAGGAGATGCAATTGCAAGCTAAAAGAAATTACAGACTGTAAGGTGTTGGCAGGAGAGTGTAGCTAGACAGCATAGGACGGTGGTTTGTAGGATGACTTTAGAGATGAAGAAGAAGGAAAGAGTGAGAACTCATCAAAGGATTAAGTGGTGGAAGCTGAAGGAGGAACACAGTTGTATCAAATTCAGTGAGCAGGTGAGAGAGGCAATGGGTGGCGGTTGAAGCAATTTTAGCCAACTGATAATGGACTGTAGACGTGGTGAAAGAGACAGCTAGGAATGTCTGGGTATGACACCTGGACAGTGGAAGGAAGGCAAGGAGACTTGGTGTGGAATGAAGATGTCCAGGAAAGCATAAAGAGAAAGAGATTGGCAAAAAAAAAAAAAAAAAAAAAAAAAAAAGAACTGGGATCATCAGAGAGATGAAAAAAGTGGCAAAATTAAGGAAAAATGCATACTGTGAGCTGTACAAGAAGTTGAAAACTAAGGAAGGAGAAAAGGACTTGTAATGATTATCCAGACAAAGGGACAGAGCTGAAAAGGATGTGCAGCAGGTTAGGGTGACAGAAGATGCAGATGGAAATGTGCTGACAAGTGAGGAGAGTGTATTGAGGTGGAGGAAATATTTTGAGGAGCCAATGAATGAATAAAATCAACGAGAAAAGGATGCATGATGTGGAGAAAGTAAATGAGACAGTGCAAGAGATTAGTAATGATGAAGTAAGTGCAGCAATGAAGAGGATGAAGAGCGGAAAGGCAGTTGGTCCAGATGACATTCCAGTGGAGGCATGGAAATGTCTAGGACAGATGGCAGTGGAGTTTCAAACCAGATCATTTAATACTGGAAAATGAGAGGATGCCTGAAGAGTGGAAACGAAGTGTGCTGGTTCCTATTTTTAAGAACAAGGTTGATGTGGATGTAGACTGTTTGTGGATTTAGAGAAAGCTTATGACAGGGTGCAAAGAGAAGAGCTGTGGTATTGTATGAGGAAGTCTGGAATGGCAGAGAAATGTGTGAGGGTAGTGCAGGACATGTACAAAGATAGTGTGACAGCAGTGAGATGTGCAGTAGGAATAACAGACTCATTCAAGGCGTTACACCAAGGATCAGCTCCGAGTCCTTTCTTGTTCACAATGATGAGGACAGGTTGACAGATGAGAACATAACACTGCGATCTGTAGTGAGAGCAGGTCGAGTCTAGCCTGGAAAGGTAGAGATATGCTCTGGTTCGAAGGGGAATAAATATCAGTAAGAGCAAGACTGAGTCCATGTGTGAATGAGAGGGAGCCCAGTGGAATAGTGTGGTTACAAGGACTATAAGTGGTGACAGTAGATGAGTTTAAATACTTGGAGTCAACTGTCCAAAGTAATGGAGAGTGTGGTCGAGGGGTGAACAAGAGAGTGCAGGCAGGGTGAAGTGGGTGGGGAAAGGTGGCAGGAGTGATTTGTGACCAAAGAATATCTGCTAGAGTGAAGGGGAAAGTCTTCAAGACAGTCGTGAGACCGGCGATGTTGTACGGCTTAGAGTCGGTGTCATGAACAAAAAGACTGGAGACAAAGCTGAAGATGTTGAGATTCTTTTTGGGAGTGACAAGAATAGACAGGATTAGGAGTGAACATATCAGACGGACAGCTCAGGTGGGATGGTTTTGAGACAAAGTCAGACAGGCGAGATTGAGATGGTCTGGTCATGTGCACAGGAGGGACCCAGGGTATATAGGAAGAAGGATGCTGAGGATGGAGCCACCACACAGAAGAGGGAGGCGAAAGAGGAGGTTTATTCATATGCTGAGGGAGGACATGCAGGCAATTGGTGTGACAGAGGAACATAAAGAGGACAGGGTGAGATGGAAGTGGTTGATCTGCTGGGGCGGCCCCTAACGTGAGCAGCCAAAAGAAGAGATGTTAGCTTACCTGTGCTACGTCCCACCTTGATGGGGTATGTGTAACTATAGTTACGAGCATCTGATTGCTATCATCACTCATGTTAACAGGCTAAGTGGACTGGTACACAGAACCAAAGATAGTTCTGTTAAAGACTGTTTCTGCACACTTCCACATTTACACTATTCGGTTGACATGTCACACCTGGTAGCAAAGCCAGCTATTAATGCTACCAAGTTACAAAGGAAAGCTTTTGTAGTTTAGGTTGTTGATGGGAGCTGCAAAAAATAAAGGATAATTAATCGAGTGAGAGGTCTGTACAGGGAAATATCAGACCGAGGTGTTGACAGTATGGACAATATATATCTCTGTGTTTTTTCCGATGCTATTTAGATATTTATGGAGTACATTCATGTCCGACTTGGTTTTTCTAATCGTGTTTTTAGCTTCCTGGTTTGTAACGAAAATATGCGTTGCCGACCGAATGTCATAGTCCGGTCCAACATGGGAAAATATCCGGCCGGTAATCAGCCAATCAGAGAGCACGTAGCAATAATAATAAGGGATTATTAACCAAGTTAGAGGTCTGTACAGGGAAATATCAGACCGAGGGGTATGTGCAAAAACACAGAGGTATGACATACAGACCGAGCATACACACACACAAAAAATGTAAATTTACAGTATCGCCCGAATATTCCGAGGACAGTGTTGGGCTCGTTTGCTTTCTTCACCCCCACAAAGAATTTGCTAACAGATGGTCTGGTCGTTAACTGGTGAGCTGTTTAGATATTTATGGAGTACGTTCATGTCCGACTTGGTTTTTCTAATTGTGTTTTAAACTTCCTGGTTTGTAATGAAAATACGGTTTGACAAGCAATTGTCATGGTAACCGGTCCAATATGAGAAAATATCCAACCAGTAATTAGCCAATCAAGAGTGCGTGTAGTGTCTAAGCCATATAATGATGGATTTTATTCACTAAAGTCATGTTGATTTGAATTCATACTGCAGTGATTAATAAATTCTGGGAGCAGAGAAAATTATTCTTCATCTGCTCATAACCAGAGCTGCTCTTACCCGTGTACAACTGGTTACTGATGTTGACCTTTTAGTAATGTAGAGGTTTAACAAACCAAACCTCTACATGCCAGAATACACAAATCACTGCCACCAGAATCCTTTCAGTTACCTTTGTTCATTTCTAAATTCAAAATCCCTGCTGATCTTGGACAAGGAGTTGAGACATTGAGGGTGGTGACATCACTTTCCTTCAAGAATAAATTATTCTGAGATTTTACAGAATATGGAGAAATTTCACATGTATCTTTTGTCAGAATCCTCCTCATCTTGTTGTGTAAGTATTCACAGAATCACTGGAAGAATACCCAATGAGGAAAATATTTGACTATTACAACAACATGTTCTAAAGTATCAGTAACACAAACAAAGCTGAGTGAACAAACCTGTTCTGTAGAAGAGATTTGGAGGATTAAAAACAGCATCCAGCCCTTTACCTCTTTTGTTCTCTTTTAAATGACTCATTTCTTCTTCCTGGTCTGTGATCATTCCTTCATCAGCAGGTGTTAGCTGTAGTTTTAACATGTCCCTCAGCTGCTGGACTTCAGACATCTTTGTAGAAAGACTTTAAAACACACACAAAAAGAAAGAGAGAGTCAATGACCAAGTGGAGGAAAGACTAAAAACAGGCCGATTTAATCATCTGCTGCTGCTCTGCTGCCCAATCACAAGTGTAAGCCAACACTGAAATGTCCCCATGCTGGGACGGACGTCCGAAAGCAGGAGACACCAACTTTCATCACACAGATCACCTGACGTGCATGTTTTCCTTATGTACCTGCTTCAACCAGATGATTAGAGAAAGAGAGATGATGTTAATGTCCCTTAGATGTTTGTTTAAATCAAACTAAGATGGTATAAAAATAAAATTATATGTTCTGACCTTACACAGTCAGTGATAAGAAAGAGGAATGAAGACAATGAGACACTGCCTCCATTTTGTGGCAACAAAATGGGACAATTTCATTTACAATAAGACAATGTAAATATTTCCAAATTCAAATGTTTTATAAGATGTCATCACCATCTCCAGGGATGAAAATGGTAAGAGAAAAAAAAAAAAAAAAGTTGAAACCCAAAATTACTGGGGGGGCATGCCACTGCCCCCAGAAAGTTTTGAACTCTCGAAGCTCTGAGATGCAATCTAGGGCTATTTCAGACAATAAATTACAGTGAGTGCAGCACCAATTTTGGTGAGAAAAAACACAATTTTCATTCTTCAAAAACTTACAAGAACTTACAAATACATCTTTTCAACATAAAATAACAGAAACTAAACATACCTGTAAAGTAATGCACACCCACCTGACTTCACCTGTACTACATAAATATACTTCAATCTACTTCTAAATTTTTTTTGACCTGTTGTCTCCAGATACGATCGGTCTGGCCACCTCTGGTCTTGTCATTACATACTTGATAAGCGCATGGACACCACACGATGCTATCAGATTGGCAACACATTATACATGTATTCCCCCCTCATTTTATCTCAACGGTGTTGTGAATGTGATACGTAGAGAGAGAATTCTTAATCTGCTGATCTACTTTATCCACCACAGAACTCAGGTCAGAGAGTAGACATGGACAGGGATCAGGTCAAAATGCCAACTAGCAAAAAAATCCGCAAGACTTTTCCACAACATCCACACTCTACTATAGTAATTATATTATATAAAATACAGGGCGTTGAAAACTCCGCAGACCCACGAAATTCCGCAGATTTCATCATGGGGGGTGGGGTGGTGGTGGTGTTAGTGTTTAACTCTGTAATTGTGATAGACATTTTAAAAACTCTATCACAAAGTGTTCTTTTTTTAATGACATCATGCAAGTTTTATGTGTTCTTTTTTTATGACATCGTGCAAGTTTTATAAGTCCGCGGACACTAATCTGTGTGTTACAGAAACAAATCAGTGTCCTCGGATCTGCGGAGTTTTGAGGAAAACAAAGCCTGGCTGTTGCAGGACTGGTTGATAGCTGTGGCGATGCTGTTTGGCTCCTGCGTGACGCTTAAGCTAAACATAGCATGTGGACATCGCAAACCTTTAGAGCTCTTAAAAAAAAAAGAAAAAAATTGTGCAGCATGTCTGTGTAACGGACCAACGTCGGACAGAGAGAAGATGGCGAGAAAGACTGTTTGAAAAAGTCTGATAAGAACAAGAACCCGTGATATTGTCGCTGGCTTCATGAACACATGAAAAGGGAAAAGTGAACTGTGCCATCAGGAAACACGGTAAGAATGCTTCTCTTTCTGGAAAATAAACATTGTGATGTTCAAACAGGATTTTAGACAAGATTATGTGACTTTTTTTACCTTGATTTTCAAAATATTCTCCAAGCTTTAGCTGTGGTTTTTGAAATGCTTTAACAGTCTTTTCAGTCTTCGTGAATTTCATGTAGTTAATTGTTCTGAGTTAATGCATCATTTGGTTTACAATTAAAAGGAAAATTATTCCAGGTCCTACTTCCACATCATATTCTGTTATTTCAACACGATCAATGACAGTTCAAATGAAAGGTTGAATACAGGGTAATTTAAAGATGCACTAATTTTAAGATTTTTTTTTGTTCGAGGAGATGCTGAAACTGTATCATTAAATAAAAAATGAATTCGGTTTCTGGGATCCCACGGGGTCCGAGACCTCGGCTCCTGGGGGTCTATGCCCCCAGACCCCCTGCAAATTTTCCTCAGATTTCACAATTTTCATTTCACAGCACTGAAAATATGTTCTCTAAGTATTTCCCCACAGTAAAAAAAAATAAAAAAAATACACAAACAACTAACTAACTAACTCCTACATGTACTTGCCCTCATACACTGAAAAAATGGCTAATGTCAACTTTCAATAAATACAATGTGTGATAGGTGGTGCCACCCAGTGTCACCGAGTGAAAAGTCTCTGAGGAAATTATTCAAATATTTACCTTTAGGATACAGAGATAAAACACACAAACTTACTATTCAGAAAGGGTTGATAGAGCTATCTCAAATTTATAATGTGCATGTTATTCTACAAATTCAAACTATGTGGACGTTTTGGGATAGACCTGTGGACGTTTTGGCATTTAGACATTTTAGGTGTGGACCTTTTGGTTTGTCGACGCTTTGACTAGAAAGCCATGGACATAGTAGTTGGAATGAAACATCCATAAACGACTGAATGGTCTGAATTAATAGTTTCAATAAAAAAGCAACATATTCTTGTGTAAATTCAGTCTTTTTCCCATGAAAAAAGTCTACATTAATAAAAACTAATTTATATTCTTGTGTAAATTCATGTAAATCCACCCAAAGCCAGTCTTTTTTTTTTTTTTTTTTTTTTACAATGAAAGTCTAGATTAATGAAAAAAGTCACATAATGTTTTCTAAAATCCTGTTTGAACAGCACAAGGTTTATTTTCCAGAAAGAGAATATTCTTACAGTGTTTCCTGTTGGCACAGTTCACTTTTCGCCGTTTCATGTGTTCATGAAGTCAGCGACAATTCCACGGATTCTTGTCCTTATCAGACTTTTTCCAAACAGTCTTTCTCGCCATCTTCTCTCTGTCCGACGTCGGTCCGAGACAGAGACATGCTGCACAATTCTTCTTTTAAAAACTTCAGAGTTCTAAAGCCCCTTTCACACCGGGGCTGCTCCCACACAAGGAGCAACTGGGAGGTTGCCTCAGGTGTGAGTAGCAGGGGGGGTGCGCAGCAGGGGGAGAGAGGAGGTGAGAACGCAGCCTGCAGGTTCTCTGCACAGAGAAGTCAGAGTGCACAGTTTGACTTCTCTTCTACTTGTGCTGAGCTGCAGGGCTGCGCTCTGAGTTCTGTTATAGTTTATCTTTCCTCCCTTGGCCGTTAGGTGCGCGCGCGTGCGAGCACGGACTGTCCTTAAGCAAATGTGGAGATTTCTGGAGTTCTACTTGATGTTGACATGTCCTGGACTTATGTCCTTTTTTTAACTGTGATGAGAGAGTCTGAGCAGAGAAAGGAACTAACTGCCTGTAGACATTTTTTTTCTTTTCTTTCCTCCTTTGACCGCGAGATGCACGCACGCACGCGCGCTCGAACGGATGTCAAGCAAATATGGAGATGTCTGGAGTTCTACTTGATGTTGACATGTCCTGTCTCAGGACTTATGTCCTTTTTTTTAACTGTGATGTGAGAGTTTGAGCAGAGAACGAGGAACTAATGCCGGCCCCAGACTTTTTTTTTTTCTTTTAATTGTTCACACGTGCGCACGTGAACGAACGTCCATGAGTGGACTAGAGATGTCCAGACTTTTTACTGGATATTTCTGGCAATCAGTCTGCATTTTTTTTTCTTCTGCGTGTAGTTTTTACTGCATTAAGTACACGGTATAAAAACAATCCTACGGGATTTATACTGCGGGAACAATGGAACACAGCAGGAATCATAAATTGGCTTCGAGTCACACAGGTGTTGTGCCGGATTAAGCACACCCGCCGTGAAAAGCACCCCCTTCGCGGTAACGCGCGTTTGAACCTCGTCGCCTTTAAACTCACATTTAGCAGCACAGATACAGTTTGCGCAGACAAACATGTTCACAAATCAGTATGATTTTTATTCTATGTCACATTGTCTCCAGATATGTGGGAGTGAACAGAATATGTTCACATTTACGAGCACTAATTGGCTGCTTTTGTTTAGTCGAAACGAAGCGTCTCTATTTTCATGTTTATTTCATGACGTTTCATCACACGATGGTGTTTGTTTTAGTGTTTATTTGTTTAAATGATTTTAATTTTATTCATTATTTATTCATTGACGTCCCTTCCAAGATGGCGCCACGTGAAGGCGCCCTGGTATTCTGGTGCTCCCTGTTTTGTCTGTTTTTGTGCGTGAATCATCGTGTCCCTACACCCGCGAGGAGCTTCTAAACATCAAATCATCAACACCCACGGCCATTACGCCAGTTTTTTTAGTGCCTGCAGCTGAACCGGTTCAACTTTTTGGCCAAAAAGGTGAGACGAGGGAAACGCGCTGGAGCTCTCGTGCGCCTCAGACGAAGAGGCACGCGCACGCCCCTACCTGGGATATTTCTCTCCAACGTCCGCTCACTCCACAACAAGATGGATGAGCTGCCACTGCTGATGAAGAAGAATAGAGATTTCTCCTCATCTTGTGTACTGTGCTTCACGGAGACGTGGTTAAATGCACAGACACCGGACTGCGCGCTCCAACTAGAGGGATTCCAACTCCTCCGCGCAGACAGAGCCCGAGCACTCTGGTGGAAAAACTAGAGGTGGAGGACTCTCCTTCTATATCAACAACGCCTGGTGCTCCGATGTGACTGATCTCCCAACACTGCTGTCCCTCTCTGGAATATCTCCTCATAAACTGCAGACCATTCTACTCTCCACGTGAGTTTAACTCTCTCTCTTTCGGACGTGCACGAGGCCGAGCGCGCGCTCGCAGATCAGATTATGAGCGTGGAGAGAGACTTTCTGGACTCTCTTGTTATAATTCTCGGTGATTTTAACAAAGGGAATCTCAGTCAGGAATTACCAAAATACAAACAGTTTGTTAAATGCCCGACCAGAGAAGGGAGCACGTTAGATCATTGTTACACGACAGTGAGTGGTGTGTACCGCGCGCTGGCCCGTGCAGCTTTGGGACTCTCAGATCACGTGATGGTCCACTTGATCCCCACGTACAGACAGACTTAAACTCTCCAAACCGTCTAAAGTGTGGAGCAATGAAGCTGTAGAGGAGTTACACGCGTGCTTGGCCACCACGGATTGGGATATGTTTGAGGCTTCAACAGACAGTCTAGATGACTACACGGACACTGTGACGTCATATATTCATTTCTGTGAAGACGGCGTCATCCCACAGCGTACCAGGGTGAGATATAACAATGACAAGCCCTGGTTCACACCTAAACTCCAGCAGCTCCGTCAGCAGAAAGAGGTGGCTTTCAGAGAAGGAGACAGAGACAGCTATAGAGGTGCAAAGTACAGATTTAGCAAGGAGGTGGCAAAGGCTAAATCCATGTACAGTTCACGTCTGCAGCAAAGGTTCTCTGCCAACGACTCGGCCTCTGTGTGGAGGGGGTTGAAAGAGATCACCAACTACAAGCCCAAAGCACCTCGTTCTGTTGACGACCTGAAGCTGGCCAACGACCTGAACGTCTTCTGTTCACGCTTTGAAGACAAGGACTCACACCTCCCCACCCCCCACACAACTGGATATTCAAACACTCTGGACCTCCCCCCTCTCACTGCTGCCCTCCCCACTCCCCCGTTGTCCTCTCGGTCCAAGAGGAGGATGTCAGGAGACATTTCAAAAGGCTGAATCCACATAAGGCCCCAGGCCCAGACTGTGTCTCTCCTGCCACCCTGAGACACTGCGCTGATTAGCTGGCCCCAGTCTTCACGGGGATCTTCACCACCTCCCTGGAGTCATGCCATGTTCCAGTCTGTTTCAAGTCCTCAATCATAGTTCCAGTCCCCAAGAAACCACGCATCACTGGACTTAATGACTACAGGCCTGTGGCTCTCACGTCTGTAGTCATGAAGACCTTCGAACGCCTGGTTTTATCCCACCTGAAGTCCATCACCGACCCCCTCCTGGACCCCCTGCAGTTTGCCTACAGAGCCAACAGGTCTGCAGATGACGCCATAAACCTGGCCCTGCACTCCATCCTGCAGCACCTGGACTCCCCAGGAACCTACGCTAGGATCCTGTTTGTGGACTTCAGCTCTGCATTCAACACCATCCTTCCAGCTTTGCTCCAGGACAAGCTTTCTCTGCTCCATGTGCCCAACTCCACCTGCAGGTGGATCACAGACTTTCTGATGGACCGGAGTCAGCGTGTGAGGCTGGGAAAAAATGTCTCGAACACTCTGGTTCTCAGCACAGGATCTCCACAGGGCTTTGTCCTTTCCCCTCTGCTCTTCTCCCTCTACACTAACTGCTGCACCTCCAGCCACGACTCTGTAAAGCTCATCAAGTTTGCGGATGACACCACCCTCATCGGACTCATTTCGGATGGGGATGAGTCTGCCTACAGGAGGGAGGTGGACTGGCTGGTGACCTGGTGCAGCAGCAACAACTTGGAGCTCAACACCCAGAAAACAGTGGAGATGATAGTGGACTTCAGGAAAGCCACAGCCCCCCCACCCTCCCTCGCCCTCACCAACAGCCCCATCACCACCGTGGTCTGTCACCGCTTCCTCGGCACCACCATCACCCAGGACCTCAAGTGGGAGTCAACCATCAGCTCCCTCATCAAGAAGGCCCAGCAGAGGATGTACTTCCTGCGGCAGCTGAAGAAGGCCAAGCTGCCTGTCCAGCTGATGGTGCAGTTCTACACGGCCATCATCGAGTCCATCCTCTGCTCCTCCATCACGGTGTGGTACGCCGGGGCCACAGCCAGGGACAGACACAGACTGCAGCGCATTGTGGCCTCTGCTGAGAAGGTGATCGGCTGTAGCCTTCCATCTCTCCACGACCTGCATGTCTCCAGGACTCTGGGCCGAGCAGGTCGGATCACAGCTGACCCTTCTCACCCTGCACACGGTCTGTTCAAACCACTCCCCTCGGGCAGGAGGCTACGGTCCATCCGGACCAGAACCTCCCGCCATCAGAACAGTTTCTTCCCCTCTGCCGTTAGACTCATGAACTCCTCATAACTCAGTCACCTTAAGCTTAACTCTGTCACTTTATCATTTTATCACGGGTCACTTTAGACAGTGTACTTTAGTTTTTAATTGCACTCCTCCCACTGCACTGTTTTTTCTGTTTCTCTGTTGCACACAGTCTTTCATATTTTTTTTTTAACCTTAGATTTTATCTTATTTTGACACATATGTTATATTTTATCTTAGCATTTTATCTCTTCTTAATGTTGCACCATTGTACCGAAGCAAATTCCTAGTCTGTGAATCCTGTTCACTGGCAATGGCAATAAACTTCTTCTGATTCTGATAAATGAATATGCAGCTTGAATCACTGTGGAATGTTTAAGGACTGTTGAAATTAGCGTCCATTCCCATTTAGCAAAATGTGAAACTTGATATTTGTAAATATTCGGCTAAATGTGTACTTTGCATTAAGTAATCTGAAAAAGGTTTAGGTTTGACAGAAATGTGACACTCCAGTGTTTTCTTTTTTCCCTAGTTTTTGGTCTTCATCTGTGGGCCAAAATAAAATTTAAACTGAAATGTTACCAGCATTCCCATGTTAGTGAAATAAAATGTGATTATTTTTCTCTATTAAATAAGCCAGTTAATTATGAAGATAAGCCTAATTTTAAATGTCATTATTTTTATTAGTAGAATTATCATTATTATTACTATTTTGTCAGTCTTTGGCCTCCTCTGTAAAATTGACCATGGATTTTAGCATCCTTAAAGTATATAAAACAGAGTAGGTGTCATGGAGGATATTTTTTAGGGAGGTGCATTTTACGGCAAGCCAGTATGCCACGAAATGCACCCCCTCCTATCTCCCCCCTGGAAGGTGTCACGTTGATGAAATCTGCTGTATCTATCAATATCTGTGCTATGAATGTACTCTTAAAAGCATTTCATGCTAAGACTAACAGAAGGATATTTTTTAGGGGGGTGCATTTTACAGCAAGCCAGTTTGCCACGAAATGCACCCCCTCCTATCTCCCCCTGGAAGGTGTCACGTTGATGAAATTTGCTGTATCTGTCAATATCTGTGCTATGAATGTACTCTTAAAAGCATTTCATGCTAAGACTAACAGAAGGATATTTTTTTAGGGGGGTGCATTTTACGGCAAGCCAGTTTGCCACGAAATGCACCCCCTTCGTGGGAATGCACATTTGAACCTCGTTGCCTTTAAACTCACATTTAACAGCACAGATACACAGTTTGCGCAGACAAAAATGTTCACAAATCAGTATGATTTTTATTCTATGTCACGTTGTCTCCAGATATGTGGGAGTGAACAGAATATGTTCACATTTACGAGCACTAATTGGCTGCTTTTGTTTAGTCTGAACGAAGCGTCTCTATTTTCATGTTTATTTCATGACGTTTCATCACACGATGGTGTTTGTTTTAGTGTTTATTTGTTTAAATGATTTTAATTTTATTCATTGACGTTATAAATGAATATGCAACTTGAATCACTGTGGAATGTTTAAGGACTCTGTTGAAATTAGCGTCCATTCTTATTGTCTGTATATGTATTATGTTTGTAGTATATATTAATTTATATATACAATATATTTATATTAATTTATTATTAGTCTTATGAAAACTATTTTGTTGTGATAAAAAAAAATTACACACAAAAGAGAAAAGAACGTGTATTTTTGGAAGTGTGTTAAATATATTTTCTGCATACACTGAACAAAAACATACAAGGTCTATTAGAAAAGTATCCGACCTTATTTTTTTCAAAAACCATATGGATTTGAATCACGTGTGATTGCGTCAGACAAGCTTGAACCCTCGTGCGCATGCGTGAGTTTTTCCATGCCTGTCGGTTGCGTCATTCGCCTGTGAGCAGGCTTTGAGTAAGGAGTGGTCCAGAAACTGTTAGAGACTGGCAGCTGGAAACCATTAGAAAAATTGATCTGGCTTTCAGTGAAAATGTTACAGGCTTGGTAGAGAATAAGGAGTGTTACTGTCGCGTTAAGGACGGCCCCCAGCGGCTGTGGGGCGCACCGCGCTCCGAAGCCGCCATCGACAGGCTGAACGACCATTTAATTTCTAAACGGATGGCTGCCTGGATCCGTGACCATCGTGTGCCATTTCTCTGGTTATCACAAGAGCTGGACATCAACCATTTTCCGGCAGATTTCACTTTTAACGAGATTTTGTCATGGAAAGCCGAGCGGAGGCTTCACGCGTCACGATGGATTCGCTACTGGAGCAAGACAAAACCACCTCCGTTTTGGTCTCACAAGACGGCTTTGAGATGGCGTTCAGACAGCTGTCGGTGGTTTTTCCATCGAGTGATTATCCGAGAAACTGTGGATGTGCCTGGACATGCCAGAACATGTCCCGTGAGGCTTCATCATGGCGTTGCTGTGCGCCATGCGGCACCGCCGCGACACGCGAAGCCTCCGCTCCTCTTTCCATGACAAAAACTCCTGTAACAGTGGAATGTACCGTTCATTTCCAAATTGGACGCTGGGTTTTATCCGGGACGTCGTCTGACTAGCACAGGAATTGTGAAAAGACGTGGACATCAGCACTTTTTCGGCACATTGAGACAGACGTGCGGAGGAATTCCGCAGTTCTACCTACTCTTCCATTAGTGGTGTCAACATAAAAACAGGATTTTTATGTTGACACCACTAATGGAAGAGTAGGTAGAACTCAAAATAATTAGTGCAACTACTAGTTCACTCATTTTTTTAAGTTGAGGCAACTAAACTTTTTTACAGTGTGCCCATAAATGAATACTCCTATAGTAAACTGTTTTATTTTCTATATGTATTGCAGTTTTATTATATATAATTATGAGTCCAAGCCAAAAGTGCTGGAGCCCTCTTGAAATTTGCAGCATTATTATTCTTATTATCTATTACTTATTAGTATCTGCATTGTGAATATACTCCCAAAATACCCCCCAAATTTTTCGCCATTTCACACTCAGTGTAATTTGAATGATATTTTCCCTAATTAGTGAAATAAATTTGCTACGATTAGCTACAATTAGTTATTCTGCCAAATACAAAGAAAAACTAACTGTACTATATAAGGAATATAAACACTTTGAGTTAAAACACTACAACACTATGATATTAAAAACAATATTAAAATAAATATTTTTAGCAATTTAAGCAAATAAACTTAATTGTGATTGAAACACTATGCATACCCAGAACATAAAGAACACAACAACAGCATTAAAATAAATTCCAGCAATTTAATGAAATTAAGGTATTTATTGTATAAAACGCCATTCTAAACATGATCATATTCATTCATTTTCTATACCCACTTACTCCCCTCAAGGGTCACGGAGGGGCTGAAGCTTATCCCAGCAGTCATGGAGCAAGTGGTAGGCCTCACCCTATGGTACACTGGCGTTGGACCACATAAAGACAACCAGCACATTCACACACACACACCTGGGTACAGTCATTTAAGTCACCAATTCACCTAACTTGAATGAATGAAATTTATTTCAGCAACACAGCACAGTCACAACATATCAAAACAAAACCGGAACAAAATCAAAATTTGCACTGTCTGAAAGGAGGTGGGAAGAAGCAAAGCTTATCAGTTACCCACCCCCCATACCAAAAGTCCAAGTCCAACACTATTAGCACTTATTATGCTAAAAAAACAGATTCATAAATACATATATATATATATATATATATATATATATATATATACACAACAAAAATATAAACGCAACACTTGGTTTTGCTCCCATTTTGTATGAGATGAACTCAAAGATCTAAAACTTTTTCCACATACACAATATCACCATTTCAATCAAATATTGTTCACAAACCAGTCTAAATCTGTGATAGTGAGCACTTCTCCTTTGCTGAGATAATCCATCCCACCTCACAGGTGTGCCATATCAAGATGCTGATTAGACACCATGATTAGTGCACAGGTGTGCCTTAGACTGCCCACAATAAAAGGCCACTCTGAAAGGTGCAGTTTTATCACACAGCACAATGCCACAGATGTCGCAAGATTTGAGGGAGCGTGCAATTGGCATGCTGACAGCAGGAATGTCAACCAGAGCTGTTGCTCGTGTATTGAATGTTCATTTCTCTACCATAAGCCATCTCCAAAGGCGTTTCAGAGAATTTGGCAGTACATCCAACCAGCCTCACAACGGCAGACCAAGTGTAACCACACCAGCCCAGGACCTCCACATCCAGCATGTTCACCTCCAAGATCGTCTGAGACCAGCCACTCGGACAGCTGCTGAAACAATCGGTTTGCATAACCAAAGAATTTCTGCACAAACTGTCAGAAACCGTCTCAGCGAAGCTCATCTGCATGCTCGTCGTCCTCATCGGGGTCTCGATCCGACTCCAGTTCATCGTCGTAGCCGACTTGAGTGGGCAAATGCTCACATTCGCTGGCATTTGGCATGTTGGAGAGGTGTTCTCTTCACGGATGAATCCCGGTTCACACTGTCCAGGGCAGATGGCAGACAGCGTGTGTGGCGTCGTGTGGGTGAGTGGTTTTCTGATGTCAATGTTGTGGATCAAGTGGCCCATGGTGGCGGTGGGGTTATGGTATGGGCAGGCGTCTGTTATGGACGAAGAACACAGGTGCATTTTATTGATGGCATTTTGAATGCACAGGGATACCGTGACGAGATCCTGAGGCCCATTGTTGTGCCATCCAAGAACATCACCTCATGTTGCAGCAGGATAATGCACGGCCCCATGTTGCAAGGATCTGTACACAATTCTTGGAAGCTGAAAATGTCCCAGTTCTTGCATGGCCGGCATACTCACCGGACATGTCACCCATTGAGCATGTTTGGGATGCTCTGGACCGGCGTATACGACAGCGTGTACCAGTTCCTGCCAATATCCAGCAACTTCGCACAGCCATTGAAGAGGAGTGGACCAACATTCCACAGGCCACAACTGACAACCTGATCAACTCTATGCGAAGGAGATGTGTTGCACTGCATGAGGCAAATGGTGGTCACACCAGATACTGACTGGTATCCCCCCCCCCCCAATAAAACAAAACTGCACCTTTCAGAGTGGCCTTTTATTGTGGACAGTCTAAGGCACACCTGTGCACTAATCATGGTGTCTAATCAGCATCTTGGTATGGCACACCTGTGAGGTGGGATGGATTATCTCAGCAAAGGGGAAGTGCTCACTATCACAGATTTAGACTGGTTGGTGAACAATATTTGAGGGAAATGGTGATATTGTGTATGTGGAAAAAGTTTTAGATCTTTGAGCTCATCTCATACAAAATGGGAGCAAAACCAAAAGTGTTGCGTTTATATTTTTGTTGAGTGTATATATACACACACACCACAGATACATACCATACATTAACAAGGTTATACATCATTTATACATTAATTCAATTATATTTTTCATTATATCCAGAAATTATTAAATTTTTATAATGTTTCTTAAAACAAACTAAAGAACCACATAATCTAATTTCAACAGGACATTCGTTCCAAACCTTCACCCCTTTAACTGAAACACAAAAACCCTTTACATTGGTGCGTATGGGAGGCTTCTTGAATACAGCACATCCTCGTAAACTATATTCAGAGTCCCTCATCTTGAACAGGTTCTGGACATGAAGTGGTAAGGCTTGGTTGTTAGTTTTGTACAAAGTTTGTATTGTGATGTAATCCACTAAATCTCTGAATTTCAATAAATTTAAAGTTGTAAACAGGGAATGCGTTGACTCAAGATAATGTTTGTTACAGATGATTCTAATGGCCCATTTTTGTAAGAGAAATATTTGATTGGTGTTTGATTTGTAAGTGTTACCCCAAGACTCAATACAATATGTCATATATGGTGCTATTAAAGAATGATAAGTAACCCTTCCTGTGACAGTATGTCCTTGGCCCTGTACATGATGGCGATAGATTTTGACATTTTCGATTTTATGTAATTTATGTTGTTTCCAGCTGAGTTTATCAATTATAACACCTAGGAATGTATTCTCAGTTACTGTCTCTATTTCCACATTGTTAATGGTTACATTTTTACATTTAGGTACAAGTTTATTTCCAAATATAATACATTTAGTTTTTTCCAAGGTGGAGTGACAGTTTGTTAGCATTAAACTAAGCCTTAAATTTATCCAATTCATTTTCCACAGTGTCCAGAAGCTGTTCAAGATTATCACCACTGCAGAAGACAGCTGTGTCATCTACAAAAAGGACACACCTCAGTGCTCTTGACACCCAACTTATATCATTTATATACAGTACAAATAACAAAGGACCTAACACCGAACTGGGGCACCCCACACGTAATTTCCCGGAGTTCAGAGTCAATGTTGTTATATTGAACATACTGAGACCGACCATGTAAATAACTATTTATCCAGTCATATGCCAGTCCTCTGATTCCATATTTCTGTAATTTGGTTAGTAATATTTCATGGTTAACAGTGTCAAACGCTTTCTGCAAAAAAAAAAAAAAAAAAACCTACTGTATATTGTTTATTATCAACTGCAGTCGCTATATTTTCCACAAAACCCATCAGTGCATGTGAAGTAGTCCTAGATTTTCTAAATCCATATTGTTCTTCGCAGAGTATCTCATGCTTTAGTAAGTAATTATTCAGTCTTTTTACAAAATGTTTTTCCAGTATTTTGGAAAATTGTGGTAAAAGTGAGATAGGTCTGTAATTGGAAAAGGTGTGTTTGTCACCAGTTTTAAACAGAGGTATTACTTTAGCTATCTTCATTTGAGAAGGAAATTTACCAGAACTTAATGATATATTACAAATGTAGCTGAAAGGTTTTACTATACAATCAATAATTAAAAAAAAAAAAAAGCCATAGCCAGATTGTTGAAGTCGGTGGATTTCTTGCTTTTGGAATTATGCACCAGATCAATTATTTCTTTTTCATCAGTTCCAGCAATAAACATTGACACAGATTTATTGAATGTTATCTTATTTTCCCGAGAGTTGGCGCTCGATGAATCAATATTACTAGCAAGATTTTTCCCCACACTGACAAAATATTCATTCATTCATAGCACATTCATTCACATTCATAGCACAGATATTGATAGATACAGCAAATTTCATCAACGTGACACCTTCCAGGGGGGAGATAGGAGGGGGTGCATTTCGCGGCAAACTGGCTTGCCGTAAAATGCACCCCCCTAAAAATATCCTTCTGTTAGTCTTAGCATGAAATGCTTTTAAGAGTACATCCATATCACAGATACTGATAGATACAGCAAATTTCATCAACGTGACACCTTCCAGGGGGGGAGATAGGAGGGGGTGCATTTCGTGGCAAACTGGCTTGCCGTAAGATGCACCCCCTTAAAAAATATCGTTCTGTTAGTCTTAGCATGAAATGTTTTTAAGAGTACATTCATAGCACAGATATTGATAGATACAGCAAATTTCATCAACGTGACACCTTCCAGGGGGGAGATAGGAGGGATGCATTTCGTGGAAAAATGACTTGCCGTAAAATGCACCCCACTAAAAAATATCCTCCATGACACCTACTCTTTATGTTTTATATACTTTAAGGATGCTAAAATCCATGGTCAGTTTTACAGAGGAGGCCAAAGACTGACAAAATAGTAATAATAATGATAATGCTACTAATAAAAGTAATGACATTTAAAATGAGGCTTATCTTCATAATGAACTGGTTTATTTAATAGAGAAAAATAATCACATTTGATTTCACTGACATGGGAATGCTGGTAACATTTCAGTTTAAATTTTCTTTTGGCCCACAGATGAAGACCAAAAACTAGGGAAAAAAAGAAAACACTGGAGTGTCACATTTCTGTCAAACCTAAACCTTTTTCAGATTACTTAATGCAAAGTACACATTTAGCCGAATATTTACAAATATCAAGTTTCATATTTTGCTAAATGTTGAGACAAATATGCACATTAATAAAGAGCTAATTGTTCCTCCCTGAAAGACAGATTAATAAAACATAATATAATGTAATAATAATATAAAAATAATAAAAACTGTTTGTGCAAAATGTTGTGGGTTTTTGGGGGGGGTTGGGCTGGAAGGGGGTCTGGCCCAGGGAGTAATTAATTAAAGAACCGCCACTGCTCTCCCCTTCCACGCCAATAAATCTATTTCCATGTAAATAGAGAGAGAGGAAAAAAAAAAAAAAAAAAAAAAAAATATATATATATATATATATATATATCTGACACACTTCCAAAAATACACGTTCTTTTCACTTTTGTGTTGTATTTGGACATTAAGTAACATGGAATGACAAGAATTGTTTTGATTACATTTTTATAATAATAACAATAATTCTGATGATGATGAGGATGCTCTGAATAAATTAATATATTATATACAGACATAATACATATACAGACAATGGGCGTCATGTATCAATGTTGCGCACTTGTGGCGTAAATTTTCGGTGTAAACTTGAAATACACCAAAGTCGCCGTGACATGTATCAAGCAGTGCGCACCTGCCCATTTCTGGTGTACGCCTGACGTGATCTTGATAAATGCGGCGGGTGGAAACGATCGTAATTATAATAAACATGCCCATAAATATTCGGACTCCGCTTCAGACACACCCTCATTTTACGACATGGAAGCCGGGAAGACGGCAATGAAAAAGAACACCACCAATCATGACGTGTGCCAATAGAGCGTCAAAAGCGGCCGTTGTATCAATTGTTTTGTAGTATATAATCAATAAAGTGTTACAGTGGTCCCTCATTAATCGGTGGAGTTACGTTCTAAAAAATAGCCCGAAATACGCGAAACCACGACGTTGGACAGCGTTATTTTTTACAATTATTATAGATGTTTCAAAGCTGTAAAACCCCTCACTACACAGTTTATACACTTTCTCAATCAGGCATGAACATTTTCTCACTTTTCTCTTGTGTGTAAACACTCTCAAAGTTCAAACCTTAGTAGGAAAATAATACCAAACTGTTTCAGGCCCAAACATTTGTTTGAGAAATAAAAATAGAACGTTTTCCTATAAATAATTATGATGGCATTTAGAACTAACGAATTAATTTTAACGATCAACGAACGAGGTCGGACACATAAGAAATTATTAATAGTGACTGACCAGTATTTCACAGATCGGGCCTCTGCGTCCTGGCGCTGCGCCTTTTCCCACTCACATCTCGCTGCAGCAGGTGTTTGTTTCCGAGTGACAAACACAGTTATGAGTAGTTGTTGGCGCTCTTTTTTCTTCTGGGCAACAAGATTCTTATAAACAGATACGCAGAACACAGAACACTGTAAAAAAAAAAAAAGGCATGCAAAATTGGACTAAATACTCCGCGAGACTCCGAGGCCACAACAGGTGAACGGCGTTATAGCGAGGGACCACTGTATTCTCTTTTCACATGTCAATAATTCTTGACGTGGATATTTGCTCGCTCAATTAATAAGACATGCCTAATCTGTCAGATTTCTTTATTTTTTAAATGCATTTCTGTATTTATTTTATTGTGACAACCGAATGGAGACGACAAAACCTGGTTGCAGCACGGGCGAATTAAGGGAATGACGAAACTACAGTTGAAACTACAATTTCATAGTCTAAAACGATCACACCACATAAAGTTAAGCTCAGTGCTGCTCTGGCTCCAGGCTCGAAGTCTGGAGAAAAGGGCGTGCAGCGCTGTCTTTGCAGTCAGCGCTGTAGCCACGGATCGTGCGCCATAACAATCCCGCAAAAGCGGGATTTGTATTGATTATTATGTAGTATAATCAGGAAAGTGTTATTTATGTAACATATGCATTGATTTGTATAATGGCACTGTTTATCATATTGATCATCTTCATTTTTATGTGGATTCCAGCGCTGGTTCATTTTGGTGTATAATTTACGCCACCTCTCGACCTGGTGTATATTTTCAGCGCAGCGTACGCCAACGAAAGCATTGATAAATGCCAAGTAGCGCAGCCGTGTTGGCGTACACCCCATATACGCTCAAATATCCCCGTACGCAACGTTGATACATGAGGCCCAATAGGAATGGACGCTAATTTCAACAGAGTCCTTAAACATTCCACACTGATTCAAGCTGCATATTCATTTATAACATCAATGAATAAAATTAAAATAATTTAAACAAATAAACAAACACCGTGTGATGAAACGCCATGAAATAAACATGAAAATAGAGGCACTTCATTTCGACTAAACAAAAGCAGCCAATTAGTGCTCGTAAATGTAAACATATTCTGTTCACTCCCACATATCTGGAGACAACGTGACACAGAATAAAAATCATAGATTTGTGAACATGTTTGCTTGCGCAAACTGACTTGTGAACATGTTTGCGCAAACTGACTTGTGAACATGTTTGCGCAAACTGACTTGTGAACATGTTTGCGCAAACTGACTTGTGAACATGTTTGCGCAAACTGACTTGTGAACAAGTTTGCGCAAACTGACTTGTGAACAAGTTTGCGCAAACTGACTTGTGAACATGTTTGCGCAAACTGACTTGTGAACATGTTTGCGCAAACTGACTTGTGAACATGTTTGCGCAAACTGACTTGTGAACATGTTTGCGCAAACTGACTTGTGAACATGTTTGCGCAAACTGACTTGTGAACATGTTTGCGCAAACTGACTTGTGAACATGTTTGCGCAAACTGACTTGTGAACATGTTTGCGCAAACTGACTTGTGAACATGTTTGCGCAAACTGACTTGTGAACATGTTTGCGCAAACTGACTTGTGAACATGTTTGCGCAAACTGACTTGTGAACATGTTTGCGCAAACTGAATCTGTGCTGTTAAATGTGAGTTTAAAGGCGACGAGGTTCAAATGCGCGTTCCCGAGAAGGGGGTGCATTTCACGGCAGGGGTGCTGAATCTGGCACAACACCTGTTACGCCTCTTTGCCCAGAGTTACGCCTTTTTGCCCCGACTTGCGCTGGAACCACTTCCTTTCTGCGTCGAGCACAGGACGCCAAAAAAATTATACAGGTTTAATTTTTCGCGCCCGACTTGCTTCCTCCTTTGCGCCCTCGCGCTGTTGTGGCGCCGAGCTGCGTCGTCTCGGCACTGACTTGCTTCCACGCAGCGTTGTCATAATGACGCATGGCGCAACTGGGAGCAACCGGGACCACCCCCGGTGTGAAAGGGGCTTGGCTTGCGATGTCCGCATGATACGTTCAGCTTAGCGTCGCGCAGGAGCCACACAGCGTCGCCGCAGCAACCAATCTGTCCCGCTTTACCACAACTGTCGCAACAGCAACGCTTTTTCTCTTCAAAACTATGAGGATCCGAGGACACTGATCACCCTGCTCAGAGTGTCGCTCTCAAAGCGTGTGGCGCTTGTGATAGTGGTTACAGACCTGTACAGACTTATAAAACTTGCACGATGTCGTAAAAAAAGAACACTTTGTGATAGACATTTTAAAAACTCCGTGACGATCAAATTATAGAGTTAAACACTACCCCCCCCCCCCCCCCCCCCCCCCCCCCGCCTTCCCATGATGAAATTCGCCGAATTTCGCGGAGCCGCGGAGTTTTCACTGCCCTGAAAAACACACGGTGCTTATTAATACAGTAATACCAGCGAAAACACTAATAACTACTGTACTAGGCAAGTATAATATGCATAACATTTGTTGGCTGAAGCAGATATCGTCGATGCAGACCATATAGCGGCTAGTTAGCTTAGCCCTCAGCCAACAACGCCAAGTAACTTAAAACATCCCGACACGGCAGGATTCACGATCAACCCAAAGCAACACCCATCCACAATCAAACAGAAAAACCTCTGCAAATGGGTAACTCACCCTCTTCGTGAAGGAATTCTACTTTAAAAACAGTTGTCGGTGCCAAAAACAACTCTGGTCCTCACTAACAGCGCATTGGGGCTGCCCAAGTCGATGCCTGACCTTAATAACAAGGAGTTGTTTTAGGCACGAACTGCTTTTAAAGACAGGCATGGAGTTGGGCAGCCCCAATGCGTTGTTAGCGAGGACCAGTTGATTTTGGCATCGACAGCTGCTTTTAAAGTAGAATTCCTTCACGAAGAGGGTGAGTTACCTGTTTGCAGAGGTTTTCTGTTTGATTGTGAATGGATGTTGCTTGGGGTTGGTCGTGAATCCTGCCGAGTGGGGATATTTTAAGTTACTTGGCATTATTGGCTAAGGGCTAATCTAATTAGCAGCTATGTTCTCTGCTTCGACGATGTCTCCTTATTGCGTTAACTCATTATGTTAGCCCACAAAGAGAATGTATGGACTCCATCTTTAAGGTTCTGTGGTTGTATGCATTCACGCATAGTGTTGCAGCCCCGGTTTTATAACCGTAAACAACCGGAGGGTGAGACCTTGATTGATTTTTCACATTCCCTGATGGATTTAGATAAGACTTTATTGATCTCACAGTGGAGAAATGCACATGTTACGTCAGCTCTTAAAAAACACACAAGATGGGTGCGAGTAGAGGAAAATGTGCATCAAACAGTGTGTGCAAGGATAAGCAATAATAATAATAATAATACTTGTAACAATACAATAAAATAAGAAGATGAGA
Source organism: Thalassophryne amazonica (assembly GCF_902500255.1). Lineage (NCBI taxonomy): Eukaryota > Metazoa > Chordata > Actinopteri > Batrachoidiformes > Batrachoididae > Thalassophryne > Thalassophryne amazonica. Next base: position 1,142,615 of record NW_022986236.1, on the reverse strand, counting down.
TAGAAATACAATATGTATAGAGGGTTTTCATGTGACGTATCGGTCATGTCATTTTGTGTCCCGCGGCCATTCTGGATTACGACGCAGTGGCCGCTGTGATACACTACCTGTATTTGGCAAACAATTGCAGAAGCTTCAACGTCGGTGTGAAGAAGCCTCACGGCACCGTGGCGCTGAGAGAGATCCGCCGCTACCAGAAATCCACTGCTCCCAGAATTTTATTTTATTCGGCAATAAATTTATATAAGAATACATAAAAATACTGCAGAGGATAACACAAGAACGCTTCCAATACGGATGCTTATTTACATTGTGGTCCTCGAGCACCGAGCTGCTGATCCACAAGCTGCCCTTCTGGTTAGAGAAATGGCTCAGGACTTCAAGACGACCTCCGCTTTCAGAGCTCCGCTGTGATGCTCTGCAGGAGGCCGGCGAGGCTGACCTGGTCGGCAGCTTCCTAGTTCACAAAATCACAGTGTGACACTGTTGGCCTGTTCGTTACATCACCACTAAATTCACTATCTGGTATAAGATACGGATCCACTGAACAAACTGCTACACATCTATCACGATAAATAGCTTTATCTCGAGGATTTAAAGCATCGTAATAACTGTACATTCTCTCCATTTTTCTATCACGCGCCAGCCTCCTTGTAATCCAGAATGGAGAAGGCACCTGTCCTGCAGCAAATCGCTCACGTGATTGAAACCTCTCTCTCTCTATCTATCTATCTATCTATATATATATATATAAACATGATTGGAATTGAAAAAAGATAGAAGCATCTTATTTACAATATGTGAAGTGGAATTTAGATGTGATAAGGTGACATTAGTGCTGGGATTTGTAAACGAGTTGTTATTGCACATGATTTGTGGACATATTAATATTGCACCTGATTCGCTAAGGCCATGTGATTTGATGGGCATGATTACTAAAAGTGATGCTCAGGCTCCGTCAGCGGCTTCCTCAAAAGATTTGTGTGACCAATTTTGTGATGGTTTTCGAGCTCAAGCTTTAAAAATAAGATTAAGAGACTTGGTTAATGTAAATCCCAATTGGACTATTTGTGAGGCCAGTGCCGAAGCCATAGGTACGGTCGGACATCCAGGTCCCTGATGCGCACGCACATAGCAATGCACATAGTAACCAGCGAGCCGCTGAAAACAAACCACTGTCGCACTCACTTCCTACTTGACGTCCATCACGCTCGCAAAGTGCAAACAAAGTGCGTTTTTTTTTTTTTTTTTTAGAGCTCCCAAAGCGCCACATTCTGCTTCTCTCCTCATTCTGCTCAGCTCGCAGGAACGCATTCTGTCTTCGGCTGTGAGTTCTCTGCTTTCAGGCTTTCCAGCTCTTCATTTTAGGACACCTGTTCCATGTCAACGTAATCATGTGACGTTGGATAAGTCGAGCCCTCATGGTCACTCAGGACAGCTGGAGGCAGGATGCCCTCATTGGCCTGGGGCGTGGCTGATCGAGATGCTTCACATTTCTGCTTTGCCTGCGGCTGTAGCCTTTGAAGCTACAGCTGAGGGAAACGGTCAATGTGAAAAGATTTAATCGCACTTTGCATGAACTGTTGCGGGCTCTCCCGTCAAAACAAAAGCGTAGGTGGCCCAGGCATCTATCACAGGTGACTTATGCTTATAACACCACTGTGCATCAGTTAACAGGTAGGAAGCCTTACTTTTTAATGTTCGGGCGGGAGCCAAGGTTACCTGTAGATGTTTTAATGGGGGTGGAGGAGATGGAGCCGGACATAACTGGACGAGTGGGTTGAGGAACATCAGAAGTCTCTAAATGTGTCATATGAAACTATACAAAAGAGATTGGAGAGTAAAAGAGCACAGAGGAAGTTGAGGGAACAGGACCAGTCTATGGCTGCAGATTTTGAGGAAAGAGATTTAGTTTACATAAGAAACCATTGAGTCAGGGGAAGAAATAAAATTCAGGATTTTTGGGACCCTACACTTTATCGGGTAATATGCCCCCCACCTTGAAGAGGTGTTGTGTTGATTACTCTGTAGCTCCATTAGGTCAGGAGGGCCCACTTCGTCAGTTGCACAGGACAGAGTTGAGAAGTGTTCCTGAGAGTAGGACTGAGAATGAAACTTCTGATTGTCCAAGGGCAGAAGATGTGTCAACTGACTTGATTGTGGATGAGACGGGTGATTTATCTCATGTAGAGTTGATCAATGATTGTGCGGGTGATGCATTGTCTGAGGTCGGGTTTCATCCAGGCCAAGATCCCACGAAGGAAACTGACACCCCCTTAGTTTCTGAGCCTCAGAGGTCAACTAGGAAAACTGCGGGGCAACACTCAAATCCACATAGGCTGCCGCAGTTGGTGCAGGTAAACTACTAGAAAAAAGTTGCAGGTATTTGATAGGTTCTCCTTTGTACATCGTCAGGTCAACAATGCTACTTGTTGGGGAAGGATGTTGTGGGTGGAACTGTGGGGTGTCGCTGTTGCCCCACGGACTACTATAAGAATAGGAAGTGGGGTGCCAATTTCCGTGGGAGGCCGGGACGTTACCTGGGTCCATGCTTTGTGCTGATGCAACAAATTGTTTGGTGAGTTTTTATTGTTTTATGGTTTAAATTATTAGCACAGAAGTAAATCTTTTTATTGTTTTATGACAGGGTTACATTTAATTAGACGCATCGCATTGGCTGAACAACAGATGCAGTGCGAAGCGAGACCTGTGTGCGTGTGTGTGGGAATTCGACGCACAGGTACATGTGTTTTTACTACATAAGAGTTTTATTAAAGTAGTTGGGACTTAAATATTGATTTGCCTTGCTTTTTCGTTTACAGTGCAGGGCTCGAAATAGTACGTGCATGTGATAGTTTGTGCATGTATTATTCGAGCAATGCACGTAATTTTATACTTCACTTGCACTGGTGCAAGTAACTTTATCCAAGTTTTATCAACTATAAGCACCAGTAGAATGAACCAATAAAGGAATAAATAAGGAAAAAAAACTATTTACCATGTGTTGTCTTCGTCTTCCCTGCATTTTATGACGCTCACACGGAGTGAGTTGCTGTGACGATTTGTTTGCGCGCGCATGTGGAAAAAAAAACTGTCTGGCTGCAGGCTGTTAGGTCCTTGCTCTCCGCTCAAACTCTCTCATCACTATGTTTAAAAAAAGGACATAAGTCCTGCTCACAGACTGATTGCCAGAGACAGGACATGTCCACATGAAGTATAACTCCAGACATCTCCACATTTACTCACAGGCGGTTTGTTCGCACGTGCATCTCGCGGTCACAGGAGGAAAGATAAACTATAACAGAACTCAGAGCGCAGACCTGCAGCTCAGCACAAGAACAAATATAAACTAGAAGAGAAATCAGAGTGCACAGTCTGGTTGCAGCCAAACTGTGCACTCTGATTTCTCTGTGCAGAGAACCTGCAGGTTGCGTTCTCACCTCCTCTCTGCCCCCTGCTGCACGCACCTGGCACAGACATTCCTGCATCTCCATGATGTCACAGGAAGAAGCAACTCGAAGTGGGCCTGGTGTGAAAGTGACTAAATTGACTTTTGGTTGTGCAAGTAACCTTTTTTTGGTGCAAGTAATTTTTTTGTTACTAGCACCAGTGCAAGTAGGTTAAAAAATGTATTTGACCCCTGCAGTGATACACTGTTTTCTACTGTCCTTGTAGTTGTGTTCTGTTTTCTTTCCCTAGTTAGTCCGTCTAAATTTTAGTCTGTTGATGTCAGAATTATTGCTTGTAAGGACGACTAACTACTTTATTCCTGTTTATTTGTTTTTTTTTTTATCTGTTTTTATTGTTTTGGTCACTTGCATAAACCTGCACTGCCGAGGTAAGCTTTTTGTCACCCAATCCTCTGAAGTGCTGGTTGACACTGTTGTGTTTGTAATGGGGTTGTACACAAAGTGTCCTCAGGGTGGCGCAGTTGAAGCAGGAATGTGATCTATTTATTTTGAGTGCAGATAAATAATATAAACTATATTGCGTATTTACAACCTGGTAAAATTAAATAAGTTCAACCAACAATTGTTATGCGTATTGTACTTGCATAGTACTGCAGTTATTGGTGTTTCGCTGGTATTACTGTATTAATAAGCACCGTGTGTTTTCATTCGTCCATTCATCCAAACTTACATGGCTGTGAAAACTCCACAGATCTGCGAAATCTCGCTTTACGACAACTGTCGCAACAGCCAGGCCGTTTTTTCTCCTCGAAACTCTGCAGATCCAAAGATACTGATTTGTATCTGTAACACACAGATGAGTGTCCGCGGACTTATGGAGCTTGTACGATGTCATAAAAAAAGAACACTTTGTGATAGACATTTTAAAAACTCTGACCATCCCAATTACAGAATAAAACACTACCCTCCCCCCCCCCCCCCCCCCCCCACACACACACCATAATGAAATCTGTGGAATTTTGCAGATCCGCTGAGTTTTCACAGCCCTGTATTTTAAATAATATAATTACTATAGTAGAGTGTGGGCGTTTTGGCAAAGTCTTGTGGACGTTTGGGTGTGGACTTTTGCTTGTTGGCATTCTGACCTGATCCCTGTCCATGTCTACTCTGACCTGAGTTCTGTGGTGGATAAAGTAGAGCAGCAGATTAAGAATTCTCTCTCTACGTATCACATTCACAACAGGGGAGGTGATGGTCTAGTGGTTAAGGTGTTGGGCTTGAGTCCAGAAGATCATGGGTTCAAATCCCCGCCTGACTGGCAAATCACTAAGGGCCTTGGTCAAGGCCCATCCATCCATCCATTTTCTTCTGATTTATCTGGAGTCGGGTCGCGGGGGCTGCAGCTCATGTAAAGCTGCCCAGACCTCCCAATCCACACACACCTCCCCCAGCTCCTCCGAGGCGTTCCCAGTCGAGAGACGTAGTCCCTCCAGTGTGTCCGGTCTTCCCCGGGGCCTCCTCCCAATGGGACGTGCCCGGAACACCTCTCCAGTGAGGCGTCCAGGGGGCATCCGGAAAAGATGAGCCACCTCAACTGGCTCCTTTCGACGTGGAGGAGCAGCGGCTCGACGCCGAGCTCCTCACCCTATCTCTATGGGAGCGCCCAGCCACCCTGCAGAGGAAACTCATCTTGGCCGCTTGTACTCGCGATCTCGTTCTTTCGGCCATGAGCCAAATCTCATGACCATAGGTGAGGATTGGAACGTAGATCGATCGGTAAATTGAGAGCTTGGGCAAGGCCTTTAATCCCCTATTGCTCCCGGTGTGTAGTGAGCACCTTGTATGGCAGCACCCTGACCTCGGGGTGAATGTGAGGCATAATTGTAAAGCGCTTTGAGCGTCTGATGCAGATGGAAAGGCGCTATATAAATGCAGTCCATTTACAACACCGTTGAGATAAAATGAGGGGGGAATATATGTATAATGTGTTGCCAGTCTGACAGCATCGCGTGGTGTCCATGCGCTTATCAAAGATGTAATGACAAGACCAGAGGTGGCCAAACCGATCGTATCTGGAGACAACAGGTCAAAAAAAAAATTTAGAAGTAGATTGAAGTCTTCACCTGTAGTACAGATGAAGTCAGGTGGGTGTGCATTACTTTACAGGTATGTTTAGTTTCTGTTACTTTATGTTGAAAAGATGTATTTGTAAGTTCTTGTGAGAATATGACTAGAGTGATTTTGAAGAAGGAAATTTGTGTTTTTTCTCGCCAAAATTGGTGCTGCACTCACTGTAATTTATTGTCTGAAATAGCCCTGGATTGCATCTCAGAGCTTGTAGAGTTCAAAACTTTCTGGGGAACAGTGGCATGTCCCCAGACCCCCCCAGTAATTTTGGGTTTAAACTTTGTTCATCCCTGGAGATGGTGAATATATAAACTATATAAATATATACTATATAAACTTTTACACCTTATAAAACATTTGAATTTGGAAACATTTACATTGTTTTATTGTAAATGAAATTGTCCCATTTTGTTGCCACAAAATGGAGGCAGTGTCTCATTGTCTTCATTCCTCTTTCTGATCACTGACTGTGTAAGTTCAGAACATATAATTTTATTTTTACACCATCTTAGTTTGATTTAAACAAACATCTAAGGGACGTTAACATCATCTCTCTCTCTCACTAATCATTGCAGGGGGTATGTAAGGAAAATGTGTACGTCAGGTGATCTCTGTGATGAAAGTTGGTGTCTCCTGCTTTAGGACGTCTGTCCCAGCACGGGGACATTTCGGTGTTGTCTCACGCTTGTGATTGGTCAGTCTGGTCAGCAGACCAGCAGCAGATGATTAAATCTGCCTGTTTTTAGTCTTTCTTCCACTTGGTTGTTGACTCTATTTCTTTTGTGTGTTTTAAAGTCTTTCTACAAACATGTCTGAAGTCCAGCAGCTGAGGGACATGTTGAAACTACAGCTAATACCTGCTGATGAAGGAATGATCACAGACCAGGAAGAAGAAATGAGTCACTTAAAAGAAAAGCACAAAAGAGGTAAAGAGCTGGATGCTTCTTTTAATCCTCCAGATCTCTTCTACAGAACAGGTTTGTTACTGATACTTTATAACATGTTGTTGTAACGGTCAAATATTTTCCTCATCGGCTATTCCTCCAGTGATTCTGTGAATACTTAAGGATGTGAAATTTCTCCATATTCTGTAAAATCTCTCATTTCTTACTGAAGGAAATAAGTGACATCACCACCTTCAAAGTTTCGACCCAATTTTGATGAAGGATACACCTAAAATTTCTCCATATTTTGTAAAATCTCTAAATAATTTATTCCTGAAGGAAAGTGACGTCACCACCTGCGATGTTTTGACTCCTTGAAATGAACAAAGGTAACTGAAAGGATTCTGGTGGCAGCTTACCAGTATCTAAACAGCTTACCAACTAACAACTGGACCATCTGTTAGCAAATTCTTCGTGGAGGTGAAGAAAGCAAACAAGCCCAACACTGTCCTCAGAATATTCAGGTGATGATGTAAATTTGCATGTTTGTGTGTATGCTCCGTCTGTACGGGGACGTCATACCTCTGTGTTTTTCACATTTACGCCTCGGTCTGATATTTCCCTGTACAGACCTCTCACTTGGATAATAATCCCCTATTATTATATGGCTATGATGCTACGCGCACTCTGATTGGCTGGCTGATGACTGATCGGATATTTTCCCATGCTGGACCAGACCGTGACAATCAGTTGGCAACACGTATTTTCGTTACAAACCAGGAAGTTAGAAACACCAAACATGAACATACTCCATAAATATCTAAACAGTATCGGAAAACACATATATGTATATGTATTTCTCTCAGACTGAGGTGTTGACAGTACAGACTGAGCTCTGTCCGTACTGTCAACACCTTGGTCTGACCTTGAAATGCTTTATACGGAGCCATTCCTTCATTGCCCGAGTGGTGTGTTTGGGATCATTGTCATGCTGGAAGACCCAGCCACGTTGCATCTTCAATGCTCTCACTGCTGGAAGGCAGTTTTAGCTTAAAATCTCACGATACATGGCCCCGTTCATTTTTCCCATAACACGGATCAGTCGTCTTGTCTCCTTTACAGAAAAACAGCCCCAAAGCATGATGTTTCCACCCCCATGCTTCACAATAGATATGGTGTTCTTGGAATGCAGCTCAGCATTCTTCTTCCTCCAAACACGACGAGTTCAGTTTTTACCAAAATGTTCTATTTTGGTTTCATCTGACCACATGATATTCTCCCAATCCTTTTCTGGATCATCCATATGCTCTCTGGCAAACTTCAGACGGGCCCCTGGACATGTACTGGCTTAAGCAGGGGGACACACCTGCCACTGCAGGATTTTGAGTCCCTCTCTGCGTAGTGTGTAACCTTTGTTACTTTGGTCCCTGCTCTCTGCAGGTCATTCATCAGGTCCCTCCGTGTAGTTCTGGGATTTTTGTCCACCATTCGCATGATCATTTTGACCCCCGGGATGACATCTTGCGTGGAGCCCCAGATCGAGGGAGATTATCAATGGTCTTGTATGCCTTCCATTTTCTTACAATTGCTCCCACAATTGATTTATTCACACCAACTTGCTTGACTATTGTAGATTCACTCTTCCCAGCCTGATGCACATCTACAATTTTCTTCCTGGTGTCCTTCAACAGCTCTTTGGTCTTGGCCCTGGTTGAGTTTGGAGTCTGACTGTTTGAGGCTGTGGATAGGTGTCTTTTATACAGATAACGAGTTCCAACAGGTGCCATTAACACAGGTAAAAGGTGGAGGACAGAAGAGCTTCTTAAAGAAGAAGTTACAGTTCTGTGAGAGCAAGAAATCTTGCTTGTTTGGGGGTGACCAAATACTTATTTTCCACCATAATTTACAAATAAATTATTTAAAAATCCTACAATGTGATTTCCTGGATTTTTTTTCCCTAGTTACAAACAGAGCAATGTAGTGTATTCTATCAAATGTCGGGAAAACTGTAATGAACACTACATAGGTGAGACTAAGCAACCTTTACACAAAAGGCTATACCAGCACTGCAGAGAGGGCGCCAGTGGACCTCAGTCTGCAGTTCATCTCCACCTGAAAGACACTAACCACACATTTGAGGACAAGGAATTTAAAATCTTAGCCAGAGAGAAGAAATGGTTTGAGAGAGGTGTCAAGGAAGCACCCAGTCTTAACCGGGGAGGGGGTCTCAGACACGCTTTGTCCCGTTTACAATGGGGTACTCAGGTCAAAGCAGTTTCAGTCTTTTGTTCATGGTAATGAGTCATTCACTTCATCAGGAGAGTCGTCAAGGGAGCCATCAGGAGAGGCTTCTGTCCCATCTTTAGGAGGGACAACTGCCCTGTCATTAGGAGGGTGCTAACTAGAGCACAATAGGTGCTAATTAGAGCTATTGTTTAGTCACTAGCCTGTAGTAGTCTGCCTCTCGGTAGGAGGGGTCTGGTTAGGTTAAAAACTCCAGCTTTTGTTGGCTTCTGTTTTATTCTTCTCTACAAGAGTCAAGACAGAAGTCAGACTACCAGAGCAAGAATTTTAGCTCAGGAAGCTTCTGCAATTTGAAGCGAAATGTCCTCACGTCAAGCAACCCAGTCCAGTCGAAGATTCAAGCTTCTCTACTATGGAAACCACCTGGACAACTGAGAGCCTACACAGAAACATTGCGACCAACTGTGGGCATGAGGCCCTGGCACTGGTACCGTAAGCTGGAAAGGACTGCTAAAAAGATAGCTAACTTTAGAAACCACTTAAGATTTAACCTGAGATGCAAACAAAACAATGTTATTCCCAAATGCATGAAGCAAAAGGCACTAGAAGCAGGCCACACAGCAGAAAAGATCCAGCACAGTTACCTTAGGAGGATTTTGGGTCTTAGAATTAGAAGGCTTCATTTTAAAATATTAGACCTCCAAAATAATCTTGATAGTCTTCACAAAAGGTTAGAAACCTTAGTGGGGGAAGAGGCCCATAATAACATCACAAAGTTCATAGTTAAAATTCAAATGGCTGAGCATTTAAAAAGTAAGGAGCAGCAAATCAGGAAGTTTCACAACCTTTTAGTGCAGAAAAGGCGTACTTTCAGTGGGAGTAGTTTTAAAGATACACCCAGACAAATTAGTGACAACAGGGAAAATTGGGTAAAGAATCTGTCCGACAGGGTTCTTACACAGACAAAAAAGGATGTGCTTGCTAAAGGACTAAATTTCTCAGTGACCCCTAAACATATACAGACAGTAGATTGCATCACTGCAGTAGAGTCAGCCATTAAACATAACAGTTTGTCAGAGTCAGAAGCTGGGGACCTCCAACTAAGGGTCACAGCAGTGCTTAACAGTGCTAAGCCTCCTCCGTCCAACATCACAGGAGAAGAACAGAAAGCTTTGTCAGCACTGCAGAAGGACCAAAGCATCCTTATCCTGCCAGCAGATAAAGGCAGATGCACGGTGGTCCTGAACATATCGGACTACGAGGCCAAGATCAACAACTTGCTCAGTGACTCCAGTACATACAAACGTCTGAAGAGAGACCCCCACGAGCGGCTATAAGAAGAAAATCATTAGCTACCTCCAAAACCTGGAGAAAGAGGGACTCATCGACAGGCAGACATACTACAGACTGTACCCGGGGGACGCCACTCCATGCATCTATGGACCGCCCAAAATCCACAAACAGGACGTGCCACTCAGGCCTATTGTATGTAGCACAGATTCCATCACATACAATTTGGCCAAGCACCTCAAGTGGATTTTGGCTCCTCTAGTGGGTAACTCAGACCACCATGTGGAGAACACACAAGATTTTGTGAACAAGATCAATTACCTGCAGCTGGAGGCAGATGAAACTATGGTGTCATTTGATGTGACATCGTTGTTCACCTGGATCCCCACCGCTGAGGCCATCTCAGCTGTGAGGCAGAGACTGCTGGAGGATGTGTCTCTACTTGAAAGGACCAAACTCACACCAGACCACATCTGCCAACTCTTGGAGATCTGTCTTAACACCACGTATTTCCTGTTTAGGGGGAATTACTATAGGCAGATCCATGGTTGTGTGATGGGGTCTCCGGTATCCCCCATTGTGGCCAATCTGTACATGGAGCGAGTGGAGAAGACGGCTTTGACATCTTTCATGGGCATCTCTCCCAGTCACTGGTTCAGATATGTCGATGACACATGGGTTAAAATCAAGCAACAGGCGGTCAAGGACTTTACAGAACACATCAACTCGGTGGATTCCAATATCAAGTTCACACGTGAGGATACCAGAAACAACCATTTAGCCTTCTTGGACTGTGATGTTACTGTTGGAGAGAACAGGCAGCTCCAGACAGGGGTTTACAGAAAACCCACTCATACTGACCAATATCTGCTCTTTGGCTCAAACCACCCCCTTGAACACAAGCTCGGGGTGATCAGGACTCTTCAACACAGAGCCCTACAGGTGCCCACAATTGCAGAGGGAAAGGCTAAAAAACAACAACTTGTACGGAAAGCCCTCACAGTATGTGGGTACCCACGATGGTCCCTGGACAAAGTGCAGAAGTCCCAGAAAACAAAGAGACCAGATAGACAGGAGACGGAGACAAGAAGAAGAGTGTCTCTCCCTTATTTAGCAGGAGTAGGGGAAAAATTACAGAGGATCTTCAGACAGCACAAAATCCCTGTTTACTTTAAACCGGTTAACACCTTGCGACAGAAATCAGTTCACCCTAAGGACAGGATCCCTAGTTACAAACAGAGCAATGTAGTGTATTCTATCAGATGTCAGGAAAACTGTAATGAACACTACATAGGTGAGACTAAGCAACCTTTACACAAAAGGCTATACCAGCACCGCAGAGAGTGCGCCAGTCTACCTCAGTCTGCAGTTCATCTCCACCTGAAAGACACTAACCACATGTTTGAGGACAAGGAAGTTAAAATCTTAGCCAGAGAGAAGAAATGGTTTGAGAGAGGTGTCAAGGAAGCATTCTTTGTTAAACGGTTGAAACCCAGCCTTAACCGGGGAGGGGGTCTCAGACACGCTTTGCCCCTGTTTACAATGGGATACTCAGGTCAAAGCAGTTTCAGTCTTTTGTTCATGGTAATGAGTCATTCACGTCATCAGCAGAGTCGTCAAGGGAGCCATCAGGAGAGGCTTCTGTCCCATCTTTAGGAGGGACAGCTGCCCTGTCATTAGGAGGGTGCTAACTAGAGCACAATAGGTGCTAATTAGAGCTATTGTTTAGTCACTAGCCTGTAGCAGTCGGCCTCTCGGTAGGAGGGGTCTGGTTAGGTTAAAAACTCCAGCTTTTGTTGGCTTCTGTTTTATTCTTCTCTACAAGAGTCAAGACAGAAGTCAGACTACCAGAGCAAGAATTTTAGCTGAGGAAGCTTCTGCAATTTGAAGCGAAACGCCCTCACGTCAAGCAACCCAGTCCAGTCGAAGATTCAAGCTTCTCTACTAATTTTAGTATTATAACACTGGAATGGAGATACACAAACTACTCTTGGACCCACGCGAAAAAATGTAGCAGTTGCCGGTAATGCCCCCCTTGTGCTTCAGATCAAGATCGATGATCAAGCTTCTACTACAGTCATGCAATGGGGAGAACCCCTGATTGCAGCAGATCAATTCTGGGTGTTAACTTCACAATCTTGATTTGGCTTGAACAAAGGGAACAGTCCGACAATTCAACCACCCACATTAAATACCCACAGAAACTCCTCAGTGTTCCCTTTAATGTTTCAGGAATCTTCAGTCATGGAGGAATGTTAAGGGCCTTTCACACTGAATACGTCAGATGCGTCAAAAATCGGCGTAAAAAGCATTATTTTCAATGAGATGCTGTGCTTTTTAGATGCGTCAGATGCATCGCGTCAAAAGCCGAGCTGAACCAATGCTTCTGACGGGAGCATGCATTGCTGCTTGTCGTCAGGCTGACGCAGTCAAAGTTCAATCCAATCCAACTTTCGATGCTCTGAGCTGTGACGTACCTTTGCGTTGTCCAGTAGGGACGACGTGTCGAGCCAAAACACGGAAGACTAGTGGCAGAAACCACCGATCTCTACAAAATGGATCGGTGTAGAAACTTACAAAACAAAAGTGTCACAGGACTGCTCATTTATGGAGCAGTTTTCTGAAGAAAAATCCTTGGAAATGTTTTTTTGTTGTTTGTTACCTCAGAATTTCCGATTACTGTTAAAAAAAAAAAATTAGAACACTTGAAATTAAAATAGCTAAATAAATCAATAAATGGTTCTTTAGAAACCTTTCATCCGTAAATTAAAACCACCTGTGATTTCAGAATAGATAATTTCGTGTTTAACATAAGGAACCTCAGACATTTATTTTTAGACAAAATAACATGTAAATTTGTACATTTTTTTTAAGTCTGGTAGATTATTTATATCTCATTTCAACCATAAAAACAGACACTGTAAATAAATACAAATGTTTATTATAAATGCAACAGGAAATAATTTAACAATGACTGCAGTGTGATTGTAAAGTAGGATTTCTGTGACATAAACCTCATGATGAATTTTTTTTTTAATGGTCATTTCAACTTTAATTTCGCCAAAATATGTAATTGCCTTTAATGTTGTTATCAGGACAGAGTCATTTCTAAAATATGAATTTGAGTGCAATAAGTGGAGAGCTTCTACTTGTGCAAATGTCTTTTGACTTTGATTTCGTGGACATTTTTAATGATCCGTTCATTTATTGTTAAAATATAAAATGAAACAGCTCTTTTAAAAATAATAAAATAGTTGCTGTTGAAAGAGCCTTTTATTTAGAAGCAGGTGATGTTCTGTTGGATTCTCGGGACCAGATGAAGGTCTCTTCTGCAGCTTTGAACTCTGGTGGTGTTGCTGAAGACACTTTTGTCCTATTTTGAAGAGCAGAGGTGTTTTCTTTCGACTGGACTTCATGGTGTTCAGCTCATCAATGGAAGTTTGGCTGTCTGCACAGCAAATGTTCCTGATTGGGACAAATAAAAATATTTCTTTAAATATAAAGAAACACTAAACAGTTTATATATAAAAAATGGGGGAAAAAAACGCCGAAAAAATAAGTTATTTAAAGTTGAGCTTTTGTGGTGTCTGAAAAAAGCTGTAGCTTTATTTGGTAAAAATAAAAAAGACTGAACCATTTAGAAATTAAAGCGTTCACTCAGATCAACTGTGCTAAAAGGCTACGCTAATGTTAGCCAATCATTAAACCTTCACAGCAGTTCAGCAAACGTCACGTTTTATTTTTACATTATTCTCACCTCGATAAAGCTGCAGAACTAAACTCCATTGGGCAAACTGGGACTTCGCATATATCCAAAAAATGGGAGATTTCGGGCTGAGTGGGTTTGCTCCATCACCCCGGCTGCCTGCCTCGCTCTGCCCAGTGATGATGCCTGAAGGCCGGCTTCTCCATGCGGGTCGGCCCGCTGTCGCGGTTTGATCGATATCCCACCAAGTCGTCAGTCCTCCCTCGGTTGGCGTCACTCTGAAAAGTAGCTGAAAAAAAGCTTCTCCCAGCAGGGTGATGGGAGAATCGTTCTGCTGTTTTTTAAAGCTTTTTTGTGGTTCAGGCGACCCAAATTCAAGATGGCGATCGCTGAACTTTTTTCAGGTTGTGGAAATAGCCAGAGTGTGACGTGGCAATCTCCGCCCCCTTGCCACTTCCGAAGCGACGCGTCCGACGTCATGCGTCGGATGCGTTAAAAACGCATCTTGATGGATTGGAAAGCGTTGACGGATTGGCCTGAAGTATGCAGTGTGAAAGGCCCTTTAGTTTCTTCACTGGTACCTCTTAACACGACACTCTTCGGTACCTTGGGGGATTTATCACTGAGGAGCAAACCAGCCCAGTACAAAGTACCACCAAAAAATACAAACCCAAACAAAATTGTAATTATAATGTAACAGGACCAACGGATCAACAGATTCTTGTTCTTTTAGTTTTTCTGAACCTAATTTTATTATAATGAATTATTTTGTGCCTTATTACTCTACTCCTGAATCATTTTTAAGACATACGAACATTTAAGAGACACGCGTCAGAGATCACACACTCCGCCTTGGGATGAAACCCGATAGGTACCTCTAATGAGGGATCAAACACCCTCCTTCCAGGATCGAACAGCTGGCTTTCAGGGATCACACACCCTGCTTCGAATTTGACACTTTGAACTTTTTTTTTTCCTGTCTGCATATATAGTAATGGTAAATGCCACACTGGCAGAACCATTTATGAACATTAATACACATATGCCATTCCTTCTTGCAGGACAGAAGGTATGTAGTGCATGTGTGAATGTGGTGTGCGTGTGTGACCCCCATCTGCCCTTCCCAATCACCCTACAACATCCTACTCAAAGCCGACTGACAACTTCTATCAGGAGGGGCCGACCACCAAAACAACACGAAGACAGACAAGTGGTGAAAGCAATAACTGAAGTGAGACACAGAAGAGACGGGGCCCCAACATAAAACATGCCAGAACGAACCACCACACATGAACAAGCAGTGACAGCAACAGTCTGTTGTCTAGTTAGTGAGCATTCATTCCCTAATCTAGGACACCAGAGTCTTGATCCCCTTGAGAGCACCCAAAACAGAATTGTGGTGTCGGCCACGAACACGTAACCAGCCACACACAGAGAACCAGATCACAGCTATATATCCGATCACTACTGTGGTTGGTGTGTTGGGCCAAGATAAAAGTACAGAACCCTACCATAAGACATGGACCACTCCGGCGCGTCAGAAGCCATACGGCCAACCGCAAGTGATGCAGGGCCCCAGGAGGAATCAGGTGAAAAAGGGAAGCGGAAGGGCACAGGGGCCAGGAAGGGCAGCCACCAGAGCCACCGGGGCAGCATGACGGACCAACAAGGGAGCGGCACAACGGCGCTGGAACGCCCCCCCCCCCCCCCCCAATGGAGGCACAGGAAGTAACCCCATAACCAAGGGAAGCACGCAGGGCGCCGGCAGGGCCCACCAAGAGGGGGGCGCCCAGAACCGCACCAGCCCGCCCATGGCCCCAAGAGGGAGGAGCGGGCAGCGGCGGGGACGGGGGGTAAAGGAGCCCACACAACTGAACCCAGAGCGTAGGCAGGGACCATCGGCACATGAGGGCAGGGCCCGGCCCCCAAAACCACCCCCACACCGGACACCAAGCCCAAGATCGGGAACCGCCTAAGCGAGAACGGGGCAACACCCCACCCCATGGAAACCGCGGCCCCAAACCCACAACAGCTGTCCACCCCCCATGCTAGACTCCTGCGCCCCCCCCCCCCCCCCCAAAAAAAAACGAACCACAGGACCCCAGGCCCCACGAGTCTCAGAGCAGGGCCTGAGACCACGGCACAACTGGCGAGGCAGACCCCCCTGCCCCAGACCCCCACAGCCATCCAGGGCCAACCACACATGCCACACTCACCCTACCTACCAACCTCACCATAATTATTACGGTTAACTCCCTTGTTGTGTGCGACCCCCAAAGTGAGCAAAGATAGTGTTGCATTAAAAGCAGGGCAGGAGACGGCAGGTGGCAGACTGCTGTGGGAGGCTGCGGTACACTGCTCCACCACAGCTTGCCCTGCAAACTCACCACCGCCTATGACCCTGACTCTAAAAAGTGAGTGTGTTTACTAATTGTGTTGAAATATAGTGTGTGCATTAAAATGGCAGGGCAGGAGGGGTGGATGGAGATCAATCCATACCCAACACCTGGCCACAGAACTATTTGATCCCTATAATGTGCTACTTAAACCCCAGTATGATGTGCGTGCATGTACTGTGCTGGTGAAGTACATTAAAAGGGTGTGACATGTGAGGCCCAACCCCAAGCGGCCGGCGGAAGGAGAGGCGCCGTGCAGGGAGCGGGCCACACACACCGGCCCCACCGGGCACCGCGGCCCAACTCCAGACCCGCGGAGGCACCAGGGAGACCAAGAGACAGAGGGGAGGTGGGCAGCCCTGGAGGAGCATCGGAAACACTTGGGAAAGAACAAACCAACAGGGGGGACAGAGGGCCAGGCAGCCGGAGATGGGTGAGCCACCCGGTCCGGCGGCCCCAAACCAGGGAAGCGCGAGATGAGACCCAGGAGAGACAGGGGCGGCCGAGGAGCCAGAGGGAGAACTTTTTGTTTTTATGATTTGATCTGCTGTAAAATATACTTTTAAGTGCGAGTGAGACATCTGGCTTTCCTCAAACACCACAATTTTTGGAAATGGCCAATAGGACAATTTTATGAAAAAGGTTTGTCCTTACCTTTGTGTCGAGTACCCGTTAAAGTGGTGTTTGGAGAAATTAGGACGCCTTTAAGTCCGGGAGAGGTCTCCGTTGATGTTCCTTAAAAGTTTTGACAAACAGAGATAAAAGCAGGTTAAATCAGAGAATACGGTAAAATTGTATAATAAATTGTACTTGCTGCTGCCCCACATTGGGCGCCAAGTTGTTGGGGAAAATAACATTTTGTCAAAGCACAAAAAACTCAGATTCCCCCCGTGAATCTGAGGGCAGTGGAAGACAGAATAAACAGACAATAATAATTTGAATTTAAGGTAAACCTACCAGGTTTATTAAAACAGCAGAGCAGATCAATCATCAAAAATCACTCATCTTTGCGCTAAAATGGGTTCAGAATACATACACATCTTTTAATAACGCCACAAAACCGATACCCACAGCAGTGTGCAGCAAAATGAACACTCTTCTTTTCAAAAACAGGGTTCTTATTCTTTCAGTCCAGAAATCTTTTTTGGGAGGGGTATCCAGTCTCTCATGTCCTTGGTCTGAGCACAAAAATGTACTCCATGATAGAAATGGAACATTGTTATTAATCCTTAATCATCCAATGTTGTGATGGAAACTGATCTGATAATAACCCTGAGCGCAGAGGTCACCAGTACATACGCCCTCACATTGTCTTCGCGACAATGTGTAATTCATTCATTAATGTAGATCAGTGTTAAGGAGTCACTCTCTTCAGCTTGTTGTTGCAGCTCCGTATGAGAGGAAAGTGCAGTTCACAGCAACGTTATTGTATTTCTCCAGACACTCTCAAGGTTGGCTCAGACAAGAAATAATCCAGTCATTGTTTTCCCTCTGGAGGCAAAACTCTTTCACACCATCAAAGTATGAGACCACTCACATTTTACAGAACACAGCAAGCAGCAATTCATTTTGAACAGTACAGTCATTCAACTGCACATTATTGATCAGCATAGTTCAAACATGAATGCAATAAACCATACAAACCATTTGATTACAAACAGACAACAATATTATTTGCAGTACACATCTTGACCTCATGACCTCTGAACATATCATGGAACATCATGTCAGGCATTAGTCATAGTCAATCAATCAATCAATTTTTTTTTTTATATAGCGCCAAATCACAACAAACAGTTGCCCCAAGGCGCTTTATATTGTAAGGCAAGGCCATACAATAATGATGTAAAACCCCAACGGTCAAGACGACCCCCTGTGAGCAAGCACTTGGCTACAGTGGGAAGGAAAAACTCCCTTTTAACAGGAAGAAACCTCCAGCAGAACCAGGCTCAGGGAGGGGCAGTCTTCTGCTGGGACTGGTTGGGGCTGAGGGAGAGAACCAGGAAAAAGACATGCTGTGGAGGGGAGCAGAGATCGATCACTAATGATTAAATGCAGAGTGGTGCATACAGAGCAAAAAGAGAAAGAAACAGTGCATCATGGGAACCCCCCAGCAGTCTACGTCTATAGCAGCATAACTAAGGGATGGTTCAGGGTCACCTGATCCAGCCCTAACTATAAGCTTTAGCAAAAAGGAAAGTTTTAAGCCTAATCTTAAAAGTAGAGAGGGTGTCTGTCTCCCTGATCTGAATTGGGAGCTGGTTCCACAGGAGAGGAGCCTGAAAGCTGAAGGCTCTGCCTCCCATTCTACTCTTACAAACCCTAGGAACTACAAGTAAGCCTGCAGTCTGAGAGCGAAGCGCTCTATTGGGGTGATATGGTACTACGAGGTCCCTAAGATAAGATGGGACCTGATTATTCAAAACCTTATAAGTAAGAAGAAGAATTTTAAATTCTATTCTAGAATTAACAGGAAGCCAATGAAGAGAGGCCAATATGGGTGAGATATGCTCTCTCCTTCTAGTCCCCGTCAGCACTCTAGCTGCAGCATTTTGAATTAACTGAAGGCTTTTTAGGGAACTTTTAGGACAACCTGATAATAATGAATTACAATAGTCCAGCCTAGAGGAAATAAATGCATGAATTAGTTTTTCAGCATCACTCTGAGACAAGACCTTTCTGATTTTAGAGATATTGCGTAAATGCAAAAAAGCAGTCCTACATATTTGTTTAATATGCGCTTTGAATGACATATCCTGATCAAAAATGACTCCAAGATTTCTCACAGTATTACTAGAGGTCAGGGTAATGCCATCCACAGTAAGGATCTGGTTAGACACCATGTTTCTAAGATTTGTGGGGCCAAGTACAATAACTTCAGTTTTATCTGAGTTTAAAAGCAGGAAATTAGAGGTCATCCATGTCTTTATGTCTGTAAGACAATCCTGCAGTTTAGCTAATTGGTGTGTGTCGTCTGGCTTCATGGATAGATAAAGCTGGGTATCATCTGCGTAACAATGAAAATTTAAGCAATACCGTCTAATAATACTGCCTAAGGGAAGCATATATAAAGTGAATAAAATTGGTCCTAGCACAGAACCTTGTGGAACTCCATAATTAACTTTAGTCTGTGAAGAAGATTCCCCATTTACATGAACAAATTGTAATCTATTAGACAAATATGATTCAAACCACCGCAGCGCAGTGCCTTTAATACCTATGGTATGCTCTAATCTCTGTAATAAAATTTTATGGTCAACAGTATCAAAAGCAGCACTGAGGTCTAACAGAACAAGCACAGAGATGAGTCCACTGTCCGAGGCCATAAGAAGATCATTTGTAACCTTCACTAATGCTGTTTCTGTACTATGATGAATTCTAAAACCTGACTGAAACTCTTCAAATAGACCATTCCTCTGCAGATGATCAGTTAGCTGTTTTACAACTACCCTTTCAAGAATTTTTGAGAGAAAAGGAAGGTTGGAGATTGGCCTATAATTAGCTAAGATAGCTGGGTCAAGTGATGGCTTTTTAAGTAATGGTTTAATTACTGCCACCTTAAAAGCCTGTGGTACATAGCCAACTAACAAAGATAGATTGATCATATTTAAGATCGAAGCATTAAATAATGGTAGGGCTTCCTTGAGCAGCCTGGTAGGAATGGGGTCTAATAAACATGTTGATGGTTTGGATGAAGTAACTAATGAAAATAACTCAGACAGAACAATCGGAGAGAAAGAGTCTAACCAAATACCGGCATCACTGAAAGCAGCCAAAGATAACGATACGTCTTTGGGATGGTTATGAGTAATTTTTTCTCTAATAGTTAAAATTTTGTTAGCAAAGAAAGTCATGAACTCATTACTAGTTAAAGTTAATGGAATACTCAGCTCAATAGAGCTCTGACTCTTTGTCAGCCTGGCTACAGTGCTGAAAAGAAACCTGGGGTTGTTCTTATTTTCTTCAATTAGTGATGAGTAGAAAGATGTCCTAGCTTTACGGAGGGCTTTTTTATAGAGCAACAGACTCTTTTTCCAGGCTAAGTGAAGATCTTCTAAATTAGTGAGACGCCATTTCCTCTCCAACTTACGGGTTATCTGCTTTAAGCTACGAGTTTGAGAGTTATACCATGGAGTCAGACACTTCTGATTTAAAGCTCTCTTTTTCAGAGGAGCTACAGCATCCAAAGCTGTCTTCAATGAGGATGTAAAACTATTGACGAGATACTCTATCTCCCTTACAGAGTTTAGGTAGCTACTCTGCACTGTGTTGTTATATGGCATTAGAGAACATAAAGAAGGAATCATATCCTTAAACCTAGTTACAGCGCTTTCTGAAAGACTTCTAGTGTAATGAAACTTATTCCCTACTGCTGGGTAGTCCATCAGAGTAAATGTAAATGTTATTAAAAAATGATCAGACAGAAGGGAGTTTTCAGGGAATACTGTTAAGTCTTCTATTTCCATACCATAAGTCAGAACAAGATCTAAGATATGATTAAAGTGGTGGGTGGACTCATTTACTTTTTGAGCAAAGCCAATAGAGTCTAATAATAGATTAAATGCAGTGTTGAGGCTGTCATTCTCAGCATCTGTGTGGATGTTAAAATCGCCCACTATAATTATCTTATCTGAGCTAAGCACTAAGTCAGACAAAAGGTCTGAAAATTCACAGAGAAACTCACAGTAACGACCAGGTGGACGATAGATAATAACAAATAAAACTGGTTTTTGGGACTTCCAATTTGGATGGACAAGACTAAGAGACAAGCTTTCAAATGAATTAAAGCTCTGTCTGGGTTTTTGATTAATTAATAAGCTGGAATGGAAGATTGCTGCTAATCCACCGCCCCGGCCCGTGCTACGAGCATTCTGACAGTTAGTGTGACTCGGGGGTGTTGACTCATTTAAACTAACATATTCATCCTGCTGTAACCAGGTTTCTGTTAGGCAGAATAAATCAATATGTTGATCAATTATTATATCATTTACCAACAGGGACTTAGAAGAGAGAGACCTAATGTTTAATAGACCACATTTAACTGTTTTAGTCTGTGGTGCAGTTGAAGGTGCTATATTATTTTTTCTTTTTGAATTTTTATGCTTAAATAGATTTTTGCTGGTTATTGGTAGTCTGGGAGCAGGCACCGTCTCTACGGGGATGGGGTAATGAGGGGATGGCAGGGGGAGAGAAGCTGCAGAGAGGTGTGTAAGACTACACACGTCAGCATAGTGCAGCAGATAACAGAATATTTGCAGAGGAATCCTTCAGATCTGGTTACAAGCACCAAAGTTAAACTCTGTATACCTTTTGGTACATATTTTAGAAAAATAACGTTAGTCATTTGAATTTTCAATAGGGGGCCAAGTAGGGGTCAATTGAAGAACTGCATGGGGTAAAAAAAAAAAAGTTCCAATCATATTGAAAGCTATACCACATTATGTGTCTGATCACAAATATTCCAAAAAGCTTTAGTTTGGACTACCTGTGACTGAATGTTCTGGATTTATGGGGTAAAAACAGCAAAAATGGTGACAAAGGTTACTTTCAGTTTGTACAGGGGTCAAAAGTTAAAGTTGCTCCAATTATGGTAAAACATCAGTGTAACAACTTACTGTCGTCAGGTCAATCTCACTACTCCGACACTTTATTTTAATGAGTGTTGATCTAACATTTATTGACAATTTGTGTGTTTGCAGACATGCAGCCGTTGTTGGTGATTAAAGAAGAATTTCTCCCTGAACACCAGGAATGGAATCTGAGTGTTGACCAGGAGGACATTAAAGAAGAGGAGGAGCTGTGGATAAGTCAGCAGGGAGAGCAGCTTCAACAGCTGGAGGAGGCAGATCTCACCACATTTGGTTTCACTGTCATCACTATGAAGAATGAAAATGATGAAAAACCAGAGGCATCACAGTTTATTCAAAGTGATGACAGCACAGAGGCTGAGCCTGTGGCCAGCAGCTCATCTGTACACAGAACACTGACAGCAGAAGCTGATGGAGAGGACGATGGAGGACCACAACCAGCCAGCAACTCAGATCCAAACAGTCATTTACAACCAGATACCAGTGGTAGGAGTTCAGACAGTTCAGGAACTGAGACTGATGACAGTTATGAGTGGGAAGAGACCAGAGAACTTCAGTCAAGTTTTAACTGTCAAAAATATACCAAGGTTGTTTGTTCAGGCAATACTGATGACAAACAATTTAAAGGCTCTAAATATGGAAACGCATCTGGTCACATGGTCAACTCAGAGCAACAAAAGGAGAGGCAAGCAAGCATAAAACAATTTAGCTGTTCTGATCGGAGTAAAAGACAGAAACAGAAGGGCATTGTGAACAAACACATTAGAATTCAGACAGGACAAAAACCATTTGGCTGTTCTGAGTGTGGTCAAAGATTTGGATTAAAGAGCACTCTGAACAGACACATGATAATTCACACAGGACAAAAACCATTTGTCTGTTCTGAGTGTGGTAAAAGATTTGGACTAAAGGGCAACTTGAACAAACACATGATAACTCATACAGGACAAAAACCATTTGTCTGTTCTCAGTGTGGTCAAAGATTTGGTCTAAAGAGCACTCTGAACAAACACATGATAATTCATACAGGACAAAAACCATTTGTCTGTTCTGAGTGTGATAAAAGATTTGGACAAAAGAGCTACCTGAACATACACAAGATAGTTCATACAGGGCAGAAAGCATTTGTCTGTTCTGAGTGTGGTCAAAGATTTGGACAAAAGAGCAACCTCAACACACACATGATAATTCATACAGGGCAGAAAGCATTTGTCTGTTCTGAGTGTGGTCAACGATTTGGACTAAAGAGCACTCTGAACACACACATGCTAATTCATACAGGACAAAAAGCATTTGTCTGTTCTGAGTGTGGCCAAAGATTTGGACTAAAGAGCACTCTGAACACACACATGTTAATTCACACAGGACAAAAACCATTTGTGTGTTCTAAGTGTGGTCAAAGATTTGGACAGAAGAGCAACCTGAACAGACACATTATAATTCATACAGGACAAAAACCATATGTCTGTTCTGAGTGTGGTCATAGCTTTGGACACAAGAGCAGTCTGAAGACACACATGATAATTCATACTTCAAGGCACCTGGCATTGATAAAATCCCACATTTTTGGTTGAAAAGGTTGACAGCATTGCACCACCACTATGCTGTGGCTTTCATAAACACTGAACAGAGATGAGGACAAACCAGACTGGCTAATGATTGGGAATACAAGCTTCCTACCAAAGACCAAGGAAACATAGCTTACCAACAAGCACAGACCCATCTGTTGCCTAACAACAACATACAAATGGCTGACAGGAATCATATCTGATGCCATTTATGGACGTCTTGACACTGGTGGCTACCTGGAAAATGAACAGAAAGATTGTTTCAAAGACTAGGACATAAAGATCAATTATTGTTAAATAAAGCTATCCAATATTATATTAAAAATATTACCAGCTCTGTCTACTTCCATTTACACAACATTAATCATCTCCACCTGTCCCACCTGTCCGTCAACAGCTCCACTGGCTTCCGGTTCAGTTTCGTATTCAATTCAAAATCCTCCTGTTAACGCCATTCAACGCCATATGCAGTCTCGCTTCTCCATGTCCCCACTCCCTCCTGCTCCCTCAAATCCTCTTCCATTCACCTGTCTGTCCCCTCTACCTGTCTCACTACCATGGGGAGCAGAGCATTCAATCACTGTGCTCCCCGTCTCTGGAGTTCATTACCACCTCAAATCAGAAACATTGTTTCTTTTATTGAATTTCAGGTTTTACTGTACAGTGTCCGTGAGTGTCAAGAAAGGCTCCTTTAAATGAAATGTATTATTTATTATTAGACTGCAAAAATGGGGAAGAAACCTCAGCATGGCTTGATTACCAAAAGCCATTTGACAGCGTGCCACGCCCCAGACAAATGAGTTCAGAGCAGAATATTCCAGGGAAACAGCCTCTCGCCACTTTTATTCTGCGTAACCATAGACCCGCGCAGCAAGATCCTGAATAGTGCAGCAAATAACTGAAACAGTTGTTCACATGGTGATACAAGCACCAAATCCAGCACAAATTCTCCTTAGACATTGCTCTTTTGAAAAAACCGACGGGCCACTTGAATTTTCAATAGGCAGCCACGTAGGGGTCAATTGAAGAATTACACAGGGGTTAAAATAGAAAAATGCTCCAATCATATTGAAAACTATATTACATTATCACTTTACCGGGGCGTTGCTAGGCCAGTATCGTAGATTTACGTCAATGGTACCTGGCTATACCCGCCCGCTGTGCGTAAACAAATGACGTCATAGCGCGCGTGCAGCCCAAGAACTGTCTGCAGAGGAAAAGATTAAAAGGCAAGAAGTGTGTTTTGGTCCCAATATGGATATTTCAGATGATTTTCTCATGGATAGGTCAACAATGAACAGCAGCTAAAGCAGCCAGCTTGATGAGGACGCACTGCTGAATTTCAACAGCAGTGCGCGCGCCAGGCGGCAGAAGTTAAGTGAGCCAACTTTTTATGTACGCGTTACGTGTTGTGTATCTCAGTAAAAAGTGATAATAATGCAAATAACATGCTGTTGTCGTGCGGCATGCATTTTCTGCATCCCTCCATTCACTGCCAGTCGCCCAAAATGACAGTTATTCGCTCTCGTCTAACTGGGCAACTGGGCGTGAACGTCGGGCCTCTGAAAATGCATACCGCCCTACAAAAGCATGTTATTGTATTATTATTTATCTGATCATAAAGATTCCAAAAAGGTATAGTTCGGACTATCTAAAAAAACCTTAAGAATGGTGACAAAGGTCAATTTCAGTTTGTACGGGGTCAGAAGTTAAAGTAGCTCCAATTTTAGTAAAAAAATGATTCAAATTGTTGATTGAGCTACTTGGGTTAATAAATGGAATCGTTTTGACTGTTGAATGCTTTCTCTCTAAAGTTAAAGTCAAATAATGTTGACGTCCATTGGATTCTATGACATGTGACATATGTTACCCCGTAACGTGATAACTAAGCATGATACATAGTGCAAACTATTCCTTTTTGAAACCCTATTAACTGAACCAGTAATTTGTATCACCTTTGAACAAAGTTGCAGCAACTCTAACTTTTAACCCCTGTACAAACTGAAACTGAACTTTGTCACCATTCTTGTTGTTTTCACCCCATAACTCTATAGAATTCAGTCATAGATAGTCCAAACTATACCTTTATGGAATCTTTACAATCAGACAAATATTGTGGTATAATTTTCAAAATGACTGGAAGGTGTATTTTTGCCAAATTTGGTGCTTGTATCATCATTTGAAGGATTCCTCTGTAAATATCTGCTGCACTAGAAGGAACATGACATCGGGTATGACTTAAGTAGAGGAAGGAAACATCAAAACTTATGAACCATCTGCTGTTCATGGATGATTTAAAAGTCTTTGCCGACACAGAACAAGGAATCAGTCGGCTCGTGGAAACTGTCCACAAGTTCTCCGGTGTGTAGTGAGCGCCTTGTATGGCAGCACCCTGACATCGGGGTGAATGTGAGGCATAATTGTAAAGCGCTTTGAGCGTCTGATGCAGATGGAAAAGCGCTATATAAATGCAGTCCATTTACCATTTCTCCAAAGACGCTGGTATGGACTTTGGACTGGATAAATGCTCAAAATGCACAATCAAAAACATACAGATGGATGAAGGGAGCTACATTGAAGATTTGGCTGAGGATTCCACATACTGTCATGATGTCCACTGGTTCTGGAGTTTTTTGTTTTTTTTTGTCACACCTGTGGGTGGGGGGGGGTGTGTGTGTGTCTGTGTGTGTCATGCCTGTTCTCTGTGTCTGCTGTCCGTTTCTCATGTTTCTGAGATTTAGGGTCTTCTGTGTTGTAGATTTTGGGTTGTTTCTAGTGTCCATGGCTTTACAGATCATTCTGTGATTGAGCCTTTTTGTTATCTCTTACCTTGTATTGTATCTGGTCTGTTTCTAACCTGCCATTCTGTTCTTGTCTAGCTCTTCCCACCTGGCCTTTTCATTTTATTGATTACTGTATTTTGTTTTGTTTGTTTTGCTTTCATTCCTCTGTGTTTTCAGTTACGTGCCATCATCTTGAGTTGTGCAGCGGTCACTCTGGGGATCTGTGTGTGTGAGAGAGCGTGTGGGTGTGTCCCTGCTGTCAGCAGCATGAATGTAATCGCGTCTGCCTTCCTGCTCTGTCTGTGTGTGTGTGTGTGTGTGTGTGTGTGTGTGTGTGTGTGTGTGTGTGTGTGTGTGTGTGTGTGTGTGTGTGTGTGTGTGTGTGTGTGTGTGTGTGCGTGCGCAGGGATTGCTTGCGGTCTTGTGTGTCTGTGAGCATGTGTGATTGAGTGGTCC
This sequence comes from Thalassophryne amazonica, assembly GCF_902500255.1. NCBI lineage: Eukaryota > Metazoa > Chordata > Actinopteri > Batrachoidiformes > Batrachoididae > Thalassophryne > Thalassophryne amazonica. The sequence goes on along the minus strand of NW_022986236.1, from coordinate 1,116,163 downwards.
TGTTTCGTCCTCTGGGTTCTTCATGTCTGTTGTTCCGGGTCCATGTTAACGCCCGTTGTCGGGTAACAGTTGACAGCGAGGCGTGGTTTTGTGACAGCTGCAGGGAGGGTTTCTCATCTCGTGCCGTTCTTCCTGCTTTTCATGTCTTTTGTTTATCATTGCAGTTATTGTATTTCTGTTCTGTCAGTTTATTCATGTTCTGATTTTATTTTGTTCCACTCGGGTTGTCTGCTTTTATTGTCTTGTGTACTCGCATTGATTTTTCTCACATGCTTCTTGAGTTCCGGTCATTATTTACACCTGTATGTAATTTGTCGGTTATTTAAGTTGCGTCTTGGTTTCTGCTTGTTGCTGGTTGATTGTATATCTTTCCTGACTTTTCTGCCATGCGTCCAGTCAGCCTCCACTTGTTCTTCAGTTTGTAAGGTACTTCACTGTCGCATTTTTGACAAGTCGCCTTTTATTGTATTTAACACTTTGTCTGCATTTTTTTTTCTTTTTCTTAGTCTAGCTTTTTTCATGGACACTTGTATTTGTAGAGTTTCTCTCTTCGATTTTTGACATTCTGATTTATTGTGCCCTTACCTTTTTTGGACTTATTAAATACCTTGTTTTGCACTTACTGTGTCTTGGCTACTTTGTATTTGGGGTCCTATTCCTGTCTTCAGTAGTACCAAACCCTGACACAATGTGGAACCTCACTGGCCTGAGTGAAATTAGCAGTGGTTCAAACAGCTTAACCCAGCTACTCAACAACAACCAGGACGATAAGAACCTAGAACTCAACACCCCTCATCCAGTTGTGCCCTCCCACACCTACCCAGCAGACTGAGCAGTCAACAGGGTTGTGAAGGAAAGCAGTAAATTATTATGACATTTAGACATTATGTGGATAGAGGTTGTTCAGGATAGTTACTTTTCATTTATCTCATCAATATTTTTATTTTATTGCCCGAGGCCATCAAATATGGCAGTTGGGTATTGCGAAGACTTTGTGTCCATCCGTCCTTCTGACCTTCTGTCTGTGCTCAGCATAAATCCAGTATATTACCGTCAGAGTCTTCAAATTCACAGGGGACATTCTTGGCATTTGTGGGAGGTGATGGTCTAGTGCAGGAGTGGCCAAGTTCGGTCCTCGAGAGCCACCTTCCTGACACTTAGTTGTCTCCCTGCTCCAACGCACCTGAATCCAATGAAAGGCTCATTAATAGTCTACTAACGAGTCTTTCATTGGATTCAGGTGTGTTGGAGCAGGGAGACAACTAAGAGTGTCAGGAAGGTGGCTCTCGAGGACCGAACTTGGCCACCCCTGGTCTAGTGGTTAAGAGTTGGGCTTCAGACCAGAGGATCCTCGGTTCAAGACCCAGCTGTACCGGAAAATCACTAAGGGCCCTTGGGCAAGGTCCTTAATCCCCACATTGCTCTCAGTGTATAGTGAGCATAAATGCATAATTGTAAAGCGCATTGAGCATCTGATGCAGATGGAAAAGCGCTATATAAAGACAGTTCATTTACCATTTTTCCATTTAAAGTAATATATTTATTCTTCCATCCTGTGATTCATTTGCAAGAAATGTTTCTCTTGATTTATTAAAGAAATTCTTCACTACAATTAGCTAAATTTACCATTTTTGCTAGAAATGCAAATAGCTGTTGTGTGTTGACAAAACAAACATATCAAGCACTTGTACCAAAGTAGTGTTTTCCAGCAGTGGATACAGTGGTCCCTCGCTATAACGTGATTCACCTTTCGCGGCCTCACAGTTTTGCAGATTTTTTTTTAGTGCAATTTTGCATGCTTTTTTTTTTTTTAACAGCACATTGTGTTCTGCATCATTATCAGGTGGGCTGGTCGCGGCACCGGTCGACATCACCGAGATTGCTCTCACTGCCTCCGATGCGCTTACTGAGTCTGCGGGCTCGGTAAACGCAGCAGCGGGCTACTCACACCGCCCTCCTCACACCGCCCTCCTGTCTCCTGTGCGGAGCTGCACCAAATCTGGCGTATAAAGAGTGTGGTGAGGGGTTTTACAGCCTTAAAACATCTATAATAATTGCAAAAAATAGCACTGACTACTTCGCAGATTTCGCTTATCGTGGGTTATGTTTAGAACGTAACTCCCACGATAAACGAGGGGCCACACTGTATTGTGTCCTTAGAGCACTTTTGTGTGCTTTGGCAACCACTGAGTTTCTGAGGCATATCAGTTGTTGACAGCTCTCTGCAGTGGTTTGGAGTGTAGTCCAGCATATCTGCCACTGGTTTCTTTTCTGAACCCATCCCCAGTCAGCAGGACTTTGTGGTTGTGGCTGACACACTGTTGACTGGCTCCATGGGCAGCCTGTCTGGTAGGTGGCACACTTGGCATGTTGAAGGAGGGCTGCTTGATTTGGAGGAATGGTGACATATGACTTCTAGTTTTGTGCAGAGAGGTGGAGTTGTGCATAATCAACATGTTTAGCTGTACTGGATCTATCAAACATTATGACCACAAACCTCTCCAGCATCTCTAGGTGCCCATCTTCAATCTGTGGTGGGTATTGGCTGAGTTTGCTGAAGAGAACGGAGGTTGGAATGTACTGGAATCCATTCCAGCCTCTGTCCTTGATCAAAGGACAGAAGCTGAGAAGCATCACCAGTTTACAACTGATGGTATAGAACTGATACATGTAACTATTATTTTTCATTTTATTTAGTTTATATTGTGCTAAATCACAACAAAGCTGTCTCCAGGTGCATCACACAAGTAAGGCCTAACCTTACCAACCCCTAGAGCAAGCACACAGGTGACAGTGGTAAGGAAAAACTTCCTCTGATGCTATTGAGGAAGAAACCGAGCAGACCAGACTCAAAACGGTGACTCACTGCTTAGGCCATTCTACCAAAAAGGTTTACAAAACAGAAGACGTCATTCTACCAAAAAGGTTTACAAAACAGAAGACGTGATTTTTTTGAAACGTGTTGCAGACATCCATTTCAAAATGTGCAAATATTTGCACAAAAACAAAGTTTCAGTTTGAACATGAAATATTTTGTCCTTGTGGTGTATTCAGTTGAATATAGGTTGAAAAGGATTTGCTAATCATTGTATTCTGTTTTTATTTGCATTTTACACAACTGTCCCAACTTCACTGGAATTGGGGTTGTAGTTATATTACCCCCATGTTGTCCTGCTGGGACATTGATGATGTCACCATGTCCAATAATGTTCCTGCCATGTCTCCTTGTTTTTGTAAAGCTGAAACCTGCCTCATCCACAAAAACCACTTCATGACCTTTGATGTCCGCCTCCAGCTCCATCACTCTCTGGAAGAGACAAAAAACAATGTAGCACAACTGGCAGATATATTTATCATTAAATATTCACAAATATACAAAACACCACACTGAATGAATAATGTAGACATTACTGCAGAGATTATTTAAACTATTTACAGGAATTGAAACTGCCCTGTGTCAGTCTGATCCAGTCAGATCTCAGAAGCTAAGCAGTACGGGACCTGGTTAGTACTTGGATGGGAGACCTCTTTGGAACACCAGCAGCTGTGTGTGTTTCTCCAGGTAACACTGGAGTTGCGTCAGGAAGGGCATCAGGTGTAAAACCTGTGCCAAATATCAATGCGGATCTGGTTGTATCCGCTGTAGCGACCCCGAACACAAAAACGGGAACAGCCGAATGGACAACCATTTACAGGAATTGAAACTAAAATCATGAGTGTTTACTACCCTCAAGTGGACATAATGCTGTACTACAACGTCATGACATTAGAACAGATTTTAAAATATGTAATATAAACATATTTACCATCTACAAAAAATACAACTGCTTGAATTTGTTATGTGTCGGACGCGGTCGGAGCACCGACCCAGCGTTTGACAGGACCCAGCATAAAATAAGCAGAGCACGGTTCAAAAGGTAACAGAATTTAATAAACATAATAGTGAGTGGAGTGATAAACAACCCAAAAAGTCCGCGGTCTGGTGAGGTGGAAACACGGCGCGCTCTCAGCAGCGCAAACGGTCCGGAGCCACAGCAGTTCGGACCCAGGGACCCCGCCGACACCCCCCAGGCGGCCGCGACAAACCGAGTCTGCAAAAGAAGAAATCATGAGGTGAGTCCAACACTCTCCACACAGAGAGACACAGCTCAAAGGTGCACACAATCAGCAAACACTTCCTGGCTTTAATATAACTCAGCTTCTCACCCTGCAGGCACGGAACAACTCAGTTCAAATCTCCACTGCAGCAGAAGCTGATTAGTATAGCGTAACAGCTCAATATAACAAGGTGTGAGGGACACCAAATCCACTGTCATTACTTCATGAAAGTCACCAAAACCAAATTACCTCAGGAAGTGTGCTGAAGAGCGTGAGACCTCACCCAATCCTCCTTCACAGACTGTGGCGTCAAACCTGGAGCGGTCTCTGTGTCCGTAATGGTGAGATTGTTCTCCTGACGTCGATCTCACATGTCCTGCTCACAAGGTCGAGTCTCTGGCAATCACACACTGTGCATTCAAGGTTTAAGCGCAGCAAGCTCTGATCAAGACAGATACACCACAGCTGTGAGTCCTGATGACCTGCACGTGATAACAAGCCTCAGGTGTTCAGGGTGAGGTCCTAATACTCAGCCACACGTCAGCCACTCAGTCCTGAACGCATACCACCTGGTGGGAGAAACAGAAAACAAAAACAAAGCCAGCCAAACACCCCAGCCCACAACAGTACCCCACCCTCACGGGAAGCCTCTCGGCGACCACACGAACCTGGGCCAGGAAAAACACCCCCCTCCAGGGACCATGGCTGGAATGTTGGCTGGGAGCAACAAAAAAAAACACCTCCTGCAGCTTCAGTCTCAGCTCCGTGTGCTGATGATCCAGCTGGGAAAGCCTGTCTCCAAGAGCCGAGCGTTACTGCGCTCTGAAGACAGCTCCGTTGTCAGCTGCTCAACCTCGTGAATTTCATCATGCGGTCATTGACCCTCTCAATATTGAGCTTCTCTTCTAGTTTTTCCTTCAGCTGGATGATACGAGCGTCCAGCCCCCTCTTCTCTGCCAACAGGGAACTCTGTGTTGAGACTATAGATCTCATCCTTTCACTTCCTGAGCCTGTCTGCAGTAGACAGCTCCTCCTGGATGTGTAACATGTCTCCCTCCATGGCTTTAAGCTTTTTATCAGTCTTTAGCATCATTAACTGCTTCATCCCCAAACATTCACAGCTCTTCCAGTCCTCTCATCTGGTCTTTCATTCGGGCCTGCAGTTTCTTCAAGTGCTATAAGACATTATCGTGATTTTCAGTAGCATCTTCAAGATGGCCTTCAAGCCCTCCCAGATCCAGCTCCCATTTCTTCTTGGCAGAATGGGCCTGGAAACATTACCTATATACATCCTCCAGCTGAATCTTCATCTCCTCCAGTCGCTGCTCCATGGCACGCTTGGACCTCTCCAAACTATGAACTCTTTCCGAAGTCATCCGTCTCGGTCTTGAGCACTTTATTAAATCGGTCAAGTTCATCTTTCAGGTCTGTAAGAGTCTTTAACTCTCTTGCCAGGGTCAACACTTTTGTCTCCTCCCTGGCCTCCGCTTCGGCATGATCATACTCCTCTGCATGTAGATTAGCAATACGTTTCTCTTTGGCCCACATCTGGTCAGACTTTTTTTTTTTTTTTGCTTCCTCTCCAGATTGGAGACGATCTGCCGAAGGTGGTCCTGGTCCACCAAGAGGTCATCCATTTCTCTTGCTGCAAACGGATCTCTATCTTATCCAGCTTGTCCATAGGCTGAACTTTTCTACTCCAGCTGCCGCTGAACACCGTCCAAATTCCCACTGGACTCCTTTGAGGCCCTCTTCAGCCCCCTCTACTGACGAGGCATTCTATCCTGCCTTTGTCTTTCTTTCAGCCAGCTGAGTCTAGAGAGCAAAGATGTACTTCTCTACAGTCTTCTTGCTCTCGTTCTCTTCTTTCAGCTTCTCCCGCAAAATATACCCCTCATTCTCCATCTACCCTAGGCAGATGGAGAAGGAAGGTGTCTACTGGACTTCCTCTTGGAGCAGCTCCTGAATGTCCTGCAGCTGACACTCCAGTGCAGAGATATCTTTTGTTAAATTTGATGATCTTGCCTACTGCTTCATTTAGCGGACCTATTAGCGTCTCCACCTCTGACTGCATCTTTGCATTCGTTTCTGTCAACTCTTGCTTCTGTCATTCACTTTGCACAGATTTGGCCAGGAGTTCATAAACCTGTGCATTCAGCCTTCTTTCGACCATGTTCAGAGTCTGCCTAGTCACAAAACAAAAAGAAAAACAAACAACCATTCCAACCCCCCAGGGAACACCACAACCAACCCCAGGGGTGCAAACTGGGGGGAAGGGAAAAAAAAGAAAAAACAACCATTCCGACCCCCCCCCCCCCCCCCCCCCCCCAGAGGACCGTCCCATCAAACCCCGGGAAGAGGAGAAAAGAAAAAACACAACCCAAACTTAAGCTTGCAAAAAAAAAATCTAACCCCCCCCGGACAACATGTAGGGACCAACACCCCCCAGAGGACATCCCGCCAGCTCCAGGAGTAATAACCACAGCCGAGGTCCCTCTGGGATCCAAAGTCACCCACGGGGGCTCCCAGCACCTCCCAGAGGACCGTTCCATCAAACCCAAGGAGACACCCCCCCCATGACTAACAACAGACCCAGCCCCGGCCGTCTACGGCTAGATGGTCCCACAGTCATTTCCCCCCAGAGGACACCACAGTCACACCCTGAGGGCGGAAACTGGGGAAAAAACAAACAAACAAAACAACAACCCCAACCCCACTCCCTCAGCGCAGGGGAAACTGGAAGTACGTCCAGTGTCACCAACCATGACTATACCCCAAAAGTCAACCGGGAGGAGTGGAACAGCGGTAATGGCGTATGGCACAAAACGGCGCCACCCCTCCGACTTTTAAACCAGCCACCAGCTGCGGCTATATTCCACTGCCCCAAACCTCAGCTACGCCGATGGCGTATGGCTCAAAGGCGCGCTGAAGCCGGAGGTGGAACAGGGAATTAACAAAAAATAAAAACACCCCTAAACCCCCCCCCCCCCCTCCCGGGTGCAGAGGTCATCTGGGAAACGGCCAGCATAACCGAACTGCACCACCCCAGCAATGCCGACAACATACGGCTCAAATGGCTGGGGCCGGAGGAGAAGACAGGGAAGTAACAAAAAAAAAAAAAAAGAGTGCCCCCAAAACCCCCCCCCTCCCGGGTGCAGAGGTCATCTGGGAAACGCCCAGCACAACCAAACTGCACCACTCCAGCAACGCCGACAGCGCCGGAGGAGAAGAGAGGGAACAAAAAAAAAAGAGAAAAAGAAAAACAACGCAATTACCCCCCCCCCCCCCCCCCATCACCCCCCAGAGGACCGTCCCATCAAACCCTGGGAGGTGAAACCAAAAGAAATAAAAAAGAAAGACTAACAGACAAACATAAAGTCACCAGGGTCCAACTATGCTCCAGACAGCCTGTATTTTCACGCCACCAGACCACTGACAGTGCTTAAAACCCACAAAAACAATTTGAATCACACATATAAAACCCCACAATTAATAAACCAACAAGAAACTAACTAATAAGTGACTTATACCGTCAAGCATAAAACAAATGGAACATCTATGTTCTACCTTAAGAGCTGTGACGGTAATGTGGCTCAGTCACCAGCAGGGGGAGCCAGAGTGCTAAAAATAAAAAGCCCTGTGGCAACCGAGTAAACTCAACACACGCTGCTTTAATTGTGAGCAGCTACGTGTAGCATACAGCTAAAGTGTGATTTAACTAATACGTCCGGAGCTGATACAACAGACGTAGTAGCCATCTTCACCCGGGGAGACGGGGCTACAACTGTAACAGCAGGACGCAAAGCGACCCGTGCTGCAGAACTCCGCCGTACGCGTTCACCCTCCAATCACACACTCATGCAGCTCCTGTCTAACCTCTTATCTGGTTGGAGTGTGAAGCGAAGCCGTCGCTGATCACACTTTACGCCAATCCCATAGATAAGGCAACACCACAGGAACACGGCTGCAAGAGAGTTCGAACTATTATTCAATTTTAGGTTCACTGACACGCACAACCCGGGCGGAGAGCACCCGCAACTGATCCTGGATAACTTCCAACATCTGCTGCCGCCTTCCCAACACGGTACCGACTCTGCTGCCGCTGGGTCCGTGATGTTTGGCCAGAGACTACTGTTATGTGTCGGACGCGGTCGGAGCACCGACCCAGCGTTTGACAGGACCCAGCATAAAATAAGCAGAGCACGGTTCAAAAGGTAACAGAATTTAATAAACATAATAGTGAGTGGAGTGATAAACAACCCAAAAAGTCCACGGTCTGGTGAGGTGGAAACACGGCGCGCTCTCAGCAGCGCAAACGGTCCGGAGCCACAGCAGTTCGGACCCAGGGACCCCACTGACACCCCCAGGCGGCCGCGACAAACCGAGTCTGCGAAGGAAGAAATCATGAGGTGAGTCCAACACTCTCCACACAGAGAGACACAGCTCAAAGGTGCACACAATCAGCAAACACTTCCTGGCTTTAATATAACTCAGCTTCTCACCCTGCAGGCACGGAACAACTCAGTTCAAATCTCCACTGCAGCAGAAGCTGATTAGGCGATTAGTATAGCGTAACAGCTCAATATAACAAGGTGTGAGGGACACCAAATCCACTGTCATTACTTCATGAAAGTCACCAAAACCAAATTACCTCAGGAAGTGTGCTGAAGAGCGTGAGACCTCACCCAATCCTCCTTCACAGACTGTGGCGTCAAACCTGGAGCGGTCTCTGCGTCCGTAATGGTGAGATTGTTCTCCTGACGTCGATCTCAGACGTCTGCTCACAAGGTCGAGTCTCTGGCAATCACACACTGTGCATTCAAGGTTTAAGTGCAGCACGCTCTGATCAAGACAGATACACCACAGCTGTGAGTCCTGATGATCTGCACGTGATAACAAGCCTCAGGTGTTCAGGGTGAGGTCCTAATACTCAGCCACACGTCAGCCACTCAGTCCTGAACGCATACCACCTGGTGGGAGAAACAGAAAACAAAAACAAAGCCAGCCAAACACCCCAGCCCACAGCAGAATTGAAAGGAAATCATGATGACTCACAGCCCTTAGGTGGCCACAATAGTGAACTAAAACAAATTTATCCCATACATATATAATTTCCTTAAATATTCAGAAATATACAAAACACTATTAAGAATTCCAGTATGAATGACAACAACAGCAATTATAGTAATTATAATAACTCAATAGTAATACTACTATTAAAACAGGTGGAGGCATCCAACATTTTTCACTGATATTTTCTTACTGATTTTGCATTTGGCTTGGGACAGTGTCACTACTGGCAGCATGAGCAGGATGAGCACTGCCAAAGTCCTACAAAATGATCTCCAGCAGGCCACTGGTGTGAATGTCTCTGATCAAACAATCAGAAACAGACATCATGAGGGGGCCTGAGGGCCTGGCGTCCTGTAGTGGACCCTGTGCTCACTGACCGGCACTGTGGAGCTCGACTGACATTTACCATAGAACACTAGAATTGGTTGGTCCACCACTGTGCCTTTCTCAGATGAGAGCAGGTTCAACCTGAGCAAATGTGACAGACGTGAAAGAATCTGGAGAAGCTGTGGAGAACGTTATGCTGCCTGCAACACCACTCAGCACGACTGGTTTGGTGGGTCAGTGATGACTGGGAAGAGATCTCCCTGGAAGGACACACAGACATCTACAGACTAAACAACAGCACCCTGATTGATATCAGGTATCAGGATGAAGTCCTTGGACTCACTGTCTGACCCTGTGCTGGTGCAGTGGGTCCTGGGTTCCTCCTGGTGCATGACAATGTCCGACCTCATGTGGTGAGAGTGTGCAGGCAGTTCCTGGAGGATGAAAGAATTGATCCCACTGGTTGGCCCCCACACTTGCCTGACCTCAAAACAACGGATCACCTCTGGGACATTATGTTTTCGTCCATGTGACACCACCAGCCTGCACCTCAGACTGTCAAGTTAAGTGATGCTCTGGTCCAGATCTGAGAGGACGTCCCCCAGGACACCATCTGTCATCTCTTTTGGAGCTCCGATGTTGTCAAGCAGGAATATAAGCATGTGGGGGCCACACAAACTACTGAGTACTATTTTGAGTTACTGCAATGAAATTTTGGCAAAATGCACAAACCTGCTGCATCATTTTTTTCACTTTAATTTTCTGGGTGTCTGAGTTCAGCCCTCTGCAGCTGGTCTGCTCTGTGTCAGCCTGATCCCGTCAGATCTCAGAAGCTAAGCAGTGCATGATCTGGTTAGTACTTGGATGGGAGACCTCTTAGGAATACCAGCGGCTGTGTGTGTTTCTCTAGGTGAAACTGGAGTTGCGTCAGGAAGGGCATCCGGTGTAAAACTTGTGCCAAATACTGATGCGGATCTGGCTCTATCCGCTGTGGCGACCCTGAACAATACGGGAGCAGCCAAATGGACAACAACAACTTTGAATTCAGCCATCTGTAGGTTGACAATTTGCATTTCCATCAAACGATGTGGCATCCTTTTTTTCCCTAACACATTACCCAGAACACATCAGGAAAGATAAGGTGCATTTACATATAAGCAAGATGCGTTACGAATGTCATTTTTCTGTCATTCGTGACACATTCCTGACATTTTTAACGTGACAATGCATCTGAATAGGTTTCTTAATAGGGCGTTGGTGCATGATATTCTTGATATTCATGAAGCATGTTTTTGCCTGTCAAAAAATCTTCCACGAATGTCACGCACCACCCTCATTCCACCACATGTCGTGGAGGTCGCAATTGAGCGTGTTGATCGGTCTTGATGAGTAGTCATCCTTAATAGAACATGACAACGTTCGTAGTGGTTCCTGTGAAGGTTCTTGGAGCCCAAACTGTCACGCGTTATTACGAAGTGACACGGAAACTGTCAAGTTTTGTCAGGACTTGTAACGTGGCGTCACATTTCACTGCGCGCCGCGACGAATCAGTTTTATGTCACGTGCACACATTTAAACTCGGCTCCACAGCGTTCAGTTTGATGCAGGATGCTGAAGAGGAACAGTGACGCGAAGTCAGCCAAGTGTCATTCCACAGTTCCTGCTGAAGCTCCTCAGGGCGCTCCTGCAGGTGTTCGACCTGCTGTTGTAACCGATGAGAATGAGTCTGAGCCAGAGGAACCAGAGGAGCGAGAGGAGACTAACGTGCAGCCAGACATCTCTGCACCTCCTCCAGTCCGGCAGAGGAAGAAGCGCGCGCACAATTAAACCCTGCTGCACCGCATTCAGTTTGATTGCTGACACCAAGTCGGCTAAAAGTCTCATTTCAGTGCTCTGCAGCGCGCTCCTGCAGGTGTTCCACCTGGTGCATGTGCCTGATGTTTGGGAATACACGCGAGATGACAGCCGCATGAAGCCACACATCTGGCTCAGAGGCACAGAGCCCAACTATGCATGCAGTCGCAAAGTTCTTCTGAAAAACTGGAGCGTTCTGAATTCGGTTGGATGAATATGGGTGTGTGTGTGTGTGTGGAGACAATTCACCTTGTTCACAACGTGACAGAACTTAACGATGCGCTGTTACGCGCAATAACACGCAGCAACGCGGAACATTATTCTTGACCATGCGTAATGGTTCCTGATAATTCTCCAGCAACACGTGCCATTAATTGTAACATGTGGTAAAAGGTTGCAGCAGTTCTTGAGGACACCTGACGCCTCTGCCCCGAATCATCACATTCCTGATCAGCGGCCAAAAATGTATACTTCGTGGCATTCGTGACTTGTTGTAGTTATGTGTAAATGCAGCATAACCAGCAGGATTCTTCCCCTTTTAGATCTGATGTGTTTTCCAAGTTTTTGATTCTTTAAATTTTAATTATACACATGTGGACAAAATTGCTGGTACCTCTATATTTTGTTGTTTATTCGGCTGATCCTGTTTGTTCGAGGTCGCCACAGCGGATTCAGCCAGATCCACAGTGGTATTTGGCCCAGGTTTTACGATGGATGCCCTTCCTGACGCAACTCCAGTGTTACCTGGAGAAACACACACAGCCGCTGGTGTTCCAAAGAGGTCTCCAATCCAAGTACTAACTAGGCCCCACACTGCTTAGCTTCTGAGATCTGACGGGATCAGGCTGACACAGAGCAGACCGGCTGTAGTCCAAGACATATTCAGTGACTTGGAAATGTTCATTTATCCATCCTCTAACTTGTCTGAAGAAAACTGGCTGTAAAATTGATGATTTACAATGAAGTCATCAAGGGGTGCCAATAATTGTGTCCAGCACATGTTTTATGTCACAATTTTTTGTTTCACTTTATGAAAGCATTTTGTTTTGTTCTTGTTGCCAAATAACTTTGGACATTTTTCTAAATATTTTAATTAAACAAAATTGCTTTTTGTTTGTATTTATTTGTGAGCATATTTTAAAATGTTTACATAAAATATCAGGATACCAACAGTTTTGTCCGTGTGTGTGTGTGTGTATATATATATATATATATATATATATATATATATTACAGTCTTTAATTACAGTGTTGTCATTGTTTTGCAAATTGTTCAGTGATGAACTTCAGTGTTCTCTTATGGATGATGTAATAATAACAATTCATGTGTTCATTTTCTTTATCTGCTGATTCCAGCCAAGAGAGACACGTCCATGAGTTCACCACGTGAAGTGAATGCTGTGACATCACCAGATAAAATGACCAACAGCCACTTCAAAACACGACCGGTCAGTTTAAAGAAATCAATAAAAACACACCCAAGCAACTTGTAAAGAGACAAACCACGTCTCCTACAAAATACACCAGTTTAGTGCTGGATCTTAGTGGGCCGGCCGTTAAAGAAACACCTGGATGCTGAGTGACTCTGAGAAGACGATGAACAATCAGGCCCGGGTTAACAACGTCCGCCACCGGTGCTATTGCCCAACAGGGTGCCGGTGGAAATTGGGCTACTGCTGGGCGAAGACGACGAAGAAGAGGAGGAAAACGTTGCCACGAACAGCGGGAGAAGAAGAAAACTAGAAGGGTGGAAATGAGATTGGGGACTCTGAATGTTGGTAGTATGACTGGTAAAGGGAGAGAGCTGGCTGATATGATAGAGAGGAGAAAGGTAGACATATTGTGTGTGCAAGAGACCAAGTGGAAGGGAAGTAAGAGCAGGAGCATCGGCGGTGGTTACAAGTTGTTGTACCATGGTGAGGACAGGAAGAGAAATGGTGTTGGGGTCATTTTAAAGGAAGAGTATGTTAAAAGTGTGTTGGAGGTTAAGCCAGTGTCTGACAGGGTGATGAGTGTGAAGTTGGAAATTGAAGGGGTGATGATGAATATCATCAGTGCATATGCCCCACAGGTAGGTTGTAAGATGAAGGAGAAAGACTTCTGGAGTGTGTTAGATGAGGTGGTGGAGAGTGTGCCCAAGCATGAAAGAGTGGTGATAGGAGCAGACGTCAATGGGCATGTTGGTGAAGGGAACAGAGGTAATGAGGAAGTAATGGGTAGATATGGTATCAAGGATAGGAATGGGGAAGGACAGATGGTAGTTGATTTTGCAAAAAGGATGGAAATGGCTGTGGTGAATACCTACTTTAAGAAAAGGGAGGAGCACAGGGTAACATAAGAGTGGAGGAAGGTGCACATAGGTGGACTACATTCTTTATAGGAGATGCAAGCTAAAAGAAATCACAGACTGTAAGGTGGTAGCAGGAGAGAGTGTCACTAGACAGCATAGGATGGTTGTTTGTTGGATGACTTTAGAGGTAAAGAAGAAGAAGAGAGTGAGAGCTCAACAAAGGATCAGATGGTGGAAGCTGAAGGAGGAAGAGTGTTGTGTGAAATTTAGCGAGCAGGTGAGAGAAGCACTGGTTGGAGGGGAAGCAATTTTGGACAACTGGAAAAGTACTGCAGATGTGGTGAGGGAGACAGCTAGGGCAGTACTGGGTATGACATCTGGACAGTGGAAGGAAGACAAGGAGACTTGGTGGTGGAATGAAGAGGTCCAGGAAAGCATAAGGAGAAAGAGGTTGGCGAAAATGTTTTGGGATAGGCGGAGAGATGAAGAAAGTAGACAGGATTACAAGGAGATGCGGTGTAAGGCGAAAAGAGAAGTGGCAAAAGCAAAGGAAAAGGCATATTGTGAGCTGTACAAGAAGCTGAATAGTAAGGAAGGAGAAAAGGACTTGTACCGATTGGCCAGACAAAGGGACAGAGCTGGAAATGATGTGCAGCAGGTTAGGGTGGTAAAAGATGCACATGGTAATGTGCTGACAAGTGAGGAGTGTGTGCTGAGAAGGTGGAGGGAATATTTTGAAGAGCTGATGAATAAAGAAAATGAGCGAGAGAAAAGGCTGGATGATGTGGTGAGAGTAAATCAGGAAGTAAAAGAGATTAGCAAGGAAGAAGTGAGGGCTGCTATGAAGAGGATGAAGAGTGGAAAGGCAGTTGGTCCAGATGACATTCCAGTGGCGGCATGGAAATGTTTAGGAGAGATGGCATTAGAGTTTCTAACCAGATTGTTTAATAAAATCTTGGAAAGTGAGAGGATGCCTGAGGAGTGGAGACGAAGTGTGCTGTTCCTATTTTGAAGAACAAGGGTGATGTGAAGAGCTGCAGTAACTACAGAGATGACATTGTGATCTGTAGTGAGAGTAGAGAGCAATTGAGTCTAGTCTGGAGAAGTGGAGATATGCTTTGGAGAGAAGGGGAATGAAAGTCAGTAGAAGCAAGACTGAGTACATGTGTGTGAATGAGAGGGAGCCCAGTGGAATAATGCAGTTACAAGGAGTAGAAGTGGTGAAAGTAGATAAGTTTAAATATTTGGGGTCAACTGTTCAAAGTAATGGAGAGTGTGGTAGAGAGGTGAAGAAGAGAGTGCAGGCAGGGTGGAGTGGGTGGAGAAAGGTGGCAGTGATTTGTGACCGAAGAATATCAGCAAGAGTGAAGGGGAAAGTTTACAAAACAGTAGTGAGACCAGCTATGTTGTATGGTTTAGAGACAGTGGCACTAACAAAAAGACAGGAGGCAGAGCTGGAGGTGGCAGAGCTGAAGATGTTGAGATTCTCTTTGGGAGTGACAAGAATGGACAAGATTAGGAATGAACATATCAGAGGGACAGCTCAGGTGGGACAGTTTGGAGACAAAGTCAGAGAGGCGAGATTGAGATGGTTTGGACATGTGCAGAGGAGGGACCCAGGGTATATAGGGAGAAGGATGCTGAGGATGGATCCACCAGGCAGGAGGAGAAGAGGGAGCCCAAAGAGGAGGTTCATGGATGTGCTGAGAGAGGACATTTTTGGTTGGTGTGACAGAGGAAGATACAGAGGACAGGGTGAGATAGAAACAATTGATCTGCTGTGGCAACTCCTAACGGGAACAGCCGAAAGACAAAGAAGGTAATGACTTTATGTTATAATGTTATAATAATAATAATGGTATGTTGCAAATTTGCGACAACAGGCATACTGGTCAATTTGGTATGTTGCATATTTGAGTCAAATATTGTAGCATATATGCGACGATAGGCATTAAGGGGTTAAATAGGGAACACCTGATTCACACCTGTTTGTTTCACAAAATTGACGAACTCACTGACTGAATGCCACACTACTATTATTGTGAACACCCCCTTTCCTACTTTTTTTTTTTTTTTTTTTACTGAAAGCCCAATTTGATAGCCTTAAGAGTGTGCATATCATGAATGCTTGGTCTTGTTGGATTTGTGAGAATCTACTGGTACCTTGTTTCTCATGTAACAATAAAAAATATACTCAAAACCTGGATTAATCTTTTTAGTCACATAGCACTACTATTATTCTGAACACTACTGTATAACAGCAGACATCATGAACCAGTTCTAGTTAATAACCAGAGCTCACCCAGGTTTATTTTACCAACTACCCTGGCAAAAATTATGGAATCACCGGCCTCAGAGGATGTTCATTCACTTGTTTAATTTTATAGAAAAAAAGCAGATCACAGACATGACACAAAACTAAAGTCATTTCAAATGGCAACTTTCTGGCTTTAAGAAACACTGTAAGAAATCAGGAAAAAAATTGTGTCAGTCAGTAACGGTTACTTTTTTAGATCAAGCAGAGGGAAAAAAATATGGAATCACTCAATTCTGAGGAATAAATTATGGAATCATGAAAAACAAAAGAACTCTCCAACACATCACTAGTATTTTGTTGCACCACCTCTGGCTTTTATAACAGCTTGCAGTCTCTGAGGCATGGACTTAATGAGTGACAAACAGTACTCTTCATCAATCTGGCTTTCTCTGATTGCTGTTGCAGCTTTGCAGGTTGGGGCCTTGTCATGGACCATTTTCTTCAACTTCCACCAAAGATTTTCAATTGGATTAAGATCTGGACTATTTGCAGGCCATGACATTGACCCTATGTGTCTTTTTGCAAGGAATGTTTTCACAGTTTTTGCTCTATGGCAAGATGCATTATCATCTTGAAAAATGATTTCATCATCCCCAAACATCCTTTCAATTGATGGGATAAGAAAAGTGTCCAAAATATCAACATAAACTTGTGCATTTATTGATGACATAATGACAGCCATCTCCCCAGTGCCTTTACCTGACATGCAGCCCCATATCATCAATGACTGTGGAAATTTACGTGTTCTCTTCAGGCAGTCATCTTTATAAATCTCATTGGAACGGCAGCAAACAAAAGTTCCAGCATCATCACCTTGCCCAATGCAGATTCGAGATTCATCACTGAATATGACTTTCATCCAGTCATCCTCAGTCCACGATTGCTTTTCCTTAGCCCATTGTAACCTTGTTTTTTTCTGTTTAGGTGTTAATGATGGCTTTCGTTTAGCTTTTCTGTATGTAAATCCCATTTCTTTTAGGCGGTTTCTTACAGTTCGGTCACAGACGGTGACTCCAGTTTCCTCCCATTCGTTCCTCATTTGTTTTGTTGTGCATTTTCGATTTTTGAGACATATTGCTTTAAGTTTTCTGTCTTGACGCTTTGATGTCTTCCTTGGTCTACCAGTATGTTTGCCTTTAACAACCTTCCCATGTTGTTTGTATTTGGTCCAGAGTTTAGACACAGCTGACTGTGAACAACCAACATCTTTTGCAACATTGCGTGATGATTTACCCTCTTTTAAGAGTTTGATAATCCTCTCCTTTGTTTCAATTGACATCTCTCCTATTGGAGCCATGATTCATGTCAGTCCACTTGGTGCAACAGCTCTCCAAGGTGTGATCACTCCTTTTTAGATGCAGACTAACGAGCAGCTCTGATTTGATGCAGGTGTTCATTTTGGGGATGAAAATTTCCAGGGTGATTCCATAATTTATTCCTCAGAATTGAGTGAGTCCATATTTTTTTCCCTCTGCTTTGTCTAAAAAAGTAACCGTTACTGACTGCCACAATTTTTTTTTCCTGATTTCTTATAGTGTTTCTTAAAGCCAGAAAGTTGCCATTTGAAATGACTTTGGTTTTGTGTCACGTCTGTGATCTGCTTTTTTTCTATAAAATTAAACAACTGAGTGAACATCCTCACCCCATAATTATTGCCAGGGGTTGTATTTCCCCGCACTATGCAGGCGAGGAAAATGATGACATACCCCAAATAAAATTCTTTACCAACGGCTATAAATTTTGTAAGAGTCATTTTAGTGTTTACACTATTGTGTAAATAGACTTTTGAATGAAACCTGAAGTACCAGTTGAAATGTGGACAACAGTGTGTCAACTGTATCAGGGGACAGAAATATTTTTGCTAGAAGTTGAGTTTCTCCTCCAAATGTTTAATGAGTTAAAATTTTCTTGAATACCATGTTGTTTTGATTAATTTTTCTCTCGTGCAATTTGGAAATTAGCCCAATTTTGGGTGGTTTTCATGACCAAAAATTGGGGAGGTGATGGTCTAGTGGGTAAGTGTTGGGCTCGAGACCAGAGGATCCTTGGTTCAAATCCCAGCCTGACTGGAAAATCATTTAAGCCCCTTTCACATGGTGCAAACGTGCGTTTTTCATGTTGCGCACTAAGCTTTTTTCCTGCATAATCTCGTGTCATTGCGTTGGTAGATTTGCTTGCAGCTGGTAATGTTTGCTTTTAATGTATGCGTACTATCGCGTGTAGCCCTTGCTATTTAAAACCAATCCAACTCTTTCAGTTCACTCCTGCCGGCTGTGCAGAACACATTGCTACACTAGTGTGAGAGAGAGAGAGAGAGAGAGCTCTGAAATGAAGCAAAGAGCTGCTTCTGCCGGTCACCTGCCGTTTGAAGTGACTGGGGGACCGTGGACATGTCTTCCCGCTGGTGATCAGTCCATTAACCTGGACAATGACATGTCCTCCCGCTGGCGATCAGTCCATAAGGAGTGGACAGTGGACATGTCCTCTGAACATGGAAGCTTGGCTTGCCTCTTCTTCTGTGGTTTTGAAGCTTCACTGCCAGCAAAGTCCAGCGGGATGAATAAAATGTATCAATCCAGGTATGTACTGATAAAAGGATTTTTCGCCCTGGCGTGTAGAATTGCAGATGCTTGTTGTACAGTAGCGGACTGTTGTGTAGCTTTACAAACAGTTGCGGTGTGTTGTGTTGACGTGCTTAAAAACTGCGTACTTTCTGCATCCAGTGCTCTATGCTGAAAAAATTCAACGTTTAATTTGCATCCTCCTCGCGTAGCTCTCAGCATACTGCTGCGTAGGGAGCAGCTTAACTCAGCGTAGATGGTGCGCTGAGTTAAGCTGTAACTCTGCATTTGCACCAGTGTGAAAGGGGCTTCAGGGCCCTTGGGCAAGGTTCTTACTCTCCTCGTTGCTCCCGGTGTGTAGTGAGCACCTTGTATGGCAGCACCCTGATGTCAGGGTGAATGTGAGGCATTATTGTAAAGCGCTTTGAGCGTCTGATGCAGATGGATAAGTGCTACATAAATGCAGTCCATTTACCATTTTGCAAAAAATTCAAAATTCTGAATTTTTCAGAAACTGGAGGAAAATAAGCATTTTGGGTTAATTTTATTGTTTTCCAAACAGTATTTGCTGACAACAAAATTCTAAATTTTATGAGGAAGAATTGTGAACAGTGTTTCAATGAATTAAACCAACCAATCTGAATTAAAATCAATAAAATACAAATCAAATATAAGAAACATTTTGCATGAATTTATCCCCGAAGAAGTCCATATTTTCCTAAACTTTTTAATTCTACATTTCCACAAGGAAGAATTGTGAACAGTGTTCAGATGAATCAAACAAAACCAATAGAATTAAAATCAGAAACTGAAGGAGAAAATGTGATGTGTGAATTTCACTACTTTCACCATAAAAAAAAAATCTCCATTTTCCAAAACAAAAATTCTTATATTTTGTGAGGAAGAATCATGAACAGTGCTTTGATGGATCAAACAAAAACATGATAATCAAAATCCATCAGGAACTAAAGACGGAAAAAATTGGGAATTAAAGTTTTTAACCATAAAAAGGCCATATTTTGCCCAAAATTTACAATTTCAACATTACAATATTCAGATAATCAGAACATTTCCCAACATGCAGCAGGACTCCTGACACAGACGCCATCTCACACCTCGACTACTGCAACACCTTACTGACAGGTTAAACACCATGAACTAGAGGTGGGCGGATTGATCCTAATATCAATAATATCGAGACCAACGCTGGTATTGATATTGAACGATCCTCGTGTAAAAAGATCAATACTCAAGCTTTTTTTTCTCTCCTGCACGCACTGACTGCTGCGCACGCAGATTCATCAAAGTCTACTCTCTGTCTGTAAGAGCAGCGCTGCACTGTGTCACACAACACGGAGCAGCGCACCTTTGTATTGTGGTTTGTCAGCTCTCTACCTCAGGAGATTTTGTTTTAAGTTGTGTTGAGTGATATTGTTTTAAACAAAAATGTTGATTGTGATAATAAAGTATTTTGTTGTCATGTACAATGTTTGGCAAAATACTATCCTTGGTCTTTTGGATCCTTTGGCTCTATGAAGCTTAAATATGAAAAGGTATTGGTATGGGCGATACTGGGCCTGTATTTACTTGGTATCGGATCAATACTAAAATTCCCAGTATCACCCACCTCTACCATGAACATCCAAACACATCACACCACCTTTTAGTCCAAATCTTCTGACACACTGAGCCACCTATTTTTTTCATCTAAGAATTTTTTTTTTTTTTTTTTTTTTTGTATAGAATGCCCTGCTGCCCCCAACACAACTGGTATTATATCTATTTCTTTCAGTGACCATGTTGTGTGTAGGTCATTTTTAAGGTCTTGCTATTTCATGATATTTCCCCTTTTGGCATGCTGATATTAGATGGTTTACGCTCTCAACAGCTGTATGACAGAATCAGCATTTCCCTGCCATTTTTGAAGCCATTTGTTAGAAGTCCCTGATCTTGTGCTCCAACTATAATTCTTTCTCCATCGAAACCAAATTCTCCATTTGTAAGCCACTGTATAGACCCTTCTTTTCGAGTTCTTCTTGGAATCGTCCAGCCCTTCTGTCCTGTTTCCGTCTGTTCCCTCGAATTTTCTGTTATCTTTTGCTGCATTTTCCCCCGGTTTGTGTTGCTAGTTTTATTCAGGTGTCAGATTGTTGCTTTCTCTCTCTTCAAAAGGTTTTCTGTCAGTTTTATAATGGAGGTCTGTTGGGATAAGGTCTCATTGTGATGATGCACTACCTTTTTCATGACTGCTTCAAAACTCTTTCAGTACTACCTGATACTCATTATAGATGCTCTATAAGGCTAGTTGATTTCAGTGAGACTTAAACCACCTTCTCTATGAGGGAGACATTCTGTCCATGCACTGATTTCTGGATGTAACTTTGTGGAGAGTGAGCATCTTCCTGGTTTTGGTATCTATCTCGTTAAGCTCATTCTGTGGCCAGTCTACTATGCCAAACCCATAGGTCACCACTAGGTTCAATTCAAATTTAAAGAACTGATTCAATCCGATCCAATATCGATTTGAGTTCGTGTTATGAAAACTGTTTGAGCTGCACCCAATTGTCTAGTTATGCAACATATTAATACAAGTATTATATTGACATTTGACAGAAAATTAATGAAGTATTAGTAGTTAATAATGATGGCTATAAGACTGATGGCACAGACTAGTCTCCCTCCAAAGAGGGCACCAGAGGTACCTGGTTAATTGCCCCTGACCAGTGGACACAGCTAACCAAACGGGTAGCTTCAATAACCGCTAATCAGCTAACTGAAACATTAGCTTTTATAATGCTACACCACCAAAATATTTCACTGAAGCTACAGCTAACCGCTAACTTTCAGTATTGTCTCCGGTGCACTCTCAGCTACTGACAAGCTGATTTTGATTTTAAGTACCGCCAATGCTTCCGATTAGAATCAAAGACTATCACTAACCCAACAGAACCAATGAGCCAGTGCTTCAGTCTTTGCGCATTCCGCCCCTTGCTATAAGACAGTCATTTCCATTCACAGCATACAGCGGTCCAGCCGTGAGGCAGACATCCTGAAAAGGAAAGTATGTTTGACTTATGGTTTTGAGTTATAAGCCAAATTAACCCAGATAGTTAAACTACATTAATGTCAAGTCTGCCATTTGTACCAAGTGAAAATGCAACACTTATCTTTTAATTTTAAAATAATGCACTAATTCTGAAGTTTTGAACATTAACACACACAGATGCCATAATGCATTATGGGTAAACTGAGCCTCCGCTCATCATTGATTGGTTGATTCATTATATGTAAAAACCAACACATAAGTTAATGTGTGTGTTGGTTTTTACAAATAAATGTGTAATTGTAAAATATGTCTTTTTTTCGTTTGTTAAAAAAAGGCATTTGCAAAACTGAAAATTCTGTTTAAGTTGCGATTCAGCAACAACCGTGTGATATAACTGGGCCTCATTCATACTGTTATTCAGTAGTAGTGTTAATTTCATCAGGCGGTAAAAGACAAAATATATATTCGTCAACAAACTTTTTCCCATGACTAAGACGAAATGAGGACGAGACAGCACCAATGTTCTAAAAACTGACTAAAACTGTGTAAATGTGTATTGTTGTTGAATAAAAACAAGACAAAAATGTTTTGCAAGAAATAAAAAAATAAAAACTCCCTCCTCGTTTTTGTCTACTACACAAGCAGAAACGCAACATCCAATCCAGCTGTCATGTGTTTGTGCCAGCAGTTCTGCTACTGTACTGGAGGCTACATTACGTATCCTCTTGCTGCGCCCAATGATAGTTTTAGTTTAATATATTATGGCTACAATACAGGGATCTCACCAGCATTACAACAGCGTAATGGTCCATTACACTGTTATAATAAAAAAATTAGACTGCAGTTGGGCCATTACATTGTTTTTTAGGATGTGTAACGGGAAAATAATAATTTCTCTCTGTTGATTGTGGACCTGCTGGTTCTGATAAGAAGCACCCTGTCCACAATTAAAGATGTTAGTCGTGACTCACCTTTTCTGCTGATTAAAGTCTCTAAACAGGACTCTTTCTGCAAGAATCATCTACTGCTTCACACGGACAGTTTTAATTTGTTCATCATGAACGTGCCTTTTTTGTGTGTCAGCCAAAAATGCGGTTCTCTGTCGTTCTCCTGTTTCTCATGAAAGTAATAATATTATTAATAATAATAATAATGATGATGTCACCCACTCTGTGCCTGTGTATGTTGTGGGATTTGTTGCAGCTCTCTGCCGAGTAAAGGTGGAAAGATGGATCATTCCACAATAACGTCAATGCGAATTGCCATTTTAAATCAAATGACACCTCTTTCCAAATGTTGTAAAAGACAGCTACAACCGACCAAAGCTGTTTTCCCCAAAATGAGATGTCCTCTGTTCCGTTGGGGAGAACTTATCCCGGTGTCAATATCTCAGCACTCCAGTCTGAGTACAGCCGTGCAGCAGTGCTCCAGGCGCGAGTATTGTAGAGGAGATCGGGGCCAAAGTGTGTGTTGTCATTTTGGCTGCTCCCGTTTTTGTTCGGGGTTGCTAAAGCAGATACAGCCAGATCCGCATTGGTATTTGGCACAAGTTTTACGCAGCATGCCCTTCCTGACGCAACTCCAGTTTTACCCAGAGAAACACACACAGAGCCGCTGCTGTTCCAAAAAGGTCTCCCATCCAAGTACTAACCAGATGCCGCACTGGTTAGCTTCCGAGATCAGGCTGACACAGAACAGACCGACTCTACAGTCGGTGCCAAAGTAACTTTTACATATATATCCCTCAATCTGCTCAGCTATAAGAGTCTAGCTGTAAGAGTCATATTATTTAACACCAGTTTTTAATTTATTTTATTTTGTTGGTGTTTCTAATAAATATAAAACATCAGAACAAGTGCATCATTTGTAAATGTGTATTAAATCAACAAACAAGACACTTTTAGCAAAGTTGCATTGAAGATAGATTAATTCAAGATGTTTGTTATTTCCAGACATTTAATCAATATTTCAGCTGTGGAACACAAGTCAACTGGAATGAATAAACAAAAATTATCTCTGAAATAAATAGAAAACTAAAATTTTTTGTCTAAAACGCAACTAAAATACCTTGAGTTCTCGTTTGACTATAACTTCACAAACATGTTGAGACATTTAGTCGACTAAAACATGACTAACAAAAATGATATGTGAATGACTAAATGTGACTAAGAATGAACTTTGACACAAGACTACGACTCAATTGAAAAATGGGTGACAAAATTAACACTATCCAGTAGATGGGTCAAAATGCATAGAACACTGCCATCTACTGGAAGGCAATGTGAATGATGCCCGGTTATATCACACAGTTACTGTTGCTGAATCACAACAGAATTTTCAGTTTTGCAAATGCCTTTTTTCAAAATGAAATAAAAAAAAGACATTTTATAAATATGCATTTATTTGTAAAAACCAACACACACGTTGGTTGGTTTTTACGTATAATGAATCAACCAATCAGTGATGAGCAGAGGCTCAGTTTACCCATAATGCATTTTGGCATTTGCATGTTCACATTCAAAACTTCAGAATTAGTGCATTATTTTAAAATTAAAAGATATGTGTTATATTTTCACTTTGTACAAATGACAGACTTGACATTAATATAGTTAAACTATTTGGATTAATGTGTTTTATAAATCAAAACCATAAGTCAAACCTGCTTTCCTTTTGTGGACTTCGGCCTCACGGCTGGACCAATGTATGCTGTAAAAGGAAATAACTTTTGTTTTTTGTTTTTTTTTTTTTCGTTTTTTTTGCAGCAGCCTGGTGGCGTAGAGTTGAGCTCAGCTCCTCTCAGCTACCTCACTGCTGCAAAATACATAGCAGGCAGGAGCCAACAGGGTTTATAAATGTTTTTCACCATTACTGAGTAAAAAAAAACATTAGTCGTCTAAACGTTTATCATAACTAAATTTATCAGAAGCTAATTGGTCCGCTGATGGTTTCTGAAGTTAGCTGAAAAGCTAATCCGCCATTAAAAAAGAGTTAGCTTCAGTAATTAGTGGTGAGCAGAACTATGCCCACCACTGCCCCTGACACAGGTACATTTCTACATGGTTCCATGTTTTGGTCTGATACCTTGTTTCTTTTGGCTTTAAAGTAAGGCTGTAACAAAGAAAAAAAAAAAAAAAAAAAAAACTATGGCCTTACTTCACAAAATATGGCCATCAAAATGCAGGCAATAATGTTTCAGAGAATTAGAAATTTTAAAATTGTCCTGGGGCAAATGGTCCCGGTCTCCCCTACAAAAAATTTTGTGCGGCATGCCGCAAGAGAACTTTTCCCACAGCTGCGCAGCGAGCGATGGTGGAAAAGACTGACTGAAAAGTAAATCCACACCAGAGAAACTTCATACGCATACGTTATGAGGAACAAAAGAAAAAAACAAACAACAAAAACTACTATGTGAATTAAACAGCAAACGATTCTCTTTTTTGCCCACAACAGACAAGAGTCCTGGTCGTCATGACTGACATAGCTTCGACAGAGGTTGATCAATAAATTGTGGACTTGCTTCTAAATCAGAACCAGCAGGTCCACAATCAATGTAGAGAAATGATCATTTTCACACCCTCGGAAACAGCGGAATGGCCCGACTGCAGCGTCATTTCTTCAGGGACACTGTTCCAACACTGGCGAGATGTGCGCACGCACACGCACACACACACACACACACACACACACACACACACACACACACACACACACACACACACACACACACACACACACACACACACACACACACACACACACACACACACACACACACACACACAGGTTCATGGCTGTGATCTTTGGTGTTAAATCTGATTTCTTTTTAAGTCATTTAGCTCTCTCAAGTTTTTGTACGGGGAATCCTCAGGCAAATCTTCAGTGTAGCTCCTCTCATCCAACTATATGTTTGATTGTGCACTTAGAGCAGAGAATTTATGGACTGCTTCAAGGAGCTGATTGAGTCACTGATCTGAGTCGACAAAGATTTTTAAATCATCCATGTACAGCATATTGTACATTATGTTTTGATTTTAACTTCCTCTGCATCTACTTAAGTCATACCCTATGTCATGCTCCTTCAGTATCTTGCTAAGTGGGTCTATAGTTAAGCAGAATAAAAGTGGTGAGAGTCTGTCTCCCTGAAATATCCCTCTCTGAACTCTTATGTCTGGGATTATTATTTGCCCCTCTGTGTGTTTTAGAGTGATGGTGGTGTTCCACTTGTTCTTTTGTGCTCTCAGGAAAGAGAAGAATAACTCTCTACAAGAGTCAGACAGAAGTCAGACTTCCAGAGAAAGAATATTAGCTGAGGAAGCTTCTGCGATTTGAAGCGAAACGTCCTCGCGTCAAGCAACCCAGTCCAGTCGAAGATTCAAGCGTCTCTACTTTCCACATACAGCACCGACAATAGGCAGGAGACATGAAATGCAAAACACTTTTTCACTCGTGGTTTCACGTATACACAAAACTAATTCTGGACAGTTTATCAATAACAATAACTCTGTCATTTTAACAAAGTGAAAATATCGCACATACGAGGTCTGAAAGAAAAGTATCCGACCTTTTTATTTTATGCAAAAAATATATGGATTTGATTCATATGTTTTTACGTCGAGCCGCCATCGAGAGGCAGAAACCACCACATCATTTCTGAACGGATGGCTGTGTGGAGCCAGGACCGTCATGTGCAATTCCTCTGGTTATTACAAGAGTTGGACATCAGCCATTTTCCGTCAGATTTCACTTTTAACAAGAGATTTTGTCATGGAAAGCCGCGCAGAGGCTTCGCGCGTCACAACGGAGCCGCTGATAGAGTGAGACAAAGGAACACCTCCGTTTCGGAGTGTTAAAGGACAAGTTGGGACATGCCTATCTCGGCTTTCAGTGGCTTACCAGTCGAGGGAGTATAAGAGAAATTGTGGAGAGCTGGGCACTCAAAAACGGAGGTGTTCTTTGTCTCGCTCCATTAGCGAATCCATCGTGATGCGCAAATCCGTCGTGATGCGCGAAGCCTCCTCGCGGCTTTCCATGACAAAATCTCTTGTTAAAAGTGAAATCTTCCGGAAAATGGCTGATGTCCAGCTCTTGTGATAACCAGAGAAATTGCACACGGCGGTCCCGGCTCCACACAGCCATCCATTTAGAAATGATGTGGTGGTTTCTGCCTCTTGATGGCGGCTCGGAGCGCGGTGCGCCGTGCACCATTGTGGGCCGTCCTTAAAGCTGTAGTAACACTCCTTATTCTCTGTGAAGCCCGTAAAATTTTCACCGAAAGCCAGATAAATTTTTCAAATGGTTTCCAGCTGCCTGTCTCTAACAGTTTCTGAAAAAATTCTAATGGAACAAAGCCCAACTCATTCCGCCATTTCCTTGCAATGAAAAAACGACGAGAGGGGTGGACCAAAACAGGAAAATTCTGTTTGTGAAGTGTGAATCACAATGAACAGTGACCAACGATCACACATTGGTCACTAACTCTCATGATGGGGGGGCTGATTGAAAGGAGACTCAAACTGCTTTATCGGTTTTGCATATATTTGTTTTGTTCCTGATTTGTGCAGCCAAGATTAGTGATTTCTGCCGCTAAGTCATTTTTTGTCTTGTATGAATTATCATGTGTGTGTTCAGGTTGCCCTTTAGTCCAAATCTTTTACCACATTCAGTACAGACAAACTGTTTTTGTCCTGTATGAATTATCATGTGTTTGTTTAGGCTGCTCTTCTGTCTAAATCTTCGACCACATTCAGAACAGCCAAACTGTTTTTGTCCTGTATGAATTATCATATGTGTGTTCAGGTGGCTCTTTTGTCCAAATTTTTGACCACATTCAGAACAGACAAACTGTTTTTGTCCTGTATGAATTATCATGTGATTTTTCAGATTACCCTTTAGTCCAAATTTTCGATCACATTCAGAACAGCCAAATAGTTTTTGTCCTGTATGAATTATCATGTGTTTATTTAGACTGCTCTTCTGTCCAAATCTTTGACCACATTCAGAACAGCCAAACAGTTTTTGTCCTGTATGATTTATCATGTGTGCATTCAGGTAGCTCTTTAGTCCAAATCTTTGACCACATTCAGAACAGCCAAACGGTTTTTGTCCTGTATGAATTATCATGTGTGTGATCAGAGTGCTCTTTCGTCCAAATCTTTGACCACATTCAGAACAGACAAATGTTTTTTGTCCTGTATGAATCATCATGTGTCTGTTCAGAATGCTCTTTTGTCCAAATCTTTGACCACATTCAGAACAGACAAATTGCTTTTGTCCTGTATGAATTATCATGTGTTTGTTCAGGTAGGTCTTGTGTGCAAAGCTTTGACCACATTCAGAACAGACAAATTGTTTTTGACCTGTATGAGTTATCATGTGTCTGTTCAGGATGCTCTTATGTCCAAATCTTTGGCCACATTCAGAACAGACAAATGTTTTTTGTCCTGTATGAATTGTCATGTGTTTTTTCAGGTTGCCCTTTAGTCCAAATCTTCGACCACATTCAGAACAGACAAATGCTTTTTGTCCCGTATGAATTACCATGTGTTCGTTCAGGTGGCTCTTTTGTCCAAATCTTCGACCACATTCAGAACAGACAAATGGTTTTTGTCCTGTCTGAATTCTAATGTGTTTGTTTAGAATGCCCTTCTGTTTTTGTCTTTTACTCTGATCAGAACAGCTAAATGGTTTTCCGCTTGCTTGCTTCCCCTTTTGCCTCTCCTTTTTTTGCTCTGAGTTGTTCATGTGACCAGATTTTTTTATATATTTAGAGCCTTTAAACTGTTTCTCATCAGTGTTGCTTGAACTAACAATAGTGATATTTTTTTGACAGTTAAATGTTGTCTGCAGTTCTCTGGTCTGTTCCCAGTCATAACTGTCATCAGTCTCAGTTCCAGAACTGTCTGAACTCCTGCCACTGGTATCTGGTTGTAAATGACTGTTTGGACCTGAGTTGCTGGCTGGTTGTGGTCCTCCATCGTCCTCTCCATCAGCTTCTGCTGTCAGTGTTCTGTGTACAGATGAGCTGCTGGCTACAGGCTCAGTCTCTGTGCTCTCATCACTTCGGCTTTGATAAAGCTGTGATGACTCTGGGTTTTCATCATCATTTTCACTCTTCACAGGGACGGCAGTGAAACCAAACTTGGTGAGATCTACCTCCTCCAGCTGCTGAAGCTGCTCTCCCTGCTGACTTATCCACAGCTTCTCGTTTTCTGTAACGTCCTCCTTGTCAACACTCAGATTCCAGTCTTGGTGTTCAGGAAGAATTTCTTCTTTAATCACCAACAATGGCTGCATGTCTGTAAAGAAACAATTAAATTAACAGTAAATGTTAAAACGGCACTCACTGAAATAAAAGTAGCTGAGTGATGAGTTTCAATTGACGACAGTCAGGGCCCCATCACACTCAAGCACGAATGCTGTACAAATCACTTGATTTGAAAAACAGAATTCGACCTGCATTAGTACGGGACAGACATTTGTACAGCCGTGTACAAAAACCCAGAATGTGGTACGAAGCCAGCTGGGATGATTCACACAATTCGGAGTGCAGCAGCACCCAAATCCAGGTAGAATGCAGACATAAAACTTCCCGCACTAAAAAATAAAAACATCATAAAATTAAAAAGACAGGAAATAAAATAACAGCACAAAACTCCACAATGCCAGTACCAGAGGTCGGGGTAGAAAGCAAACAGGGGGTGGGCAGGGCGAGCACTGTGGTCCGCTCTTTTGAAGACCTGCCATGTCACACAGCTGGGTATCACACTCGCATCATATTAAAGTTATTGAAAACTTCTCTTAACCCACTTCTGGCATTGGGCAGAGACACTTGACAGGGGAAGACGATTATTATCAGCTTTTGGGCACAGGCAAGATTACTTTGTCCAACACCTTCCAGCTGAGCTGCAATCATGAGCCAGATGGACATGTCAACATGTTCCGGGCCACAGAGGGTTTTCCAAGAAGTAGTGAAGAAAGGCAACACCAACAAGGTGCACTGCAGAGCATGACAGACTGCGAATTCAATGTCAACTCCTTTGGCCCAGAAGGACAGACGGCACTCCACCAGTCCGTCATTGACGGGAACCTGGAGCTGGTAAAACTGTTGGTGACATTTGGCACAGATATCCGACTGGCCAACAGGGAAGGGTGGAGAACAGTCATTTATAGCTACACAGTTGTGCAAGAGTTAACCCTCTGGGGTCCGAGGGCATTTTTTGGACGGTTCACTTGCCTGGCATAAATGTTTTATTGTTGCTGTTAACAGCTCTCCCTGCATCCCACAATCAAGTTTTATGTCTCTTTTTTTCAGGACGACCTGTGCTTTCATAATATATATGCTTTTGTTGTGTTTTATAAGTGTAATAAAGGTATACAATCAAAAATAAGAAAGGAAAAAGTAAAGTGAAAAATAATTTTCCACACACATTTATTCAAAACACACAGTAAACTATAATAAACAACTGTTTTGACACTTTATGAAGGTAATTTGAGGTATTGTGTGAAACACTGTACAACAAAAAGGTTCAAACAATAAACACAAATGCACATTTTGGACAATATATACAAAATCGTCTAAGCATTTTGTTGTCTTCATCTCAAAGCAATTTCTGTCTGCTATTACACAAAGGTTAAATCACAAACTTCTATTTCTACTGTGTTTTGGAGTGTTCTGTGCCGGTCAAAGCAGCTTTCATTCACACTTTGGCCCACTTTGGCTCCTTACAGTCTGAGGAGCGGCCCTCCCCCTCGCTCCATTGATATGGTAAACAGTGCTTTACACCGAGAAAGCAACAGAGTTATCCAGTAACATTCACAGGCAAACTAGTGGAGCAATCCTGATAGTTACACACTCTTTGTTTGAGCAGGTGAGATTGTCATCAGAGGCTCTCCGTCTGCTTCACTGATTGCTGTGCGTAATGGCGCAGGGCGCATGGAGACCAATAGTATGTACTCATTGGAGCACCCAGGGGGCTATTCAAACAGGCCAACTAGTAACATATCACTCCTGAAAATGATCTTTGGCTTTTCACGTGGGGTAAATCTGCCCTACGATTGGATTTTGGAAAACCATGCGACGGTGAACCAATTCCGATTGGACATTCACATTGCGCACGTCATCACACAGCTTCTATGAGGAGTATAAAGATGGCCAATGGCTGGCTCAAAAGTCCGCAGAGTTAACTTTTCAGCAAAAAAAAGAGAGTAAGTTTCTATCTCATATCATTAAAAAGTTATTTATAATTTAGTAAAGCTTGGTCTTAGCCGTCGTATACGACAGCATCGGCCCTAGAGGGTTGGGGGGGAGGGGGACAACCTTGCAAGCATCACCACCATCAACCACTGCAAATCAACCAAACGTGGTGCTCTTTGTACACTCGAATCCAAAACGTGCAGCTGCTTTTACGCAGCACTTCTCTACGAAAATATCAAATAAATTAAATAAAACGAAACAGCCATGCCAGCCAGTTTTGTCAGTACTGAAGTTTTCCCTTTAAGTGTGTGTTAACTCCTATCGTGCTCTCACTCTAGCAGGAGCCAATCCCTGCGTGTGTGTGTGTGTGCATCAACGTATGCGCCTTTGAAGTCCAGAGCGCAGATGGCCCCCAGTTTAGACCCTCCACAGTCTCCTCTTCCGGGCGCAGGTTCTATCTCTCATCTTTTATTGTCTTGTTTTTTAAGCTTTTTTTTTTTTTTTGTCACAGTCAAACGGCACATGATGTTCAGTGTCAGTGATAGCCCGGTAAACCGGGACATGCTGTGTTCACGGTGTAACGTCCGGAATTAGCATGTAATCACACATCCACTGCAAGTCCACCTCATGTGTCAGAGGATTCATTTCTGTTATCATGTTATCATGGCTGTTAGACCCCGCCCACAGGGTCGCAGTGTGCGTCAACGCATCACGGAGATGCACTGATCTCTGGCTGAACAGGAGGACAAAATCACCATGCTATGCACCGGGCGTAGTGCTACAACTCAATGTCAATTCTCGTTAATGACGTCTCTCAGTTCACAGGTCGGACAGCTGCTGTCCAGGTTAGACAATCAGACTTTTAAAGCAACACCTGCCACAGTAACCACCAGCTCACTTGCGGGAACCTCGCGGCTTCACCACTTCCGGTCATCGACCCTGTCATGTGCAACCAGCTCTCCCAACCAGAACGATTCTCCAGGGAGCCCGGTGACGTCGGCCCTTCATTATGCAGTGCAAGTTACACTTTGAACTATCATCACCGATGTTTCCGTCTGAAAGGACAAAAATAGCATTTATGATCTCTCACTTTGCTGGGTGAGCGTCCACTTGGTGGGTACTTTGAGCATCTGATGCAGATGGAAAAGCGTTATATAAAGGTAGTCCATTTACCATTTAGTTATCATTAATCCTTGTTCTGTCTGTCAATTCTATCTTTCTGTGAACTTTTGTTAACGTGTGGTTTTTAAATTTTGTCTCATTTATGGGCGGTTGACTTTAATGACTGATGTAACGAGTGTAGTACCTGGACAGACGTGGATCTTTAGGTAGTCTACACCCCCTTTATGCACAATCAGACCTGTTCATGATCTTTATTAGAGGCTCTACCACCCATTCTTTCCAAGGAATCTGATAAAGATGTAACCTTACATCAAAATTCAGTCCAATTTTTTTGTTATGTACATTTCAATAAATTATTTAATTACGCAGTTGTCTGTGTTGCACCGGCATTCCTTTTTCTACATGTTTTGCCCTGACCTGGTTGTACCGGACTGTTGCAGCTGGCAGAAGTGCAGAGAACCTTTTTTTTCCTGCTTGGAAGCAAAAGTCAGTTTTCTGAACCAAAACAGTCATGTGACTTTTTTTTAGTCCCTGCTATGGTCTTTTTGAAAATCCCTTTATATTTTTCATGGCTCAGTTGTTTCCCTGTCATAAAAGGTCCAGTGCAAGGTGTGATGTAATTTTGCTGCCAATTAGCTGACACTGCCCGTGTGAATAATGAAAAGATGTGCACACATGCACACACACGATAGATACAAACCAGAGAGTGAAAAATTAACCAATGAACATTTATGTCGATGTCCGCTCGTTCTCTCCGAGTGCGCACAGAATGTGATGAAATATGACGTCATGCTATGTGTGCCAGTTCTAAACCGGTGATGCTTCCTGGCCTGACCTGAAGACGACTGCTAGCACCACTCATGCTAACAGGCTAAGTGAACTGCTATCACAGAACCAAAGACAGTTCTACTAACAAAGACTTTCTGGGACCAGACTTCATCACAGCCTCTCTTTCTCCCTCTCTCTCTTTTGCAATCCCACATTTCTGCACACTTCTACATTTACACTATTCGGGACAACATGTCACACCTGGTAGCAAAGCAGTCTATTAATGCTACCAAGTTACCAAAGAAAAGGAGGAATACCCAATGAGGAAAATATTTGACTGTTACAACAACATGTTATAAAGTATTAGTAACACAAACAAAGGTGAGTGAACAAATCTGTTCTGTAAAAGAAATTTGGAGGATTAAAAACAGCATCTAGCTCTTTACCTCTTTTGTTCTCTTCTTTTAAATGACACATTTCTTCTTCCTGGTCTGTGATCATTCCTTCACCAGCAGGTGTTAGCTGTGGTTTCAACATGTCCCTCAGCTGCTGGACTTCAGACATGTTTGTAGAAAGACTTTAAAACACACAAAAGAAAGAGAGAGTCAATGACCAAGTGGAGGAAAGACCAAAAACATCATCTGCTGCTGCTCTGCTGCCCAGGCTGACCAATAACAAGTGTGAGACAACACCGAAATGTTCATGTGCTAGGACAGACATCCTAAAGCAGGAGACACCAACCATGATCCCAGAGATCACTTGCTTGTACCTGCTGCAATCAGTTGATTAGTGAGAGAGAGATGATATTAATGTTCATGTTTGTTTAAATCAAACGAAGATGGTGTTAAAATAAAATTAAGCCTTCTGAACTTACAGTCAGTGATCAGGAAGAGGAATGAAGACAATGAGACAATGTCCCCATTTTGTGGCAAAGTAACGGGACAATTTAATTTACAAAAGGACATTGCAAATGTTTCCAAATTCAAATGTTTTAATAAGATGTAAAAATTTTATATTCACTACCTCCAGTGATGAAAGTGGTGAAAAACAAAAAAAGCTAAAACCTAAAATTACTAGAACGTTTTTGGATTCTAGAAGCTCTGAGATGCAATCTGGGGCTGTTCCAGACAATAAATTGGTCTTGTCTTTACATCTTTGAAAAGTGGATGGACGCCATATGTTGCTGTCAGAGTAGCAACACATTAAACATATATTATGCCCCCTCATTTTTTGTCAGCGGTGTTGGGAATTTGGAAATTTCCCATGATCCTCTCTGATTCGCTTGTCTCTGCCATCTTTTTTGTAAAACACAGTGGCAGCCCTTGAACAAGGTGCAAAATGGGAGTTATCTGCACAGTTGTCAAGTGTTCCAACACAACAAAGTCAAGTTTTATAGTTTACCTACTGTTAAACAGTGTAAAGAACCCCAAATCGAAGAATTAACTCACAGACGTTAGACAGTGGCTCGAAAATCTCATAAACCCGACAAGCTACAGACTGTGGGAACAAGCAGGTTTTCATTAATAAATGGAATAGTTTTGACTGTGTTGAATGCTTGGTTTCCAAAGTAAAGGTCAAACAATGTTGACATCCATTGGATTCTATGACATATGTTACCCCATAACATGATAACTAAAGATGACACATGGTGCAAACTATTCCTTTTTGAAACCCTTTTAACTCAACCAATAATTTGCACCACTTTTTACCAAAACTTTTGTAACTTTAACTTTTGACCCCTGTACAAACTGAAATTGACCTTTGTCACCATTCTTGCTGTTTTTACCCCATAACATTCAGTTGTAGATTGTCCAAACTATACCTTTTTGTAATCTTTATGATCGGACAAATAATGTGGTATAGTTTTCAATATGACTGGAGCATTTTTTAATTTTTGACCCCTGTGTAATTCCTCAGTTGACCCCTACCTGGCTGCCTATTGAAAATTCAAGTAGCCAGTTGGTTTTTTCAAAAGAGTAATGTCTAGGGAGTATTTCTGCTGAATTCGGTGCTTGCATCACCATTTGAACGATACCACTGTCAATATTCTGTTATCTGCTGCACTAATAATTTGCGTAGTTCCCATACCGTCAGCATTCCGTTTGAGTGTCATCCAACTTTGTCCAGCCTCCAGCCCCTCAACGTCTCTGGCTCCGATGTGTGTGCGCACACATACGTTCAAACCTGTCAATTGCCCCCCACATTCTTCTATCTTTTCACGATATCTATCTTTGTCAGAGCTGATGAGTTCTTGAAAAACTTCAGAAAAAGTGCACAGCTCTGCCACTGAGCTATGTTGTCACTGAATTGTATACATCAAAGATGGTGGAGACAAATGAATCGGAGAGGATCATGGGAAGACACCACAGAACTCTGGTCAGACAGTAGACATGGACACGAAGGAACAGTTCAGCGCCTTTATATGCAGATTTGTTGCCTAACAGATGAATCTGAATGGCTTTAACATACAGGGTGCACAGTAGTTAGAATAAAACATCCATGAACGACAAAGGTCTGATTTAATAGTTTAGATGAATGGACAAATTAATGGTTTCTGCAAGACAGAAAGACAAATAAAACAATCTGATTTTCATTAGAAATCCTAAACACACGGTGTTTATGAATACAGTAATATCAGAGAAACACCAAAAGCTACTGTACTATGTAAGTATAATACACATAACAGTAGTTGGTGAATTTATTTAACATAAACAGACATCGTCTAAACAGAATACATAGAGGCTAGTTATCTTAGCCCTTAGCCAATAATCGAATAATCCCAAATAATTTAAAGCATCCCCACGCAACATCCATCCCCGACAAAACAGAAAACCCTCTGCAAATAGATAACTCACCCTCTATACGAAGGCATTGTACATTAAAAGCAGCGTTGTTGGTGTAAAAATAACTCTGGTCCTCCACCAACACGACCGAAGCTAACAGCGCATTGGGACTGCCCAAATCGATGCCTGACCTAAATAATAATACAGACTCTGGCCCATACACATTATAAACGTAGACGCCTCATTGGACTGCCGCTGCCTATGGAAGTTGTCGTGTCAGCCGGCCGCCATCTTGGATTGGTCCCTATTACGCCCCCAGTGCATTTATTTGTACTGAGGAAGGTGTATCCCCAACTACAATAATCCATAACTCCCCGAATTTTGACCCGATTTTCCCACGGATTTTTTTTTTTTGTTAGAAACAGCAGAGATTCAGTTACGATACAGGATGCTGTCACACATTAAAAATACGTACTTTCATGCTGAAAGACTGTGTCTTATGCTCTTTAACAAAGATATATGGTATAGTGCAGCAGATAACTGAAACAATCCTTCACATGCCGATACAACTTTAACTTTTGACTCCTGTACAAACTGAAACTGAAACTGACCTTTGTCACCATTTTTGCTGTTTTTACCTCATAACTCCATAACATTCAATCATAGATAGTCCAAACTATACTTTTTTGGAATAATGTAGGTACACTTCAACTATGAGAGACAAAATGAGAAAAAAAAATATCCAGGAAATCACATTGTAGGATTTTTAAAGAATTTATTTGTAAACTGTGGTGGAAAATAAGTATTTGGTCACCCACAAACAGGCAAGAATTCTGGTTCTCACACACCTGTAACTTCTTCTTTAAGAAGCTTTTCTGTCCTCCACCTGTTACCTGTATTAATGGCATCTGTTGGAATGCAATATCTGTATAAAAGACACCTGTCCACAGCCTCAAACAGTCAGACTCCAAACTCAACTATAGTAAAAATTGAACTAGTCGTGTTTGGAGGAAGAAGAATGCTGAGTTGCATCCCAAGAACACCATATCTACTGTGAAGCACGGGGGTGGAAACATCATGCTTTGGGGCTGTTTTTCTGTAAAGGGGACAGGACGACTGATCTGTGTTAAGGGAAGAATGAACAGGGCCATGTATCGTGAGATTTTAAGCCAAAACCACCTTCCTTCAGTGAGAGCATTGAAGATGCAACGTGGCTGGGTCTTCCAGCATGACAATGATCCCATACACACCGCTCAGGCAATGAAGGAGTGGCTCCGTAAAAAGCATTTCAAGGTCCTGGAGTGGCATAGCCAGTCTCCAGACCTCAACCCCATAGAAAATTTGTGGAGGAAGTTGAAAGTCCATGTTGCCCAACAACAGCCCCAAAACATCACTGCTCTAGAGGAGATCTGCATGGAGGAATGGGCCAAAATACCAGCTACAGTGTGTGCAAACCTGGTGAAGACTTCAATCAATCAATCAACTTTTTTTATATATAGCGCCAAATCACAACAAACAGTTACCCCAAGGCGCTTTATATTGTAAGGCAAGGCCATACAATAATTATGAAAAACCCCAGCGGTCAAAACGACCCCCTGTGAGCAAGCACTTGGCTACAGTGGGAAGGAAAAACTCCCTTTTAACAGGAAGAAACCTCCAGCAGAACCAGGCTCAGGGAGGGTCAGTCTTCTGCTGAGACTGGTTGGGGCTGAGGGAAAGAACCAGGAAAAAGACATGCTGTGGAGGGGGGGCAGAGATCGATCACTAATGATTAAATGCAGAGTGATGCATACAGAGCAAAAAGAGAAAGAAACAGTGCATCATGGGAACCCCCCCACAGTCTACGTCTAAAGCAGCATAACCAAAGGATAGTCCAGGGTCACCTGATCCAGCCCTAACTATAAGCCTTAGCGAAAAGGAAAGTTTTAAGCCTAATCTTAAAAGTAGAGAGGGTATCTGTCTCCCTGATCTGAATTGGGAGCTGGTTCCACAGGAGAGGAGCCTGAAAGCTGAAGGCTCTGCCTCCCATTCTACTCTTACAAACCCTAGGAACTACAAGTAAGCCTGCAGTCTGAGAGCGAAGCGCTCTAATGGGGTAATATGGTACTACGAGGTCCCTAAGATAAGATGGGACCTGATTATTCAAAACCTTATAAGTAAGAAGAAGAATTTTAAATTCTATTCTAGAATTAACAGGAAGCCAATGAAGAGAGGCCAACACGGGTGAGATATGCTCTCTCCTGCTAGTCCCCGTCAGTACTCTAGCTGCAGCATTTTGAATTAACTGAAGGCTTTTTAGGGAACTTTTAGGACAACCTGATAATAATGAATTACAATAGTCCAGCCTAGAGGAAATAAATGCATGAATTAGTTTTTCAGCATCACTCTGAGACAAGACCTTTCTGATTTTAGAGATATTGCGTAAATGCAAAAAGGCAGTCCCACATATTTGTTTAATATGCGCTTTGAATGACATATCCTGATCAAAAATGACTCCAAGATTTCTCACAGTATTACTAGAGGTCAGGGAAATGCAATCCAGAGTAAAGATCTGGTTAGACACCATGCTTCTAAGATTTGTGGGGCCAAGTACAATAACTTCAGTTTTATCTGAGTTTAAAAGCAGGAAATTAGAGGTCATCCATGTCTTTATGTCTGTAAGACAATCCTGCAGTTTAGCTAATTGGTGTGTGTCCTCTGGCTTCATGGATAGATAAAGCTGGGTATCATCTACGTAACAATGAAAATTTAAGCAATACTGTCTAATAATACTGCCTAAGGGAAGCATGTATAAAGTGAATAAAATTGGTCCTAGCACAGAACCTTGTGGAACTCCATAATTAACTTTAGTCTGTGAAGAAGATTCCCCATTTACATGAACAAACTGTAATCTATTAGACAAATATGATTCAAACCACCGCAGCGCAGTGCCTTTAATACCTATGGCATGCTCTAATCTCTGTAATAAAATTTTATGGTCAACAGTATCAAAAGCTGCACTGAGGTCCAACAGAACAAGCACAGAGATAAGTCCACTGTCCGAAGCCATAAGAAGATCATTTGTAACCTTCACTAATGCTGTTTCTGTACTATGATGAATTCTAAAACCTGACTGAAACTCTTCAAATAGACCATTCCTCTGCAGGTGATCAGTTAGCTGTTTTACAACTACCCTCTCAAGAATTTTTGAGAGAAAAGGAAGGTTGGAGATTGGCCTATAATTAGCTAAGATAGCTGGGTCAAGTGATGGCTTTTTAAGTAATGGTTTAATTACTGCCACCTTAAAAGCCTGTGGTACATAGCCAACTAACAAAGATAGATTGATCATATTTAAGATTGAAGCATTAAATAATGGTAGGGCTTCCTTGAGCAGCCTGGTAGGAATGGGGTCTAATAGACATGTTGATGGTTTGGATGAAGTAACTAATGAAAATAACTTAGACAGAACAATCGGAGAGAAAGAGTCTAACCAAATACCGGCATCACTGAAAGCAGCCAAAGATAACGATACGTCTTTGGGATGGTTATGAGTAATTTTATGAGTAAAGACTTAAAGGAAATGTTTGACCTCTGTCATTGCCAACAAAGATTATGTTTCAAAGTATTGAGTTAAACTTTTGTTATTGACCAAATACTTATTTTCCACCATAATTTACAAATAAATTCTTTAAAAATCCTACAATGTGATTTTCTGGATTTTTTTTCTCATTTCGTTACTCATAGTTGAAGTGTACCTATGATGAACATTACAGACCGCTCTCATCTTACTAAGAAGGAGAACTTGCACAATCAGGGACTGACTAAATACTTTTTTACCCCACTGTAGATAAATGTATGAATTAATTTTATCATTTAGTAAAGAAACAGGTTTGGATTGTTCATTTGAATTTATTACACACTCCTTCTCTCTCTCTCTCGCGCTCTCTCTCTCACTCTCGCTCTCTCTCTCACACACACACACACACACACACACACACACACACACACACACACACACACACACACACACACACACACACACACACACACACACACACACACACACACACACACACAGGGGACATCACTTTAATTTCCTCTGCTTCGCTCACCAGGTTTTGTTACAAAGATTAACTTTTTTCAAGGCCAGAAAAAGAAAGTTCCAGGTCATCCAGGGCCTTAAACTACCTTGTTAGGCTTGCAACTGGGGCTGGAGAGCTAAAACTCTTGAAAAAGAACTGTGTTTGCACAGCTTCTTGCGTGTGCTGTGGCACTCTGTAATTCCAGTGTAGTCAATTTTGCGACATGGTGCAGCCTTATTTGGTGAAATACAGACACCACAAATGACTGAAGCATGAAATGATGGTTCTCAATTCTTTGGAATTGAGAACCATCATTTGCCACCTGGTGGTCACCAGGTGGCAAATTCAAATAGGTGGCCATCATTTGCTACCATGTGCCACCAAATAGGTGGCCATCATTTGCCACGTGGCATAATTTGGCCACCAGGTGGCAACTGGTGGCCAAATAGGAAGTCCTATTTGGCCACCAGGTGGCAACCTACAGCCAAAATGGCTTGCCACACTGCACTCAAACTTACAGAGGCCCCTTTACCCTGTTATGGGAGCAAATTTTGCAAGTTTCATGAAAATCAGAGAAAGCTGCCAATTTACCATATTACTTTGTGAAGTGGTCCAACAAAAACAGTGCAAAAATGAAACTAATGAAAATCAATTTGGCTCACTCAGGGCATATGGAAATATGAGCCTTCGAAAACCTAAATTTTGTGATTTTGCCATTTTGGCTTATTTTGACATCAAACTTCCAGGACACCCTTAAAAAAGCAGACCCTATCAAGGCTAAAAAAATTATGTTTTTTTTTTCCTTTCTAACATATATCTACCTGCCTGATTGTGATTTTTGATGTCACTGAACACAGATTTCACAACATTGAAAATAAAAATGATCTGGACCTTTTCTTCCTCAAAAATAGAAATCATCACTGCAATTATTTTACTGAGTAACAATTTAAACAATATCCCTTCGCAAATGGTTCATTCTCTATTATCCACTTTAACTGTAGAAGCCTTTCTATGATTTTTTCTAAAATCCAGGACTGTTTGAAAATAAATAAACAAACAACAAATAAACATTTTTCAGTTACTGCAGTTACTGAGACGTTGTTAAAAGAAGAGTATGTTGATTTGGTCCAGCTTGAGGGTTATGATTTCTTTGCCAGAAATAGGGCGAACATGTTGTGTGTTGGGGGGGTGTGGCTGGACATTTTGGTGTTCTTTTCTTTTCTTTGCTCTCCAGGTGGTATGCAAACTGATTTATTGTCTGTGGAGAAGGTGCTGGCAGAAGAGTCCTTCACCCTCATCAACGTTATGTGCAGCACCTGTGGATGGTGCTCACGTGCAACCTTAAAGACTTTCAGCTGAAGCAGATAATGAGATGGCGTTCTGCATTTAAGCCATGTGTGATTCAAGCAGAACTGCCGGGAACTCGACCTTGTGATGTTCGTTTGTGAGACGCTGAAGACCGCGCCTGGGTTTGACACATCGTGCCTGTGAAGGAGGAAGGGTGAGGGACACATGCTGTCAGCACACATCAGAGGTGATTGATTATCTGAATAATTATTAACAGTAACTTGGTATTTCGTTACGCAGTATATTTGAACTTTGATGAGAATTGTGCAGCTCGCTTCTCACTGCCGTGGCATGTGGACTGATGATCCTCCACCTGTTGTGAGAAGCTGCTCATTTACATAAAGCTTAAATTCAGACCTGAATGTGTTGCTGATAGTGTGTGCTTTTTGAAGGATATTAGTTGTAGCTGCTGACTTACTGTTGTGAAGGTGTCGCAGCACGGACCCACAACAGGGGGCGCAAATAAACGGACAATGAGTAAGCCAAAACGTAACAATTTAATGTTGTGATAATACACAACTAAATTCACAGAATTTGCACAGTCAATTAACACCAGGTGACGTGTGGGCAGGCTCGAAGATAGAAGACCCCCGATGAGAGAGAAGCCGCGTCCCACACGGCTTCCACCACCAACGGCCTGAAGAACACCGGAGCTGCCAAGTCCCGAGTCCCCAGGTGGCCTCTGTCTTCGGCTGTCGACCCTGGTACTGCTGGCAGAAAGCAGAGATAAGATGTATGAGTGTGAGTCCGCACACTCAGTAATCCACAGTCCAAACACAGTTAGGAGGGAGCACCTCCACCTCCAATCACACACACTCGTGCAGCTCCTGGTCAACCACTTATCTGGGTTGGGGTGTGAGGCGAAGCCGTCGCTGTCACACCAAACACCAATCCTCCAGACAAGGCAACACTCCAGGAAAACGGCTGCAATAGAAGTTCAGGTTATTACACACAAAGTGTTAGTCAGCAGAGAAATTACCTTTCCAATGGTAGTTGATTTCTCGGCGAGGAGGTGGAGTTGCAGTCCGGCCTTTATGGTGATGATGATGAGTGACAGCTGGTGCGATGAGTGACAGCTGTCACTTCTTCTGGGTCTGGAGCCCTCTCGTGCTT
This sequence comes from Thalassophryne amazonica, assembly GCF_902500255.1. Lineage (NCBI taxonomy): Eukaryota > Metazoa > Chordata > Actinopteri > Batrachoidiformes > Batrachoididae > Thalassophryne > Thalassophryne amazonica. The sequence continues at coordinate 1,074,210 of NW_022986236.1, read as the reverse complement.
GGAGCCCGCACTCCAAGCAGGGCGCCCTCTGGTGGTGGTGGGCCAGCAGTACCTCCTCTTCAGCGGCCCACATAACAGGACCCCCCCTCAACGGGTGCCTCCTGGCGCCCGACCTGGCTTGTCCGGGTGTCGTTTGTAGAAATCAGCCAGGAGGGCCGGGTCCAGGATGAAGCTCCTCTTCACCCAGGAGCGTTCTTCAGGTCCATACCCCTCCCAGTCCACCAGATATTGGAACCCCCGGCCCTTACGACGGACGTCCAGGAGCCTGCGGACTGTCCAAGCAGGCTCCCCGTCGATGAGCCGGGCAGGAGGCGGCGTAGGTCCAGGTGCACAGAGGGGCGAGGTGTGGTGTGGCTTGATACGGGACATGTGGAATACAGGGTGGATCCGCAGTGAAGCTGGGAGTTGGAGCTTCACTGCGGCCGGGTTGATGATTTTGAGGATTGTAAATGGTCCAATGTATCTGTCCTTCAACTTAGGGAGTCCACACAAAGAGGGATGTCCTTTGTTGAAAGCCACACCTCCTGCCCGGGCTGGTATGTGGGGGCCGGGGAACGCCGGCGGTCCGCATGGGTCTTGGCCCTCGCCCGGGCCTTCAACAGGGCAGAGCGGGCGGTCCGCCACACCCGGCGGCACCTCCTGTGGGGGGCCTGGACCGAGGGCACACCGACCTCTCCCTCCACCAGCGGGAACAATGGGGGCTGGTACCCCAAACATGCCTCAAAAGGGGAGAGGCCGGTAGCAGACGAAACTTGGCTGTTATGGGCATACTCGATCCAGGCCAGATGGTGACTCCAGGCCGCCGGGTGCGCGGAGGTGACGCATCGAAGGGCCTGCTCCAGCTCCTGGTTGGCCCGCTCTGCCTGGCCGTTTGTCTGGGGGTGGTACCCGGACGAGAGACTCACGGTGGCCCCCAGCTCCTTACAGAAACTCTTCCACACCTGCGAAGAGAACTGGGGACCACGATCTGAAACGATGTCTGATGGTATCCCATGCAGCCGCATGACGTGGTGGACCAGGAGGTCTGCCGTCTCCTGGGCCGTCGGGAGCTTCGGGAGGGCCACGAAGTGGGCCGCCTTGGAGAACCGGTCCACTATCGTGAAAATTACAGTGTTGCCCTGGGACGGCGGGAGGCCCGTGGTGAAGTCCAGGCCGATGTGAGACCAGGGGCGATGAGGCACCGGCAGGGGTTGGAGGAGTCCCGAAGTCCTCCGATGGTCTGCCTTGCCCCTGGCGCAGATGGTACAGGCCTGGACGTAGTTCCGGATGTCGGTTTCCAGGGACGCCCACCAGAAGCGCTGCTGGACTACTGCCACAGTCCTACGCACTCCGGGATGACAGGACAGCTTGGACCCGTGACAGAAGTCCAATACGGCAGCTCTTGCCTCTGGTGGGACGTACAGTCTGTTCTTGGGGCCGGTCCCCGGGTCCGGGCTCCTTGCCAGGGCCTCCCGGATGGTCTTCTCCACGTCCCAGGTGAGGGTGGCCACGACAGTGGACTCGGGGATGATGGTCTCGGTGGGGTTCGACAGCCCCGCTTTGGCTTCTTCTTCGTGCACCCGGGACAATGCATCTGATTTTTGGTTCTTGGTCCCGGGGCGGTACGTGATTCCGAAGTCAAAGCGCCCGAAGAACAGAGACCAGCGGGCTTGCCTGGGGTTCAGCCGCTTGGCGGTCCGGATGTACTCCAGGTTCCGATGGTCCGTGAAAACCGTGAAGGGCAACGATGCCCCCTCCAGCAGGTGTCTCCACTCTTCAAGAGCCTCCTTCACTGCGAGGAGCTCCCGATTGCCGACGTCATAGTTCCGTTCAGCTGGGGTCAACCTGCAGGAAAAATAGGCACAAGGATGGAGAACCTTATCAGCCTCCACGCTCTGGGACAGCACGGCTCCTATCCCTGAGTCAGATGCGTCCACTTCCACTATGTACTGGCGATCAGGATCAGGCTGCACCAGAACTGGTGCAGTCGAGAACTGGTGTTTCAACTCCTGGAACGCGGCTTCGCACCGATCCGACCAGGCGAAGGGGACCTTGGTGGAGGTCAGGGCAGTCAGCGGGCTAACTACCTGACTGTAACCTTTAATGAACCTCCTGTAGAAATTTGCAAAGCAGAGGAACTGCCGTAGTTTCCTGCGGCTTGTTGGTTGGGGCCAATCTCTCACCGCCGCAACCTTGGCCGGATCAAGGGCGACGGAGTTGGAGGAGATGATGAACCCCAGGAAGGACAAAGAAGTGCGGTGGAACTCGCACTTCTCGCCCTTCACAAACAGCCGGTTCTCCAACAACCGCTGTAGGACCTGACGTACATGCTGGACATGGGTCTCAGGGTCCGGGGAAAAGATGAGTATATCGTCCAGATATACGAAGACGAACCGATGCAGGAAGTCCCGCAAGATGTCATTTACCAAAGCTTGGAACGTCGCGGGGGCGTTAGTGAGGCCGAACGGCATGACCAGGTACTCAAAGTGACCTAACGGGGTGTTGAATGCCGTCTTCCATTCGTCTCCCTTCCGGATCCGAACCAGGTGGTATGCGTTTCTAAGATCCAATTTCGTGAAAATTTGGGCTCCATGCAGGGGCGTGAACACTGAACCCAACAGAGGTAACGGGTATCGGTTGCGAACCGTGATTTCGTTCAGCCCTCTGTAATCAATGCATGGACGGAGTCCGCCGTCCTTTTACCCACAAAAAAGAAACCAGCACCCATCGGGGAGGTGGAGTTCCGGATCAGCCCGGCAGCTAAAGAGTCCCGGATGTAGGTCTCCATTGATTCGCGTTCCAGACGTGAGAGGTTGTACAACCTACTGGACGGGTACTCAGCGCCCGGGACCAAATCGATGGCACAATCGTACGGTCGGTGCGGGGGAAGAGTGAGCGCCAGATCTTTGCTGAAAACGTCAGCCAGATCATGGTACTCCTTTGGCACCGCCAATAGATTGGGGGGGACTTTAACCTCCTCATTAGCCGTCGTGCCGGGAGGAACCGAGGATCCTAAACACTCCCGGTGGCAGGTTTCGCTCCACTGCGTCACAACCCTGGACGGCCAATCTATCCGGGGATTGTGCTTCACCATCCATGGAAATCCCAAAATCACTCGGGAGGTAGAAGGTGTTACATGGAACACTATCTCCTCCCTGTGATTTCCAGACACAACCAAAGTCACTGACTGTGTCTGATGTGTGATTAATGGAAGCAGGGTGCCATCTAGTGCTCGCACCTGCAATGGTGCCGGCAGAGCCACCAGGGGGAGTCCTACTTCCTTTGCCCATCTGCTATCTAGCAGATTCCCTTCCGACCCCGTGTCTACCAGTGCTGGGGCGTGAAGGGTTAAATCCCCACAAAGGATCGTTACTGGGATTCGTGCAGATTTGCAGGGTTTCCCCGCGTGCGTGTTATGACCCACCCCTAGCCCAGTTTCTAAGGACGGGTGTTGTAGTTTGACCGTTTTGGGGCAGTCCTTCTGCATATGCTCACAAGAGCCGCAGACAAAACATTCCCCGCGGGCCAGCCTCCTTTGTCTGACATTTGTTTTTATTTTGGCCCTGCTCGTGTCCATAGCCTCCTCAGCAGGGGGAGCTGTAGCCACACGGAGCTCTCTGGCAGTGAAGCGTGGGGACGACGTCACCCTTTCGGAACCGGAAGGGGGAGGGACGGCTCGTGCCCGGTCATGCCCCCCGGCCTTCTCCCGACGATGCTCATTCAAACGGTTGTCTAAGCGTATAACCAAATCGACAAGCCCGTCAAAATCCCGCGGTTCCTCCTTAGCCAGCAGGTGCTCCTTTAGGGCCAGAGACAGTCCATTTACGAAGGCGGTGCAACGTTATTCCAGCCGGACCTCGCTGCCGCGATGCGGAAGTCGACTGCATACTCGGCTGCGCTGCGGCGCCCCTGTCTCATTGACAGCAGCACGCTCAAAGCGGTCTCGCCTCTGTTGGGATGGTCAAAAACTTGTTTGAACTCCCGTATAAACTCAGCATAAGACGTTAGGAGCCGTGAATTCTGCTCCCAAAGCGCCGTAGCCCAGGCGCGTGCCTCTCCTCGAAGCAGACTAATAACATAAGCCACCCGGCTGGCGTCTGACTCGTACATGACAGGACGCTGTGAAAAGATGAGCGAACACTGCATGAGGAAATCTGCGCACGTCTCAACACAGCCTCCGTCCGGTTCCGGAGGGCTTATGTATGCTTCAGAGGACGGTGGGGGGGGGGTCGTTGAACGACCAGTGGAACGTCTGTTACAGGCCCAGGACCAGCCAGAGGAGTGGCTGCAGCAGCGCCCTGATCGCGCGCTTCCACCCGGGCGGTGAGAGCCTCCACCCTCCGGTTAAGGAGAACATTCTGCTCGGCCACTAAATCCAGCCGAGCCGTGAAGGCGGTGAAGATGTGCTGCAGCTCACTCAACACGCCTCCCGCTGACGCCTGCGCTCCTGGCTCCTCCATTGGCCGTTCAAACTCGGGTTGATGCCCCTCGGAGTCCATGACGATTGGCCGAGAAATCCTGTTGTGAAGGTGTTGTAGCACGGACCCACAACAGGGGGCGCAAATGAACGGACAATGAGTAAGCCAAAAAGTAACTATTTAATGTTGTGATAATACACAACTAAATTCACAGAATTTGCAGTCAATTAACACCAGGTGACGTGTGGGCAGGCTCGAAGATAGAAGACCCCCGATGAGAGAGAAGCCGCGTCCCACACGGCTTCCACCACCAACGGCCTGAAGAACACCGGAGCCACCAAGTTCCGAGTCCCCAGGTGGCCTCTGTCTTTGGCTGTCGACCCTGGTACTGCTGGCAGAAAGCAGAGATAAGATGTATGAGTGTGAGTCCGCACACTCAGTAATCCACAGTCCAAACACAGTTAGGAGGGAGCACCTCCATCTCCAATCACACACACTCGTGCAGCTCCTGGTCAACCACTTATCTGGGTTGGGGTGTGAGGCGAAGCCGTCGCTGTCACACCAAACGCCGATCCTCCAGACAAGGCAACACTCCAGGAAAACGGCTGCAACAGAAGTTCAGGTTATTACACACAAAGTGTTAGTCAGCAGAGAAATTACCTTTCCAATGGTAGTCGATTTCTCGGCGAGGAGGTGGAGTTGCAGTCTGGCCTTTATGGTGATGATGATGAGTGACAGCTGGTGCGATGAGTGACAGCTGTCACTTCTTCTGGGTCTGGCGCCCTCTCGTGCTTGGAGCCCGCACTCCAAGCAGGGCGCCCTCTGGTGGTGGTGGGCCAGCAGTACCTCCTCTTCAGCAGCCTACATAACACTTACCTCAATTTTTCTATCCTTCGCAGAGTCGGTTTGTCGTGTCCACCTGGGGGGTGTTTGGCAGTGAACGTGGGTCCAGAAGCGCCGGGCTTTGATCCCTTTGGACGCTGGAGAGTGTGCCGTCCTTCACTCCGCCAGACCGACGCAGTTTTCATTTGTACACTTTTTTATGCACCAAAGGGTGGAAAAATAAATTGTTTTGTTATTGGAACTGCTTTCTGGTTGTTTTAGCGCTGGGTTCCGTCAGACGCAGATCCGCTCCTCAACCCGCGTCGACACATAACAGAACAAACAAGGTGGTGGAGTGGCTCTTTATGTCAGATCTAACCATTCGTTCGTCATTTTCTTTAGATGGTGTTATGGACTGTGTTACTGTGGAGATTATTTGTAAAAAAAAAAATCAAAAAGCATAATTGTAAGTTGTATTTATAGAGTTCCCGGGTCAAATATAAACATTTTTGTGGAGAAACTGACTGAGATGTACAGTTCAGTTAAAAATAGTAAGCTTTTGTTTGTTTGTGGAGAGACTTTAACATAAATTTTAAGGCCATATACATATAGCGGAATTCCTAGACTCTGTGTTCTGTTTGAGATTATATTGATTGATTGATACCCAGCAATTATACACCCAACCAGGATCACTACGACATTTATTGATAATATATTAACAAACGTCAATCAATCAATCAATTTTTTTATATAGCGCCAAATCACAACAAACAGTTGCCCCAAGGCGCTTTACACTGCAAGGCAAGGCCATACAATAATCATGTAAAACCCCAACGGTCAAAACGACCCCCTGTGAGCAAGCACTTGGCTACAGTGGGAAGGAAAAACTCCCTTTTAACAGGAAGAAACCTCCAGCAGAACCAGGCTCAGGGAGGGGCAGTCTTCTGCTGGGACTGGTTGGGGCTGAGGGAGAGAACCAGGAAAAAGACATGCTGTGGAGGGGAGCAGAGATCGATCACTAATGATTAAATGCAGAGTGGTGCATACAGAGCAAAAAGAGAAAGAAACAGTGCATCATGGGAACCCCCCAGCAGTCTACGTCTACAGCAGCATAACTAGATGGTTCAGGGTCACCTGATCCAGCCCTAACTATAAGCTTACCATATTACTTTGTGAAGTGGTCCAACAAAAACAGTGCAAAAATGAAACTAATGAAAATCAATTTGGCTCACTCAGGGCATATGGAAATATGAGCCTTCGAAAACCTAAATTTTGTGATTTTGCCATTTTGGCTTATTTTGACATCAAACTTCCAGGACACCCTTAAAAAAGCAGACCCTATCAAGGCTAAAAAAAATTATGTGTTTTTTTTCCTTTCTAACATATATCTACCTGCCTGATTGTGATTTTTGATGTCACTGAACACAGATTTCACAACATTGAAAATAAAAATGATCTGGACCTTTTTTTCCTCAAAAATAGAAATCATCACTGCAATTATTTTACTGAGTAACAATTTAAACAATATCCCTTCGCAAATGGTTCATTCTCTATTATCCACTTTAACTGTAGAAGCCTTTCTATGATTTTTTCTAAAATCCAGGACTGTTTGAAAATAAATAAACAAACAACAAATAAACATTTTTCAGTTACTGCAGTTACTGAGACGTTGTTAAAAGAAGAGTATGTTGATTTGGTCCAGCTTGAGGGTTATGATTTCTTTGCCAGAAATAGGGCGAACATGTTGTGTGTTGGGGGGGTGTGGCTGGACATTTTGGTGTTCTTTTCTTTTCTTTGCTCTCCAGGTGGTATGCAAACTGATTTATTGTCTGTGGAGAAGGTGCTGGCAGAAGAGTCCTTCACCCTCATCAACGTTATGTGCAGCACCTGTGGATGGTGCTCACGTGCAACCTTAAAGACTTTCAGCTGAAGCAGATAATGAGATGGCGTTCTGCATTTAAGCCATGTGTGATTCAAGCAGAACTGCCGGGAACTCGACCTTGTGATGTTCGTTTGTGAGACGCTGAAGACCGCGCCTGGGTTTGACACATCGTGCCTGTGAAGGAGGAAGGGTGAGGGACACATGCTGTCAGCACACATCAGAGGTGATTGATTATCTGAATAATTATTAACAGTAACTTGGTATTTCGTTACGCAGTATATTTGAACTTTGATGAGAATTGTGCAGCTCGCTTCTCACTGCCGTGGCATGTGGACTGATGATCCTCCACCTGTTGTGAGAAGCTGCTCATTTACATAAAGCTTAAATTCAGACCTGAATGTGTTGCTGATAGTGTGTGCTTTTTGAAGGATATTAGTTGTAGCTGCTGACTTACTGTTGTGAAGGTGTCGCAGCACGGACCCACAACAGGGGGCGCAAATGAACGGACAATGAGTAAGCCAAAACGTAACAATTTAATGTTGTGATAATACACAACTAAATTCACAGAATTTGCACAGTCAATTAACACCAGGTGACGTGTGGGCAGGCTCGAAGATAGAAGACCCCCGATGAGAGAGAAGCCGCGTCCCACACGGCTTCCACCACCAACGGCCTGAAGAACACCGGAGCTGCCAAGTCCCGAGTCCCCAGGTGGCCTCTGTCTTCGGCTGTCGACCCTGGTACTGCTGGCAGAAAGCAGAGATAAGATGTATGAGTGTGAGTCCGCACACTCAGTAATCCACAGTCCAAACACAGTTAGGAGGGAGCACCTCCACCTCCAATCACACACACTCGTGCAGCTCCTGGTCAACCACTTATCTGGGTTGGGGTGTGAGGCGAAGCCGTCGCTGTCACACCAAACGCCAATCCTCCAGACAAGGCAACACTCCAGGAAAACGGCTGCAATAGAAGTTCAGGTTATTACACACAAAGTGTTAGTCAGCAGAGAAATTACCTTTCCAATGGTAGTTGATTTCTCGGCGAGGAGGTGGAGTTGCAGTCCGGCCTTTATGGTGATGATGATGAGTGACAGCTGGTGCGATGAGTGACAGCTGTCACTTCTTCTGGGTCTGGAGCCCTCTCGTGCTTGGAGCCCGCACTCCAAGCAGGGCGCCCTCTGGTGGTGGTGGGCCAGCAGTACCTCCTCTTCAGCGGCCCACATAACAGGACCCCCCCTCAACGGGTGCCTCCTGGCGCCCGACCTGGCTTGTCCGGGTGTCGTTTGTAGAAATCAGCCAGGAGGGCCGGGTCCAGGATGAAGCTCCTCTTCACCCAGGAGCGTTCTTCAGGTCCATACCCCTCCCAGTCCACCAGATATTGGAACCCCCGGCCCTTACGACGGACGTCCAGGAGCCTGCGGACTGTCCAAGCAGGCTCCCCGTCGATGAGCCGGGCAGGAGGCGGCGTAGGTCCAGGTGCACAGAGGGGCGAGGTGTGGTGTGGCTTGATACGGGACATGTGGAATACAGGGTGGATCCGCAGTGAAGCTGGGAGTTGGAGCTTCACTGCGGCCGGGTTGATGATTTTGAGGATTGTAAATGGTCCAATGTATCTGTCCTTCAACTTAGGGAGTCCACACAAAGAGGGATGTCCTTTGTTGAAAGCCACACCTCCTGCCCGGGCTGGTATGTGGGGGCCGGGGAACGCCGGCGGTCCGCATGGGTCTTGGCCCTCGCCCGGGCCTTCAACAGGGCAGAGCGGGCGGTCCGCCACACCCGGCGGCACCTCCTGTGGGGGGCCTGGACCGAGGGCACACCGACCTCTCCCTCCACCAGCGGGAACAATGGGGGCTGGTACCCCAAACATGCCTCAAAAGGGGAGAGGCCGGTAGCAGACGAAACTTGGCTGTTATGGGCATACTCGATCCAGGCCAGATGGTGACTCCAGGCCGCCGGGTGCGCGGAGGTGACGCATCGAAGGGCCTGCTCCAGCTCCTGGTTGGCCCGCTCTGCCTGGCCGTTTGTCTGGGGGTGGTACCCGGACGAGAGACTCACGGTGGCCCCCAGCTCCTTACAGAAACTCTTCCACACCTGCGAAGAGAACTGGGGACCACGATCTGAAACGATGTCTGATGGTATCCCATGCAGCCGCATGACGTGGTGGACCAGGAGGTCTGCCGTCTCCTGGGCCGTCGGGAGCTTCGGGAGGGCCACGAAGTGGGCCGCCTTGGAGAACCGGTCCACTATCGTGAAAATTACAGTGTTGCCCTGGGACGGCGGGAGGCCCGTGGTGAAGTCCAGGCCGATGTGAGACCAGGGGCGATGAGGCACCGGCAGGGGTTGGAGGAGTCCCGAAGTCCTCCGATGGTCTGCCTTGCCCCTGGCGCAGATGGTACAGGCCTGGACGTAGTTCCGGATGTCGGTTTCCAGGGACGCCCACCAGAAGCGCTGCTGGACTACTGCCACGGTCCTACGCACTCCGGGATGACAGGACAGCTTGGACCCGTGACAGAAGTCCAATACGGCAGCTCTTGCCTCTGGTGGGACGTACAGTCTGTTCTTGGGGCCGGTCCCCGGGTCCGGGCTCCTTGCCAGGGCCTCCCGGATGGTCTTCTCCACGTCCCAGGTGAGGGTGGCCACGACAGTGGACTCGGGGATGATGGTCTCGGTGGGGTTCGACAGCCCCGCTTTGGCTTCTTCTTCGTGCACCCGGGACAATGCATCTGATTTTTGGTTCTTGGTCCCGGGGCGGTACGTGATTCCGAAGTCAAAGCGCCCGAAGAACAGAGACCAGCGGGCTTGCCTGGGGTTCAGCCGCTTGGCGGTCCGGATGTACTCCAGGTTCCGATGGTCCGTGAAAACCGTGAAGGGCAACGATGCCCCCTCCAGCAGGTGTCTCCACTCTTCAAGAGCCTCCTTCACTGCGAGGAGCTCCCGATTGCCGACGTCATAGTTCCGTTCAGCTGGGGTCAACCTGCAGGAAAAATAGGCACAAGGATGGAGAACCTTATCAGCCTCCACGCTCTGGGACAGCACGGCTCCTATCCCTGAGTCAGATGCGTCCACTTCCACTATGTACTGGCGATCAGGATCAGGCTGCACCAGAACTGGTGCAGTCGAGAACTGGTGTTTCAACTCCTGGAACGCGGCTTCGCACCGATCCGACCAGGCGAAGGGGACCTTGGTGGAGGTCAGGGCAGTCAGCGGGCTAACTACCTGACTGTAACCTTTAATGAACCTCCTGTAGAAATTTGCAAAGCAGAGGAACTGCCGTAGTTTCCTGCGGCTTGTTGGTTGGGGCCAATCTCTCACCGCCGCAACCTTGGCCGGATCAAGGGCGACGGAGTTGGAGGAGATGATGAACCCCAGGAAGGACAAAGAAGTGCGGTGGAACTCGCACTTCTCGCCCTTCACAAACAGCCGGTTCTCCAACAACCGCTGTAGGACCTGACGTACATGCTGGACATGGGTCTCAGGGTCCGGGGAAAAGATGAGTATATCGTCCAGATATACGAAGACGAACCGATGCAGGAAGTCCCGCAAGATGTCATTTACCAAAGCTTGGAACGTCGCGGGGGCGTTAGTGAGGCCGAACGGCATGACCAGGTACTCAAAGTGACCTAACGGGGTGTTGAATGCCGTCTTCCATTCGTCTCCCTTCCGGATCCGAACCAGGTGGTATGCGTTTCTAAGATCCAATTTCGTGAAAATTTGGGCTCCATGCAGGGGCGTGAACACTGAACCCAACAGAGGTAACGGGTATCGGTTGCGAACCGTGATTTCGTTCAGCCCTCTGTAATCAATGCATGGACGGAGTCCGCCGTCCTTTTTACCCACAAAAAAGAAACCAGCACCCATCGGGGAGGTGGAGTTCCGGATCAGCCCGGCAGCTAAAGAGTCCCGGATGTAGGTCTCCATTGATTCGCGTTCCAGACGTGAGAGGTTGTACAACCTACTGGACGGGTACTCAGCGCCCGGGACCAAATCGATGGCACAATCGTACGGTCGGTGCGGGGGAAGAGTGAGCGCCAGATCTTTGCTGAAAACGTCAGCCAGATCATGGTACTCCTTTGGCACCGCCAATAGATTGGGGGGGACTTTAACCTCCTCATTAGCCGTCGTGCCGGGAGGAACCGAGGATCCTAAACACTCCCGGTGGCAGGTTTCGCTCCACTGCGTCACAACCCTGGACGGCCAATCTATCCGGGGATTGTGCTTCACCATCCATGGAAATCCCAAAATCACTCGGGAGGTAGAAGGTGTTACATGGAACACTATCTCCTCCCTGTGATTTCCAGACACAACCAAAGTCACTGACTGTGTCTGATGTGTGATTAATGGAAGCAGGGTGCCATCTAGTGCTCGCACCTGCAATGGTGCCGGCAGAGCCACCAGGGGGAGTCCTACTTCCTTTGCCCATCTGCTATCTAGCAGATTCCCTTCCGACCCCGTGTCTACCAGTGCTGGGGTGTGAAGGGTTAAATCCCCACAAAGGATCGTTACTGGGATTCGTGCAGATTTGCAGGGTTTCCCCGCGTGCGTGTTATGACCCACCCCTAGCCCAGTTTCTAAGGACGGGTGTTGTAGTTTGACCGTTTTGGGGCAGTCCTTCTGCATATGCTCACAAGAGCCGCAGACAAAACATTCCCCGCGGGCCAGCCTCCTTTGTCTGACATTTGTTTTTATTTTGGCCCTGCTCGTGTCCATAGCCTCCTCAGCAGGGGGAGCTGTAGCCACACGGAGCTCTCTGGCAGTGAAGCGTGGGGACGACGTCACCCTTTCGGAACCGGAAGGGGGAGGGACGGCTCGTGCCCGGTCACGCCCCCCGGCCTTCTCCCGACGATGCTCATTCAAACGGTTGTCTAAGCGTATAACCAAATCGACAAGCCCGTCAAAATCCCGCGGTTCCTCCTTAGCCAGCAGGTGCTCCTTTAGGGCCAGAGACAGTCCATTTACGAAGGCGGTGCAACGTTATTCCAGCCGGACCTCGCTGCCGCGATGCGGAAGTCGACTGCATACTCGGCTGCACTGCGGCGCCCCTGTCTCATTGACAGCAGCACGCTCAAAGCGGTCTCGCCTCTGTTGGGATGGTCAAAAACTTGTTTGAACTCCCGTATAAACTCAGCATAAGACGTTAGGAGCCGTGAATTCTGCTCCCAAAGCGCCGTAGCCCAGGCGCGTGCCTCTCCTCGAAGCAGACTAATAACATAAGCCACCCGGCTGGCGTCTGACTCGTACATGACAGGACGCTGTGAAAAGATGAGCGAACACTGCATGAGGAAATCTGCGCACGTCTCAACACAGCCTCCGTCCGGTTCCGGAGGGCTTATGTATGCTTCAGAGGACGGTGGGGGGGGGGTCGTTGAACGACCAGTGGAACGTCTGTTACAGGCCCAGGACCAGCCAGAGGAGTGGCTGCAGCAGCGCCCTGATCGCGCGCTTCCACCCGGGCGGTGAGAGCCTCCACCCTCCGGTTAAGGAGAACATTCTGCTCGGCCACTAAATCCAGCCGAGCCGTGAAGGCGGTGAAGATGTGCTGCAGCTCACTCAACACGCCTCCCGCTGACGCCTGCGCTCCTGGCTCCTCCATTGGCCGTTCAAACTCGGGTTGATGCCCCTCGGAGTCCATGACGATTGGCCGAGAAATCCTGTTGTGAAGGTGTTGTAGCACGGACCCACAACAGGGGGCGCAAATGAACGGACAATGAGTAAGCCAAAAAGTAACTATTTAATGTTGTGATAATACACAACTAAATTCACAGAATTTGCAGTCAATTAACACCAGGTGACGTGTGGGCAGGCTCGAAGATAGAAGACCCCCGATGAGAGAGAAGCCGCGTCCCACACGGCTTCCACCACCAACGGCCTGAAGAACACCGGAGCCACCAAGTTCCGAGTCCCCAGGTGGCCTCTGTCTTTGGCTGTCGACCCTGGTACTGCTGGCAGAAAGCAGAGATAAGATGTATGAGTGTGAGTCCGCACACTCAGTAATCCACAGTCCAAACACAGTTAGGAGGGAGCACCTCCATCTCCAATCACACACACTCGTGCAGCTCCTGGTCAACCACTTATCTGGGTTGGGGTGTGAGGCGAAGCCGTCGCTGTCACACCAAACGCCGATCCTCCAGACAAGGCAACACTCCAGGAAAACGGCTGCAACAGAAGTTCCGGTTATTACACACAAAGTGTTAGTCAGCAGAGAAATTACCTTTCCAATGGTAGTCGATTTCTCGGCGAGGAGGTGGAGTTGCAGTCTGGCCTTTATGGTGATGATGATGAGTGACAGCTGGTGCGATGAGTGACAGCTGTCACTTCTTCTGGGTCTGGCGCCCTCTCGTGCTTGGAGCCCGCACTCCAAGCAGGGCGCCCTCTGGTGGTGGTGGGCCAGCAGTACCTCCTCTTCAGCAGCCTACATAACACTTACCTCAATTTTTCTATCCTTCGCAGAGTCGGTTTGTCGTGTCCACCTGGGGGGTGTTTGGCAGTGAACGTGGGTCCAGAAGCGCCGGGCTTCGATCCCTTTGGACGCTGGAGAGTGTGCCGTCCTTCACTCCGCCAGACCGACGCAGTTTTCATTTGTACACTTTTTTATGCACCAAAGGGTGGAAAAATAAATTGTTTTGTTATTGGAACTGCTTTCTGGTTGTTTTAGCGCTGGGTTCCGTCAGACGCAGATCCGCTCCTCAACCCGCGTCGACACATAACAGAACAAACAAGGTGGTGGAGTGGCTCTTTATGTCAGATCTAACCATTCGTTCGTCATTTTCTTTAGATGGTGTTATGGACTGTGTTACTGTGGAGATTATTTGTAAAAAAAAAAATCAAAAAGCATAATTGTAAGTTGTATTTATAGAGTTCCCGGGTCAAATATAAACATTTTTGTGGAGAAACTGACTGAGATGTACAGTTCAGTTAAAAATAGTAAGCTTTTGTTTGTTTGTGGAGAGACTTTAACATAAATTTTAAGGCCATATACATATAGCGGAATTCCTAGACTCTGTGTTCTGTTTGAGATTATATTGATTGATTGATACCCAGCAATTATACACCCAACCAGGATCACTACGACATTTATTGATAATATATTAACAAACGTCAATCAATCAATCAATTTTTTTATATAGCGCCAAATCACAACAAACAGTTGCCCCAAGGCGCTTTACACTGCAAGGCAAGGCCATACAATAATCATGTAAAACCCCAACGGTCAAAACGACCCCCTGTGAGCAAGCACTTGGCTACAGTGGGAAGGAAAAACTCCCTTTTAACAGGAAGAAACCTCCAGCAGAACCAGGCTCAGGGAGGGGCAGTCTTCTGCTGGGACTGGTTGGGGCTGAGGGAGAGAACCAGGAAAAAGACATGCTGTGGAGGGGAGCAGAGATCGATCACTAATGATTAAATGCAGAGTGGTGCATACAGAGCAAAAAGAGAAAGAAACAGTGCATCATGGGAACCCCCCAGCAGTCTACGTCTACAGCAGCATAACTAGATGGTTCAGGGTCACCTGATCCAGCCCTAACTATAAGCTTTAGCAAAAAGGAAAGTTTTAAGCCTAATCTTAAAAGTAGAGAGGGTGTCTGTCTCCCTGATCTGAATTGGGAGCTGGTTCCACAGGAGAGGAGCCTGAAAGCTGAAGGCTCTGCCTCCCATTCTACTCTTACAAACCCTAGGAACTACAAGTAAGCCTGCAGTCTGAGAGCGAAGCACTCTATTGGGGTGATATGGTACTACGAGGTCCCTAAGATAAGATGGGACCTGATTATTCAAAACCTTATAAGTAAGAAGAAGAATTTTAAATTCTATTCTAGAATTAACAGGAAGCCAATGAAGAGAGGCCAATATGGGTGAGATATGCTCTCTCCTTCGAGTCCCCGTCAGTACTCTAGCTGCAGCATTTTGAATTAACTGAAGGCTTTTTAGGGAACTTTTAGGACAACCTGATAATAATGAATTACAATAGTCCAGCCTAGAGGAAATAAATGCATGAATTAGTTTTTCAGCATCACTCTGAGACAAGACCTTTCTGATTTTAGAGATATTGCGTAAATGCAAAAAAGCAGTCCTACATATTTGTTTAATATGCGCTTTGAATGACATATCCTGATCAAAAATGACTCCAAGATTTCTCACAGTATTACTAGAGGTCAGGGTAATGCCATCCAGAGTAAGGATCTGGTTAGACACCATGTTTCTAAGATTTGTGGGGCCAAGTACAATAACTTCAGTTTTATCTGAGTTTAAAAGCAGGAAATTAGAGGTCATCCATGTCTTTATGTCTGTAAGACAATCCTGCAGTTTAGCTAATTGGTGTGTGTCCTCTGGCTTCATGGATAGATAAAGCTGGGTATCATCTGCGTAACAATGAAAATTTAAGCAATACCGTCTAATAATACTGTCTAAAGGAAGCATGTATAAAGTGAATAAAATTGGTCCTAGCACAGAACCTTGTGGAACTCCATAATTAACTTTAGTCTGTGAAGAAGATTCCCCATTTACATGAACAAATTGTAATCTATTAGACAAATATGATTCAAACCACCGCAGCGCAGTGCCTTTAATACCTATGGCATGCTCTAATCTCTGTAATAAAATTTTATGGTCAACAGTATCAAAAGCAGCACTGAGGTCTAACAGAACAAGCACAGAGATGAATCCACTGTCCGAGGCCATAAGGAGATCATTTGTAACCTTCACTAATGCTGTTTCTGTACTATGATGAATTCTAAAACCTGACTGAAACTCTTCAAATAGACCATTCCTCTGCAGATGATCAGTTAGCTGTTTTACAACTACCCTTTCAAGAATTTTTGAGAGAAAAGGAAGGTTGGAGATTGGCCTATAATTAGCTAAGATAGCTGGGTCAAGTGATGGCTTTTTAAGTAATGGTTTAATTACTGCCACCTTAAAAGCCTGTGGTACATAGCCAACTAACAAAGATAGATTGATCATATTTAAGATTGAAGCATTAAATAATGGTAGGGCTTCCTTGAGCAGCCTGGTAGGAATAGGGTCTAATAAACATGTTGATGGTTTGGATGAAGTAACTAATGAAAATAACTCAGAACAATCGGAGAGAAAGAGTCTAACCAAATACCGGCATCACTGAAAGCAGCCAAAGATAACGATACGTCTTTGGGATGGTTATGAGTAATTTTTTCTCTAATAGTTAAAATTTTGTTAGCAAAGAAAGTCATGAAGTCATTACTAGTTAAAGTTAATGGAATACTCAGCTCAATAGAGCTCTGACTCTTTGTCAGCCTGGCTACAGTGCTGAAAAGATACCTGGGGTTGGTCTTATTTTTGTTGGGGAAAGTGTGGAACCCGGACCCACAACAGGGGGCGCAAATGAACGGACAATGAAGAAAGTCAAATAACAAAGTTTTACTGTTGTGAACACGCACAACAAACACAACAAATTACAATTTCGGTCACAAGTCGAATTCCAACGGTGTTGTGTGGGCAGGCTCAACGATAGGAGACGTCTGTCCAAGTCGAACCGGAACCACCCGATTTCCTCCGCCACCGAACCCCGGGAATACTGGAGCTGCCAAGTCCCGAACTCCCAGGTGGTCACTGCCTCCGCTCGTCGGATCCGGTACTGCTGGCGAGGAACAGAAACAGTCAGATATGGGTGCGGCTGCACCCAACAACACGTGGGGTGGAAAACACCACCTCCACCTCTAATCAGACACAACACTGTAATGTAGGAATAAGAGTACTTATCCAAATACGTCCTTCTCAGTCTTCAGGTGTTTTACACACAAGCAACAAGGTATTAATCCGTATGGCTGGCTGAGTTCGTTACCTCCATGGTAGAGCGATATCTCGGCAATGAGGTGGAGATGCCGTCCAGCTGATATACCCCTCCGTTGATGGATGTCAGCTGTCTCAGTTGATAGGTGACGGCTGTCACCTTGGCTGCTCCTGTGAGGCGGCAGCGCCCTCTGGTGCCTGGAGCCCGCACTCCAGGCAGGGCGCCCTCTGGTGGTGGTGGGCCAGCAGTACCTCCTCTTCAGCGGCCCACACAACAGGACCCCCCCCTTCAACGGGCGCCTCCTGGCGCCCGACCGGGCTTGTCCGGGTGGCGGCGGTAGAAGTCGGCCAGGAGGGCCGGGTCCAGGATGAAGCTCCTCTTCACCCAGGAGCGTTCTTCGGGGCCGTACCCCTCCCAGTCCACCAGGTATTGCAAGCCCCGGCCCATCCGTCGGACATCCAGAAGCCGGCGCACAGTCCAAGCTGGCTCGCCATCGATGATCCGGGCAGGAGGAGGCGCCGGACCGGGAGTGCAGAGGGGCGAGGTGTGATGCAGTTTGAGTTTTGACACATGGAACACGGGATGGATCCGCAGTGAGGCCGGTAGCTGAAGCCTCACTGCAGCGGGATTGATGATTTTGAGGATCTTGTACGGTCCTATGTATCGTTCTTTCAATTTCGGGGAGGCCACTTGCAGTGGAATGTCCTTGGTGGACAACCACACTTCCTGCCCGGGGCGATACGTAGGGGCCGGGGTCCGCCGCCGGTCTGCATGGGTCTTCGCCCTCGTCCGGGCCCTCAACAAAGCAGAACATCCGCAGGTGGGCCTGGACCGAGGGCACACCGACCTCTCCCTCAACCACCGGAAACAATGGGGGCTGATACCCCAAACACACCTCAAAAGGGGAGAGGCCGGTGGCTGACGACACTTGACTGTTGTGGGCGTACTCGATCCAGGCCAGATGAGCACTCCAGGCCGCCGGGTGCGCGGCTGTCACACAACATAGTGTCTGCTCCATCTCTTGATTGGCCCGTTCTGCTTGCCCGTTGCTTTGGGGGTGATACCCGGACAAGAGACTGACCGTGGCCCCCAGTTCCCGGCAAAAGCTCCTCCAGACATGCGAGGAGAACTGGGGACCGCGATCGGAGATGATGTCTGATGGTATCCCATGCAGCCGGACGACGTGGTGGACCAGGAGGTCCGCTGTCTCCTGGGCCGTTGGGAGCTTCGGGATGGCCACGAAGTGGGCCGCCTTGGAGAATCGGTCCACTATCGTGAGGATGACGGTGTTTCCCTGGGACGGCGGGAGGCCCGTGACAAAATCCAGGCCGATGTGAGACCAGGGGCGATGAGGTACGAGCAGCGGCTGTAGCAATCCCGAGGACTTGCGGTGGTCGGCTTTGCCCCTGGCGCAGGTGGTACAGGCCTGGATATAATCCCGGACGTTGGTCTCCAGGGATGCCTACCAGAAGCGCTGCCGGACGACTGCCACGGTTCTTCGCACCCCAGGATGACAGGAGAGCTTAGAACCGTGACAGAAGTCCAGGACCGCAGCCCTTGCTTCTGGTGGGACGTAGAGCCTATTCTTTGGCCCGGTTCCGGGGTCCGGGTTTCGTGCCAGGGCCTCCCGGACAGTCTTCTCCACGTCCCAGGTGAGGGTGGCCACGATAGTGGACTCCGGGATGATGGGATCCGGGGGATCCGACGACTCCGTTCTGACTTCGTCTTCGTGTACCCGGGACAAAGCATCCGATCTTTGATTTTTGGTCCCGGGACGGTAGGTGATCCGGAAGTCAAAACGGCCGAAGAACAGTGACCAGCGGGCTTGCCTGGGATTCAGCCGCTTGGCGGTCCTGATATACTCCAGGTTCCGGTGGTCAGTGAAAACCGTGAATGGCACGGACGTTCCCTCCAACAGATATCTCCACTCCTCAAGAGCCTCTTTCACCGCAAGGAGTTCTCGATTGCCGACGTTATAGTTCCGTTCGGCCGGGGTCAACCTGCGGGAAAAATAGGCACACGGGTGAAGGACCTTATCGGTCTTCCCGCTCTGGGACAGCACAGCTCCTATCCCTGAGTCGGAGGCGTCCACTTCAACCACTAACTGGCGACTAGGATCGGGCTGCACCAGAACGGGTGCAGACGAGAAGCGCCGTTTCAACTCCTTGAACGTGGCATCGCAACGATCCGACCAGGTGAAGGGGACTTTTGGTGAGGTCAGGGCTGTCAGGGGGCTAACTACCTGACTGTAGCCCTTAATGAACCTCCTGTAGAAATTAGCAAAGCCGAGGAACTGTTGCAGCTTCCTACGGCTTGTGGGCTGGGGCCAGTCTCTCACCGCCGCAACCTTGGCCGGATCAGGAGCGACGGAGTTGGGGGAGATGATGAACCCCAGGAAGGACAAAGAGGTGCGGTGAAACTCACACTTCTCGTCCTTAACAAACAGCCGGTTCTCCAATAACCGCTGCAGGACCTGACGTACATGTCGAACATGGGTCTCAGGATCCGGAGAAAGATGAATATGTCGTCAAGATATACGAAGACGAATCGGTGCAGGAAGTCCCGCAAGACATCATTAACCAATGCTTGGAACGTCGCAGGAGCGTTTGTAAGACCGAACGGCATGACCAGGTACTCAAAATGACCTAACGGGGTGTTAAATGCCGTCTTCCACTCGTCTCCCTTCCGGATCCGAACCAGATGATACGCATTCCTAAGATCAAGCTTGGTGAATATCTTAGCTCCATGCAGGGGCGTGAACACCGAATCCAACAAGGGTAAGGGGTATCGGTTATGAACCGTGACTTCGTTCAGCCCCCTGTAATCGATGCATGGATGTAATCCGCCATCCTTTTTCCCCACAAAAAAGAAACCCGCACCCATCGGGGAGGTGGAATTCCGGATCAACCCGGCAGCCAAAGAGTCCCGGATGTAGGTCTCCATTGATTCGCGTTCAGGTCGTGAGAGGTTGTACAGCCTACTGGACGGGAACTCAACACCTGGAACCAAATCAATGGCACAATCATACGGGCGGTGCGGGGGAAGGGTGAGCGCCAGATCCTTGCTGAACACCTCCGCAAGGTCATGGTACTGCACCGGAACCGTCCCTAGATTGGGCGGGGCTCTGACCTCCTCCCTGGCCTGGGAACCGGGAGGAACCGAGGAACCTAAACATTCCCGATGGCAGGTCTCGCTCCACTGAACCACTACCCCGGACGGCCAATCGATCCGGGGATTGTGTTTCAACATCCAGGGGAACCCTAAAATCACACGGGAGGTGGCCGGAGTCACAAAAAACTCGATCTCCTCCCGGTGATTCCCCGACACCACCAGAATTACTGGTGGTGTCTTGTGAGTGATTGGAGGGAGTAGGGAGCCATCTAGCGCCCGTACCTGCACAGGCGAGGTAAGCGCTACCAGAGGGAACCCTATCTCCCTGGCCCATTTGCTGTCTAGCAAATTCCCTTCTGAGCCCGTGTCCACCAGTGCTGGGGCCTTCAGGGTTAAATCCTCATACAGGATGGTAACTGGGAGTCGTGTGGCGATGTGGGTGTGTCCCACGTGAATGTCTCGGCCCACCCCTAGCCCAGTTTCTAGGGGTGGGCGTTGGTGTTTAACCGCTCGGGGCAGTCTCTTAATTGATGCTCAATCGAGCCACAAACAAAACACGCCCCGTGGGCCAGCCTCCTTTGAGTAACCGGTGCCCTAAATGTTGCCCTACTCGTGTCCATAGCTTCGTCAGCAGGGGGGGCTGTAACCGCACGGAGCGCAGGGGCCGTGGAGCGTGGGGAGGGCGGAACGCGGTCGGAACCGGAAGGGAGAGGGACGACACGTGCCCGGCCACGCCCTTCGTCTCGTTCCCGACGGCGCTCTTCTAACCGATTGTCTAATCGTATGACAAGATCGATGAGCCCATCTAAATCCCGCGGTTCGTCCTTAGCCACCAGGTGCTCCTTGAGGACCAACGACAGTCCGTTTACAAAGGCGGCGCGGAGGGCAGTGCTATTCCAGCCGGACCTCGCAGCCGCGATGCGGAAGTCGACTGCATAGGCAGCTGCGCTCCGGCGCCCCTGTCTCATTGGCAGCAGCACGGCTGAAGCGGTCTCTCCTCTATTAGGGTGATCGAACACTGTTCTGAACTCCCTCACAAACCCATCATATGTCTGAAGGAGCCATGAATTTTGCTCCCAGAGCGCTGTAGCCCAAGCGCGTGCCTCACCACGAAGCAGATTTATCACATAAGCTACTTTGCTAGCATCAGTCGCGTACATGACGGGACGCTGTGCGAAGACGAGCGAACACTGCATAAGGAAATCCGCGCACGTCTCCACACAGCCTCCGTACGGCTCTGGGGGGCTTATGTATGCTTCAGGGGAAGGTGGGAGGGGTCGTTGAACGACCAGTGGAACGTCACTGTTACGCACAGGGTCGATGGGAGGGAGAGCCGCAGCGGCGCCCGGAGGGCGCGCTTCCACCTGCGTGGCGAGAGCCTCCACCCTGCGGTTAAGGAGGACGTTCTGCTCGGTCATCAAATCCAACCGAGTCGTGAAAGCGGTGAGGATCTGCTGCAACTCACCGATCACCCCTCCTGCGGCCGCCTGTGCGCCCTGTTCTTCCATTGGCCGTTCAACAGCCGGTTGACGCCCCTCGGGATCCATGACGCTGGCCGAGATATTCTGTTGGGGAAAGTGAGGAACACGGACCCACAACAGGGGGCGCAAATGAACGGACAATGAAGAAAGTCAAATAAAGTTTTACTGTTGTGAACACGCACAACAAACACAACAAATTACAATTTTGGTCACAAGTCGAATTCCAACGGTGTCGTGTGGGCAGGTTCGACGATAGGAGACGTCTGTCCAAGTCGAACCGGAACCACCCGATTTCCTCCGCCACCGAACCCCGGGAATACTGGAGCCGCCAAGTCCCGAACTCCCAGGTGGTCACTGCCTCCACTCGTCGGATCCGGTACTGCTGGCGAGGAACAGAAACAGTCAGATGTGGGTGCGGCTGCACCCAACAACACGTGGGGTGGAAAACACCACCTCCACCTCTAATCAGACACAACACTGTAATGTAGGAATAAGAGTACTTATCCAAATACGTCCTTCTCAGTCTTCAGTTGTTTTACACACAAGCAACAAGGTATTAATCCGTATGGCTGGCTGAGTTCGTTACCTCCATGGTAGAGCGATATCTCGGCAATGAGGTGGAGATGCCGTCCAGCTGATATACCCCTCCGTTGATGGATGTCAGCTGTCTCAGTTGATAGGTGACGGCTGTCACCTTGGCTGCTCCTGTGAGGCGGCAGCGCCCTCTGGTGCCTGGAGCCCGCACTCCAGGCAGGGCGCCCTCTGGTGGTGGTGGGCCAGCAGTACCTCCTCTTCAGCGGCCCACACAACAATTTTCTTCAAATAGTGATGAGTTGAAAGATGTCCTAGCTTTACGGAGGGCTTTTTTTATAGAGCAACAGACTCTTTTTCCAGGCTAAGTGAAGATCTTCTAAATTAGTGAGACGCCATTTCCTCTCCAACTTACGGGTTATCTGCTTTAAGCTACGAGTTTGTGAGTTATACCACGGAGTCAGGCACTTCTGATTTAAAGCTCTCTTTTTTAGAGGAGCTACAGCATCCAAAGTTGTCTTCAATGAGGATGTAAAACTATTGACGAGATACTCTATCTCACTTACAGAGTTTAGGTAGCTACTCTGCACTGTGTTGGTATATGGCATTAGAGAACATAAAGAAGGAATCATATCCTTAAACCTAGTTACAGCGCTTTCTGAAAGACTTCTAGTGTAATGAAACTTATTCCCCACTGCTGGGTAGTCCATCAGAGTAAATGTAAATGTTATTAAGAAATTATCAGACAGAAGGGAGTTTTCAGGGAATACTGTTAAGTCTTCTATTTCCATACCATTGTTGTATGGCTGGGGGGCCTGGCTGCCTTTTTGTTTCTGTCTTTTGTTTTTCCTTCCAGGTGGCTTGCATTTGGGACTGAGTGGCTGTGTAGCTGAGGTTATCAGGACCTCACCCTGATCACCTGCGGCTCGTCAGGACTCACAGCTGTGGTGCATCTATATGGATTGGAACATGGTGGCATTTAAGACTGGAGTATACAGTGTGTATTTGCCAGAGACTCGACCTTGTGACCAGACGGGTGAGATCGTCGTCTCGGGAGCCATCTCATCATCAGTGGATGCAGAGAACGTCCAGGGTTTGATGCACGGTCTGTGAAAGAGGAGGGGGTGAGGTCTCACGCTCGTCAGCACACTTCCTGAGGTATGTTAGATTTTGTGACTAACATTTATACAGTCAGTAAATGTGGTGTCCCTCACACCTTTATTATATTGAGCTGTATGTTAGTCATGTATCGGCTTCCACTGCAGTGGAGTTTTGTGAACTGGATGTTCCATGCCTGCAGGTTGGGAAGCTGATTAGTAATCAAGCCAGGAAGTGTTTGCTGTTTGTACACCTTTAAGTGTTCTCTCTGTGTGTAGAGTGTGGACTCACATAATGGTTCCTTCTTTCACAGACTCGGTTTGTTGCGGCCACCTGGGGGGTGTCGGCGGGGTCCTTGGGTCCGAACAGCTTCTGGCTCCGGACCGTTAGCGCTGCTGGGAGCGCACCACACCAGACCGCACTTTCTTTTGTTATTTTTTGTATCACTGTTATGTATTAAATTCAGTTAGCCTTTGTACCGTGCTCTGCTTATTTCATACTGGGTCCTTCAAACGCTGGTCGGTTCTCCGAGCTGCGTCCGACACATAACAGTAGTCTCTGGCCAAACATCACGGACCCAGCGGTAGCAGAGACGGTAACGCGCCGGGAAGGCGGCAGCAGACGTTCAGTAGTTATCCGGATCAGTTGCGGGTGCTCTCCGCCTGGATGGTGCGTGTTTGAGACCCATTGCTGAATACTGATTTGTGCTCTCTTGCAGCCGTGTTCCTGTATTTGTGCCTTATCCGTGGGTCGTGGTGGAGTGTGACTGGCGACGGCTTCGCGTCACGCTCCGACCGGATAAGAGGTTTAAACGGGAGCTGCAAGAGTGTGTCTGTAATGGGTGCACGCGCACGGCGGAGCTCTGTGGCACGGGTCGCTGAGCTTCCTGTGTTACAGTTGTAGCCCAGTTTCCCCGGATAAAGATAACTACTGCGTCTGTTGTATCAGCTCCGGCGTTATTTAGTTGAGCACATTTTGGTTGTGTGTTGCACACAGCTGCGCACGGAGATGCAGCTCGTTTGTTTTCTGTCACCAAAGGGTTTTTTTTTTCATTTTTAGCACTTTGGCTCCCTCTTTTGGTGACTTAGTCACATTACCGTTAAGCTCTTAAGTTAGAACAGGTGTGTTCGATTTGTTTGAGCTTAAAGGTATACGTCACTGATTTGTTTTGTGTTAGTTCATTTCGTGTGGGTGTTTTTTGAGTTGGTTTTTGTGTGGGATTTATTTATTATTTTTTTTCACTGTTTGTGTCTGGGGTTGTGACCTGCAGCCTGTCTAAGCAGAAAAAAAAAAAAAAAAGGGACCCAAACGACTGTATGTTGGTCTGTTAGTCTTTCTTTTTATTTCTTTTTGTTTCACCTCCCCAGGGTTTGATGGGACGGTCCCCTGGGGGGTGATGGGGTGGTACTTGGTTTTTTTTTTCTTTTTTTTTGTTTGTTTTTGTTATGCCCTCTCTTCTCCTCTGACTCCAGCCGGGTGAGCCGTAGTGTCGGCGTTGCTGGAGGGGTGCAGTTTGGTTGTGCTGGGCATTTCCCAGGTAGCCTCTGCACCCGGGAGGGGGGGGGGGGGGGGTTTGGGGTATTTTCTTTTTCTTCCCTCTCTTCTCCTCTGGCTCCAGCCGGGTGAGCCGTAGTGTCGGCGTTGCTGGAGTGGTGCAGTTTGGTTATACTGGGCATTTCCCGGGTAACCTCTGCACCTGGGGGGGGGGGGGGGTGTTTTTTGATTCCCTGTTCCACCTCCGGCTTCAGCACGCCTTTGGCCGTCTGCCATCGGCGTGGCTGAGGTTTGGGGCAGTGGGATATACCCGCAGCTAGTGGCTGGTGTAGAAGTCAGAGGAGTGGCGCCGTTTTGTGCCGTTTGCCATAACCGCTGTTCCACTCCTCCCGGTTGGCTTCTGGGGTATAGTCACGGTTGGTGACACTGGACGTGCTTCCAGTTTCCACTGCGCCAAGGGGGTGGGGTTGGGGTTGTTTTGTTTGTATGTTTTTTTTTCTCTCTTCTTGTTTTTCCCCCCAGTTTCCGCCCTCAGGGTTTGACTGTGGTGTCCTCTGGGGGGGAAAGGGCTGTGGGTCCATCTAGCCATAGACGGCCGGGGCTGGGTCCGTTGGTCATGAGGGGAGGCGTCTCCTGGGGTTGACAAGTGGTCCTCTGGGAGGCGCTGGGAGTACCTGTGGGTGACGTTGGATCCCAGAGGGACCTCGGCTGTGGTTATTACTCCTGGAGCTGGCGGGAAGTCCTCTGGGGGGTGTTGGTCCCTACATGTCGTTTTGGGGGGGGGGGGGGGTGTGTTTTAGCACTTTTATTTGTAAGCTTAAGTTTGGGGTTTTTCTTTTCTCATCTTCCCGGGGTTTGATGGGACGGTCCCCTGGGGAGGGGGGGTGGTTTGGTTGTTTGTGTTTGTCTTTTTTGTTTTATGACTAATGACCGCACATGGTTGGATAAAGGCTGACCGCACAGGTTTAAGAACTCCTGGCCACACCTGTGCTAAGTGACTGACTGAAACAAAGGCAAGGAGGCAGCCAGAGAAGAGGACATCAACCATTCTGTTGGAAGACGAATGCAGATGCGGTTTCCAGCCATGGTCCCTGGAGGGGGGTGTTTCTCCTGAGCCAGGTTTGTGTGGTCGCCGGGAGGCTTCCCGTGAGGGTGGGGTACTGTTGTATGGCTGGGGGGCCTGGCTGCCTTTTTGTTTCTGTCTTTTGTTTTTCCTTCCAGGTGGCTTGCATTTGGGACTGAGTGGCTGTGTAGCTGAGGTTATCAGGACCTCACCCTGATCACCTGCGGCTCGTCAGGACTCACAGCTGTGGTGCATCTATATGGATTGGAACATGGTGGTATTTAAGACTGGAGTATACAGTGTGTATTTGCCAGAGACTCGACCTTGTGACCAGACGGGTGAGATCGTCATCTCGGGAGCCATCTCATCATCAGTGGATGCAGAGAACGTCCAGGGTTTGATGCACGGTCTGTGAAAGAGGAGGGGGTGAGGTCTCACGCTCGTCAGCACACTTCCTGAGGTACATTAGATTTTGTGACTAACATTTATACAGTCAGTAAATGTGGTGTCCCTCACACCTTTATTATATTGAGCTGTATGTTAGTCATTTATCGGCTTCCACTGCAGTGGAGTTTTGTGAACTGGATGTTCCATGCCTGCAGGTTGGGAAGCTGATTAGTAATCAAGCCAGGAAGTGTTTGCTGTTTGTACACCTTTAAGTGTTCTCTCTGTGTGTAGAGTGTGGACTCACATAATGGTTCCTTCTTTCACAGACTCGGTTTGTTGCGGCCACCTGGGGTGTCGGCGGGGTCCTTGGGTCCGAACAGCTTCTGGCTCCGGACCGTTAGCGCTGCTGGGAGCGCACCACGCCAGACCGCACTTTCTTTTGTTATTTTTTGTATCACTGTTATGTATTAAATTCAGTTAGCCTTTGTACCGTGCTCTGCTTATTTCATACTGGGTCCTTCAAACGCTGGTCGGTTCTCCGAGCTGCGTCCGACACATAACAACCATAAGTCAGAACAAGATCTAAGATATGATTAAAGTGGTGGGTGGACTCATTTACTTTTTGAGCAAAGCCAATAGAGTCTAATAATAGATTAAATGCAGTGTTGAGGCTGTCATTCTCAGCATCTGTGTGGATGTTAAAATCGCCCACTATAATTATCTTATCTGAGCTAAGCACTAAGTCAGACAAAAGGTCTGAAAATTCACAGAGAAACTCACAGTAACGACCAGGTGGACGATAGATAATAACAAATAAAACTGTTTTTTGGGACTTCCAATTTGGATGGACAAGACTAAGAGTCAAGCTTTCAAATGAATTAAAGCTCTGTCTGGGTTTTTGATTAATTAATAAGCTGGAATGGAAGATTGCTGTTACTCCTCCGCCCCGGCCCGTACTACGAGCATTCTGACAGTTAGTGTGACTTGGGGGTGTTGACTCATTTAAACTAACATATTCATCCTGCTGTAACCAGGTTTCTGTAAGGCAGAATAAATCAATATGTTGATCAATTATTATATCATTTACCAACAGGGACTTAGAAGAGAGAGACCTAATGTTTAATAGACCACATTTAACTGTTTTAGTCTGTGGTGCAGTTGAAGGTGCTATATTAGTGTCATATACTGACAAGCCCTGGATCACTAAGGGACTGCTGAACACATGCAAAAACAAAAATCTTTTGTATAAGCAATTTTAAAACACAGAACAATTGAGGATGAGAGTAATTATAAGATGTACAAAAACAAATTAACTAACATTATAAGATCATGTAAGAAGCAGTACTTGTTGTGTGTTGGGGGGGCGTGGCTGGATGTTTTGGTGTTCTTTTCTTTTCTTTGCTCTCCAGGTGGCATGAGGGCTGATTTGTCTGTGAAGAAGGTGCTGGCTGAAGAGTCTTCACCCTCATCAACATCATGGAAAGCACCTGTGATTGGTGCTCACGTGCAACCTGGACGACTTGCAGCTGAAGCAGATAATTGGATGGCGTTCTGCATTTAAGTCATGTGTGATTTGAGCAGAACTGCCGGGAACTCGACCTTGTGACGTTCGTTTGTGAGACGCTGAGGACCGCGCCTGGGTTTTGACACATCGAGCCCGTGAAGCAGGGAGGGGTGAGGACACATGCTGTCAGCACACACTAAAGGTAATTAAGTGTTTAAGTAATTGTTGATAGTAACGGTGTTTTGTTACACAGTATACTTGAATTGTGAAGAGAATTGTGCAGTTTGCTTCTCACTGCTGTGGCGTGAAGGATAAGTGATCCTCCACTTGTTGTGAGAAGCTGCTCATTTGCATAAAGTAAAAAAAGGACACTGACCTGAGTGTGTTGCTGATAGCGTGTGTTTATTGGAAGATATAGTTGTATCTGTTGACTTACCTCACCTTCTCTTTGCTTCACAGAGAATCAGTTTGTCGTGTCCACCTGGGGGGTGTTTGGCGGTGGTAGGAAGTCCAGGAGCGCCGGCTTTAATCCTTGCGGGCGCTGGAGAGCGAGCCACGAATCACTCCACCAGAGGGACGTTGTTTTTATGTTTTTACACTTTTAAGCACAGGTGAATAATAAATAGTTTCTGTTTGGAACCGCTTTCTGGTTATTTTTAGCACTGGGTCCTGTCTGACGCAGGTCCGCTCCTCAACCCGCGTCGACACATAACAGTACTACAGCGATTTATTGGAAAAAAATAAAACCAACATGAAAGGCACCTGGAATCATTAAAAAAGAAAGTTGTTAAAGATTATCCATCTTATTTTTATACAAAATCTGACACAATCCTAAAAGATAATAAAGTTATTGCAGATCATTTCAATGACTATTTTATTAATGTGGGTATCAAATTCAACTGTATCTTCAAAAACGTGTTCCTTGGATAACAGAAAACAATTAACACAATTCTGGATTCAATGTATATTAAAGAAACAGATGAAAGCAATAGTTAGATATAATTCATAAACTAAAAGGAAAAAAATCAGCTGACAGTTACAACTTTGATATGTTCTTGATAAAGAATATTATTGATTGTATTCTTACACCTTTAACTTATATTTATAAGTTGTCATCAATAACTGGGATATTTCCTTCCAAAATGAAAATAGCTAAAGTGATACCACTGTTCAAATCTGGTGACAAACATGTCTTTTCAAACTACAGGCCAATCTCATTGTACCACAATTTTCAAAAACTCTAGAAAAGATATTTGTAAAGAGGTTGAATGATTTCATAACTAAACATCATATATTCAGTGAACAGCAGTATGGATTTAGAAAAAAATCGTATTTCTTCACTGGCTTTAATTGATTTTGTTGAACAAATTACAAATGTAATTGAGAACAAGCAATACATGTAGGGGTTTTGTTTGATTTACAGAAAGCAGTTGATACGATAGATCACACTTTGCTGTTGGACAAACTACAGAAGTATGGTATTAGAGGACTGACTCATGATTGGATAGCTAACTATTTACACAACAGGTATCAGTGTGTCCATACTGGTGAGATAAACTCAGAATCTTTGAGGATTACATGTGGGGTGCACCAGGGTTTAGTCCTTGGGCCGTTGTTGTTTCTGTTATATATTAATGATATATGTTGGGTTTCTAAATTTGTGAGTTGTATTTTGTTTGCCAATGATACAACGGTACTTTGTAGTGGGGATCATTTGGGACAGCTCTTGGACATGATGGAGAGGGAACTACTGAATTTTAAACAATAGTTTGATTCAAACTAATTATCGCTTCATCTTGGTAATACAAAGTGCATTATTTTTGGAAATATGCCCAGGAACTTAAGTAGAAATGTATTATTGAATGATGCTGAAACTGAAATTGTAACTGAAACCAAATTTCTTGCAGTTTTTATTGATGATAAATTAAGCTGGAAAGCTTATATAAATTATGTTAAATCTAAAATCTCAAAAGTCATTGCAATTCTGTATAAAGTACAGGACTTCCCATGACCATCTTGCTGTGAGGCAACAGTGCTAATCACTAAGCCGCTGTGCTGTCCGAAGTATTAACAAGTGAGGAACAGAAATCAACAAAGCGATAAACATAGTCACAGACAAACATTTAAAAAAGCTCCACATATCCAAAAATAAAATCCAATTAAAATCTCAAAACAATTAAGTTATCAGGCTCGATAGGCAGGACGGGCTGGACGCAAATGCAAAATGCTGGAACACAGCTCAGTGGAGACAAAACATTTACTGGGTGAACAGGCTGGGGTCAGTACACAGAAAGGCAGTCCAAACAGAGCAACAGGATCAAAAACATCAGGTGAAAAGGCATGGTCGGAGTACACAGGCAGGTAGTCAAAAACCGATGAGGCAAACAAAGCAAGGCCAGAGAACAAGAACTGAGCTGGAAGGAAGGCACAAGGTGCATCGATCTGGCGAAGGACAGAGACAAACTGTGAGGCTTATAAAGCACCCAGGTGATTAACTGCAAACTCAGAACAGGTGTGTGGAGAAACTCCCAGAACCAGGGTGTGGCCAGACAGAGGGAGACACTCACCAAAAAACCAGGAGAGAAAGGCAAGAAACAACAGGACAGAGAAACCCCAGCAGAAAGATAGAGGAGAGACAGAGCAAGAGACAGACGGAACACAATAACAACCCATAAAACCAGGAACCTGACATAAGTAGAACAAGCAAAATTAATGAAAAGATTAAAAACCATAAAACAAATTACACACAATCGATAAAATATGTTTTTAAAATAGTCTTAAAGTTACATTTCAAATGTCAACAGGCAGCCTGTTCTACAAGATATGATCATGGTGAGAAAAGGCTCTGAAGCCTGCTGACTTCTTTTTAACCCTTGAGACCCAGAGAAAGTCTGCATTCAAGACCACAGGGCAGGAGGAGGCACATAAGGCTGAGCAAGTTCAGCAAGATTGTTGAGTTCGTGACCATTTAGAGCCATATATGTCTGCAATGTTCTCTTGGAGACACATGGAGCAAGTGAAGGGAAGGCTGTGATCAAACCTGGTTTTCATCAAAATTCTAGCAGCAGTATTCTGTACCATCTGTAGACATCCTATAGTATCTTGTAGCAATCAGGAAAATAAAGCATTACAATAGCCAGTTGTGGAAGACAAAGACGTGAATTAAAATTTGTGAAATTTAAAACAAATCCTGATGTACATTTCCACTTTTATCAGTTCCATCAGTGAAATAACTTACTGTCGTCAGGTAAACTCACCACTCTGATACTTTATTTTGATGAGTGTTGTTCTAACATTTATTGTTAATTTGTTTCTTTGCAAACATGCAGCCGTTGTTGGTAATGAAAAAATAAATTCTCTCTAACACCAGGAATTGAATCTGAGTGTTGACTAGGAGGACAAGAAAGAAGAAGAGAAGCTATGGCTAAGTCAGCAGGGAGAGCAGCATCAGCAGCTGGAGGAGGCAGATCTCGCTAAGTTTGGTTTCACTGTCATCACTGTGAAGAGTGAAAATGATGATGAAAAACCAGAGTCATCACAGCTTTGTCAAAGCCGAAGTGATGAGAGCACAGAGGCTGAGCCTGTGGCCAGCAGCTCATCTGTACACAGAACACTGACAGCAGAAGCTGATGAGAAACAATTTAAAGACTCTAAATATGGAAAAGCATCTGGTCACATGAACAACTCAGAGCAACTAAAGGAGAGGCAAGCAAGGGGGAAACCTTTTAGCTGTTCTGCTCAGAGTAAAAGACAGAAACAGAAAGGCACTCTGAATAAACAAGTTAGAATTTATGAAAAACAAAAACAATTTGGCTGTTCTCAATGTGGTAAGAGATTTGGACTAAAGAGCCACTTGAACATGCCCATGTTAATTAATTGCTTCACTTAATCAAGGCATAAGAAGTGGGGCAGGAGATCAAAGGCAGTATTTGAGGAGAGGATAGGTCACAATCTTGAAGACAGCCCTCAGATATAATGTCAATAATGTTAAGGGTGCAACTTTAGACCCCATGTCTGGGGCCCGCCGCACTCTATTAGAAGGAAATTCAAGACCAATGAAACACCATAGACAAAAAGCATTTGGACTAAAGAGCATTCTGAACAGACACATAAGAATTAATACAGGGCACATTACAACAGCAAAAAGAAGTCATTCACTGCCCCACCAAAAAAGGAGTCATCTGCCACCCCCCAAAATTAGAAGTCATTCTGTTGTGTGGGCCGCTGAAGAGGAGGTACTGCTGGCCCACCACCACAAGATGGCGCCCTGCTTGAAGTGCGGGCTTCAAGCACGAGACGGCGTCGGAGCAACCAGGAGTGACAGCTGTCACTCATCATCCGTACCAGCTGTCACTCATCCACTACTCATCACCACCACCATAAAGGCCGGACTGCAACTCCACCTCCCCGCCGAGAAATCAGCTACCATTCAGGTAATTTCTCTGCTGACTCAAACCGTTGAGTGATAATCTGAACTTCTTTTGCAGCCGTTATCCTGTGGTGTTCGTCCTTATCTGTGGGATTGGCGTTTGGTGTGACAGCAACGGCTTCGCCTCACACCCCAAACCAGATAAGTGGTTTAAACAGGAGCTGCACGAGTGTGTGATTGGAGGTGGAGGTTCTCCCTCCTTTACTGAACACTGACTGTGGGATTACTGAGTGTGCGAACTCACACTCATCAGGACCGTCTCTGTTTTCTGCCAGCAGTACCGGGTCTGACTGCTGAAGACAGCGGCCACCTGGGGCACAGGGCTTGGCGGCTCCGGTGTTCTTCAGCTCCGTTGGTGCTGGAAGCTGTGTGGGGATCCAGCTCTTCTCTCGCCAGGCGTCTTCTATCGTCGAGCCTGCCCACACGTCACCTGGTGTATGATTGACAGTCCACCATATTGTTATTGTCTGTACGTCGTTGTACGATTCACAACATTAAATTGTTACTTTTGGCTTATCCATTGTCCATTCATTACCGCCCCCTGTTGTGGGTCCGTGTCACGTCACTTTCACAACAGGATTTCTCGGCCAGCGTCATGGATCCCGAGGGGCGTCAACCATCGCTTGAACAGCCAATGGAAGAGCGAGGTGCACAGGCGCCAGCAGGAGGCGTGTTGGGTGAGCTGCAGCACATCTTAACCGCCTTTACCGCTCGGTTGGACTTAGTTACCGAGCAGAGCAGTGTTCTCAATCGTAGGATAGAGGCTCTCACCGCCCAGGTGGAAGCACGTGCTCAGGGCGCTGCTGCAGCACCTCCTCCTGCTGACCGTGTGCCAGAAACAGACATTCCGCTGGTCATTCAACGAACCCCCCCACCATCCCCTGAAGCATACATAAGCCCTCTGGAGCCGTACGGAGGCTGTGTGGAGACGTGCGCGGACTTCTTGATGCAGTGCTCGCTCGTCTTTTCACAGCATCCCGTCATGTACGCGTCAGACGCTAGCCGGGTGGATTACGTTATAAATTTGCTTCGAGGAGAGGCACGCGCCTGGGCTACGGCGCTTTGGGAGCAGAATTCACGGCTCCTAACGGTTTATACTGAGTTTGTGAGGGAGTTCCGACAGGTGTTCGACCACCCTCATAGAGGCGAGACCGCTTCAAGTGTGCTGCTGTCGATACGGCAGGGGCGTCGGAGAGCAGCGAAGTATGCAGTCGACTTCCGCATCGTGGCAGCGCGAGCCGGCTGGAATGCTGTTGCGCTCCGCGCCGCCTTTGTAAACGGACAGTCTCTGGTCCTTAAGGAGCACCTGGTGGCGAAGGACGAGCCGTGGGATTTAGATGGGCTTATCGACCTGGTTATACGGTTAGACAACCGATTAACGGAACACCGACGGCAGCGAGACGAGGGGCGTGGTCAAGTACACGCCGTCCCTCTTCCTCCCGGGTCTGAAAGGGAGCCGACTTTCCCACGCTCCACTGCCAGGGCTCTCCACGTGACAACAGCTCCCCCTGCTGACGTTGCTATGGAGATGAGCAGGGCCAAAAAACGATCAGATCAGAGACAAAGGAGGCTGATCCGTGGAGAGTGTTTTCTCTGCAGCTCTACTGAGCACACACAGAGAGAATGCCCCAAATGGTCAAAACAGCAGCACTTGTCCTTAGAGACTGGGCTAAGGGTGGGTCACAACACCCACATGGGGAAACCCCGACGATCTGCACGAATCCCAGTCACGATCCTGAGTGGGGATCTAACCCTTCACGCCCCAGCACTGGTGGACACGGGGTCGGAGGGGAATCTGCTGGATAGCAGATGGGCAAAGGAGGTTGGGCTCCCTCTAGTGGCCTTACCGTCACCACTGTCGGTGCGGGCACTAGATGGCACCGTTCTTCCACTAATCACACACCAGACTCAGCCAGTGACATTGGTGGTGTCTGGGAATCACAGGGAGGATATTGTGTTTTATGTAACACCTTCTACCTCCAGAGTGATTTTGGGTTTTCCATGGGTGTTAAAACACAATCGCCGGATTGATTGGCCGTCTGGGGTTGTGGTTCAGTGGCGCGAAACCTGCCACCGGGAGTGTTTAGGATCCTCGGTTCCACCCGGTGTGACAGCTAAGGAGGAGGTTTTAGTCCCCCCCAATCTGGCGGCGGTGCCGGCTGAGTACCACGACCTTGCTGACGTCTTCAGCAAGGATCTGGCACTCACGCTGCCCCCGCACCATCCGTACGATTGTGCCATTGATTTGATACCGGGCGCTGAGTACCCGTCCAGCAGGCTGTACAACCTCTCACGTCCGGAACGCGAATCAATGGAGACCTACATCCGGGACTTGTTAGCTGCCGGGTTGATCCGGAACTCCACCTCCCCGATGAGTGCTGGTTTCTTTTTTGTGGGCAAGAAGGACGGCGGACTCCATCCATGCATTGATTACAGAGGGCTGAACGAGATCACGGTTCGCAACCGATACCCGTTACCTCTGTTGGATTCAGTGTTCACGCCCCTGCATGGAGCCCAAATTTTCACGAAATTGGATCTTAGGAATGCTTATCACCTGGTTCAGATCCGGGAGGGAGACGAGTGGAAGACGGCATTTAACACCCCGTTAGGTCACTTTGAGTACCTGGTCATGCCGTTCGGCCTCACCTATACGCCCGCGACGTTCCAAGCATTGGTTAATGATGTCTTGCGGGACTTCCTGCATCGATTTGTCTTCGTATATCTAGACGATATACTCATCTTTTCTCCGGATCCTGAGACCCATGTCAAGCATGTATGTCAGGTCCTACAGCGGTTGTTGGAGAACCGGCTGTTTGTGAAGGGCGAGAAGTGTGAGTTCCACCGCACTTCTTTGTCCTTCTTGGGGTTCATCATCTCCTCCAACTCCGTCGCCCTGATCCGGCCAAGGTTGCGGCGGTGAGAGATTGGCCCCAACCAATGAACCGTAGGAAACTACAACAGTTACTCAGTTTTGCAAATTTCTACCGGAGGTTCATCAAGGGCTACAGTCAGGTAGTTAGCCCCCTGACAGCCCTGACCTCCACAAAAGTCCCCTTCACCTGGTCGGATCGGTGCGAAGCCGCGTTTAGGGAGTTGAAACGCCGGTTCTCGACTGCACCGGTTCTGGTGCAGCCCGATCCCAAGCGCCAGTTTGTTGTTGAAGTGGATGCCTCTGACTCAGGGATAGGAGCCGTGCTATCCCAGAGCGGGGAGTCTGACAAGGTTCTCCATCCATGTGCCTACTTTTCCCGCAGGTTGACCCCAGCTGAACGGAACTATGACGTCGGCAATTGGGAACTTCTTGCGGTGAAGGAGGCTCTTGAGGAGTGGAGACACCTGTTGGAGGGAGCATCGGTACCATTTACGGTTTTCACGGACCATCGGAACCTGGAGTACATCCGGACCGCGACGCGTCTGAACCCCAGGCAAGCCCGCTGGTCGCTGTTCTTCGGGCATTTTGACTTCTGGATCACCTACCGCCCCGGGACAAAGAACCAACGATCTGATGCCCTGTCCCGGGTGCACGAAGAGGAGGTCAAGACCGAGTTGTCAGACCCCCCTGAAACCATCATCCCTGAGTCCACTGTCGTGGCCGCCCTTACCTGGGACGTGGAGAAGACCGTCCGGGAGGCCCTGACACGGAGCCCGGACCCGGGGACCGGTCCGAAGAACAAACTGTACGTCCCACCAGAGGCCAGGGCTGCGGTCCTTGACTTCTGTCACGGTTCCAAGCTCTCCTGTCACCCAGGGGTGCGAAGGACCGTGGCAGTGGTCCGGCAGTGCTTCTGGTGGGCGTCTATGGAAGCCGACGTCCGGGAGTATGTCCAGGCCTGCACCACCTGTGCCAGGGGCAAAGCCGACCACCACAAGGCCCAAGGCCTCCTCCAGCCTCTGCCTGTGCCTCGTCGCCCCTGGTCTTATATCGGCCTGGACTTTGTCACGGGCCTCCCGCCGTCCCAGGGAAACACCACCATCTTAACGATAGTGGACCGGTTCTCCAAGGCGGCCCACTTCGTGGCCCTCCCGAAGCTCCCGACGGCCCAGGAGACTGCAGACCTCCTGGTCCACCACGTTGTGCGTCTGCATGGGATTCCATCAGACACTGTCTCGGATCGTGGTCCTCAGTTCTCCTCCCAGGTCTGGCGGAGTTTCTGTAGGGAACTGGGGGCCACCGTCAGTCTCTCGTCTGGGTACCACCCCCAGACGAACGGGCAGGCAGAGCGGACTAACCAGGAACTGGAGCAGGCCCTCCGTTGCGTGACCTCCGTGCACCCGACGGCCTGGAGTGACCATCTGGCCTGGATCGAGTACGCTCATAACAGCCAAGTCTCGTCTGCCACCGGCCTCTCCCCATTTGAAGTGTGTTTGGGGTACCAGCCCCCATTGTTCCCGCTAGTGGAGGGAGAGGTCAGGGTGCCCTCGGTCCAGGCCCATCTGAGAAGGTGCCGTCGGGTGTGGCGTACCGCCCGCTCTGCCCTGCTCAAAGCCCGGACGAGGGCCAAGAACCATGCAGACCGCCGGCATGCCCCGGCCCCTGCATATCAGCCTGGGCAGGAGGTTTGGCTTTCCACAAAGGACATTCCCCTGCAAGTGGAATCCCAAAAGTTGAAGGACAGATACATTGGACCTTTCCCCATCCTCAAAGTCCTCAGTCCAGCCGCAGTGAAGCTGAAGCTGCCAGCTTCACTGCGGATCCACCCGGTTTTCCATGTGTCACACATCAAACCTCACCACGTTTCACCCCTCTGTACCCCCGGACCGGCGCCGCCACCTGCCCGGATCATCGACGGGGAGCTGGCTTGGACAGTGCGCCGGCTCCTGGATGTCCGTCGGAAGGGCCGGGGGTTCCAGTATTTGGTAGACTGGGAGGGGTATGGACCCGAAGAACGCTCCTGGGTGAAGAGGAGCTTCATCCTGGACCCCGCCCTCCTGGCCGACTTCTACCGGCGGCACCCGGACAAGCCTGGTCGGGCGCCAGGAGGCGCCCGTTGAGGGGGGGGTCCTGTTGTGTGGGCCGCTGAAGAGGAGGTACTGCTGGCCCACCACCACAAGATGGCGCCCTGCTTGAAGTGCGGGCTTCAAGCACGAGAGGGCGTCGGAGCAACCAGGAGTGACAGCTGTCACTCATCATCCGTACCAGCTGTCACTCATCCACTACTCATCAACACCACCATAAAGGCCGGACTGCAACTCCACCTCCCCGCCGAGAAATCAGCTACCATTCAGGTAATTTCTCTGCTGACTCAAACCGTTGAGTGATAATCTGAACTTCTTTTGCAGCCGTTATCCTGTGGTGTTCGTCCTTATCTGTGGGATTGGCGTTTGGTGTGACAGCAACGGCTTCGCCTCACACCCCAAACCAGATAAGTGGTTTAAACAGGAGCTGCACGAGTGTGTGATTGGAGGTGGAGGTTCTCCCTCCTTTACTGAACACTGACTGTGGGATTACTGAGTGTGCGAACTCACACTCATCAGGACTGTCTCTGTTTTCTGCCAGCAGTACCGGGTCTGACTGCTGAAGACAGCGGCCACCTGGGGCGCAGGGCTTGGCGGCTCCGGTGTTCTTCAGCTCCGTTGGTGCTGGAAGCTGTGTGGGGATCCAGCTCTTCTCTCGCCAGGCGTCTTCTATCGTCGAGCCTGCCCACACGTCACCTGGTGTATGATTGACAGTCCACCATATTGTTATTGTCTGTACGTCGTTGTACGATTCACAACATTAAATTGTTACTTTTGGCTTATCCATTGTCCATTCATTACCGCCCCCTGTTGTGGGTCCGTGTCACGTCACTTTCACAACACATTCACCACTTCAACCACAAAACAAATTAGACAAGGAACTGACCAATAAGATTGAGGAAACAAGGAGAATAGACATAAAAGCGCATCCAAAACTGATCAAATTAAAGGAGAATAAACAGTTCTAAAGTATGCTACAGAAAGTTAACCTGGGATTGGCCAGACTGGTCCCAGAAGGAACCACATTGACAGATTTAAACTAAATGTAAATTATGGAGCGGCCTGGTACATACAAAGTAAATTAGCCCCACATGATTTGGAGAGAAAAGGAACCACAATTAAGAAAAAGAATACTGTGCCACAATAGAAGAAGAAATTACAACAAAAATTGTTGTAAACTGTGGAAGAGAGCAGAGATCGATCACTAATGATTAAATGCAGAGTGGTGCATACAGAGCAAAAAGAGAAAGAAACACTCAGTGCATTATGGGAACCCCCCAGCAGTCTAAGTCTATAGCAGCATAACTAAGGGATGGTTCAGGGTCACCTGAACCAGCCCTAACTATAAGCTTTAGCAAAAAGGAAAGTTTTAAGCCTAATATTAAAAGTAGAGAGGGTGTCTGTCTCCCTGATCCGAATTGGGAGCTGGTTCCACAGGAGAGGAGCCTGAAAGCTGAAAGCTCTGCCTCCCATTCTACTCTTAAAAACCCTAGGAACTACAAGTAAGCCTGCAGTCTGAGAGCGAAGCACTCTATTGGGGTGATATGGTACTAAGAGGTCCCTAAGATAAGATGGGACCTGATTATTCAAAACCTTATAAGTAAGAAGAAGAATTTTTAAATTCTATTCTAGAATTAACAGGAAGCCAATGAAGAGAAGCCAATATGGGTGAAATATGCTCTCTCCTTCTAGTCCCCGTCAGTACTCTAGCTGCAGCATTTTGAATTAACTGAAGGCTTTTCAGGGAACTTTTAGGACAACCTGATAATAATGAATTACAATAGTCCAGCCTAGAGGAAATAAATGCATGAATTAGTTTTTCAGCATCACTCTGAGACAAGACCTTTCTAATTTTAGAGATATTGCGCAAATGTAAAAAAGCAGTCCTACATATTTGCTTAATATGCGCATTGAAGGACATATCCTGATCAAAAATGACTCCAAGATTTCTCACAGTATTACTAGAGGTCAGGGTAATGCCATCCAGAGTAAGGATCTGGTTAGACACCATGTTTCTAGGATTTGTGGGGCCAAGTACAATAACTTCAGTTTTATCTGAATTTAAAAGCAGGAAATTAGAGGTCATCCATGTCTTTATGTCTGTAAGACATTCCTGCAGTTTAACTAATTGGTGTGTGTCCTCTGGCTTCATGGATAGATAAAGCTGGGTATCATCTGCGTAACAATGAAAATATAAGCAATGCTTTCTAATAATACTGCCTAAGGGAAGCATGTATAAAGTGAATAAAATTGGCCCTAGAACAGAACCTTGTGGAACTCCATAATTAACCTTAGTCTGTGAAGAAGACTCCCCATTTACATGAACAAATTGTAATCTATTAGATAAATATAATTCAAACCACCGCAGCGCAGTGTCTTTAATACCTATGGCATGCTCTAATCTCTGTAATAAAATTTTATGGTCAACAGTATCAAAAGCAGCACTGAGGTCTAACAGGACAAGCACAGAGATGAGTCCACTGTCTGAGGCCATAAGAAGATCATTTGTAATCTTCACTAATGCTCTTTCTGTACTATGATGAATTCTGAAACCTGACTGAAACTCTTCAAATAGAGATCTTCCTCTGCAGATGATCAGTTAGCTGTTTTACAACTACCCTTTCAAGAATTTCTGAGAGAAAAGGAAGGTTGGAGATTGGCCTATAATTAGCTAAGATAGCTGGGTTAAGTGATGGCTTTTTAAGTAATGGTTTAATTACTGCCACCTTAAAAGCCTGTGGTACATAGCCAACTAATAAAGATAGATTGATCATATTTAAGATCGAAGCATTAATTAATGGTAGGGCTTCCTTGAACAGCCTGGTAGGAATGGGGTCTAATAGACATGTTGATGGTTTGGAGGAAGTGACTAATGAAAATAACTCAGACAGAACAATCGGAGAGAAAGAGTCTAACCAAATTGTTATGTGTCGACGCGGGTTGAGGAGCGGACCTGCGTCTGACAGAACCCAGCGCTAAAAATAACCAGAACGCGGTTCCAAAACAAAACAATTCATTTTTTACCCTCTTTGGTGCATAACAATGTGTACAAACTAAACAGCGTCTTTCTGGTGGCGTGACTGTTGGCACGTTCTCCAGCGCCCGTAAGGATCAAAGCCCGGCGCTCCTGGACCCACTACCACCGCCAAACACCCCCCAGGTGGACACGACAAACTGACTCTCTGTGAAGCAAAGAAGAGGTGAGGTAAGTCAGCAGTTACAACAATATCTTTCAAAAGACACACGCTATCAGCAACACATTCAGGTCTGTATCTTTTTTAACTTTATGCAAATGAGCAGCTTCTCACAACAGGTGGAGGATCACTTATCCACACGCCACAGCAGTGAGAAGCAAGCTGCACAATTCTCATCACAATTCAAGTATACTGTGTAACAAAACACCAAGTTACTATCAACAATTAGTCAAACACTTAATCACCTTTAATGTGTGCTGACAGCATGTGTCCTCACCCTTCCTTGCTTCACGGGCTCGATGTGTCAAACCCAGGCGCGGTCCTCAGCGTCTCACAAACGAACATCACAAGATCGAGTTCCCGGCAGTTCTGCTTGAATCACACATGACTTAAATGCAGAACGCCATCCAATTATCTGCTTCAGCTGAAAGTCTTTAAGGTTGCATGTGAGCACCAGTCACAGGTGCTACACATGATGTTGATGAGGGTGAGGACTCTACAGCCAGCACCTTCTCCACAGACAAATCAGTTTCCATGCCACCTGAAGAGCAAAGAAAAGAAAAGAACACCAAAATATCCAGCCACACCCCCCAACACACAACAGTACCCCCCCATCAACGGGAAGCCTCCCGGCGACCGAACAGACCAGGCCCAAGAACAGCACCTCCCTCCGGGGTCCACGTCAGGAAGCAGACAGCAACACGCTCCTAAGGTCCACCACAGACAGCAGGCACCGCAGCTGGAAGGCCGGCTGGCATCAACAAAAGCCCCAAAACATTCCCAGGTACAATTCAACACAGAAAAAAACATAAAACCCACCCAAAACCTCCCCAGGGGACCGTCCCATCAAACCCCGGGAAGAAAAGAAAAACTCCCAAACGCAAAAACCCAACACAGCCCCAACACACAATACAAACGTAAATGCATAAAAGAAAAATAACAAACAACCCCCCCAGAATGACCTGCAGAGCCCAACCCCCCCCAGAAGGCCTTCATCGCCAGTTCCAGGAGGAACAGCCAGAACCATAATCCCACAAAGGTCCCCAGGTGTACATGGAGCAAACAGCGCCCCCCCAGAGGACCGTACCATCAACCCCAGGAGGTACCCTCCCCACAACCCCGGAACCCCAGACCCGGTCACACTTGGCTAGTTGGCCCCAAGCCAATTCCCCCCCAGAGGACCGTCCCATCAACCCTGGAGGTGGAACCCGGAAGGAAACAGAACAAAATCAAAAATCAACCCCCGGAGGACTACCAAAAACAACCCCGGGGGGATATAAAACGACCGTAAACCCTGTTACCCTCCCCGGCACCCCGAAAGACCCCGGGTCCCTCCCAGAGCCCCTCGGCGGCTCAACTTTGGCGAACGGCTCAAAACATTAAGCCGGAGAAGGGAACAGGAAAAAACTAACCCAGCTCCAACCCCAAGGCGCAGCGGAGAACCGGAAATACATCCGGTGCCCCAACTCGACCATACCCCAGCCTCTTGGGAGGGGTGGAACTACTGAAATGGCGAACGTCAACAGATCGGCCCACCCCTCCGACTGAGGTAAGTCTCCGCTGCACCACACCCTGGCAACACCAAAGACGAACGGTACAAAGGCTCACCGAGGCTGGAGTGGAACCGGGCCCTAACCAAACCAAGAAAAACGCCTCTAACACCCCCCCCTAGGTGCAGAGGTCTTCTGAGAATGCTCAGCGTGACCAACCTGCACCACCCCACAACCCACAAGACAAACAGTCTTGGGGCAAGTGAGGTTGGGGTTAGGGATGTAGAGAAATAAAAAACAACAAAATAAAACGACCCAACAACCCAAACAGAAAATACCTAAAAACACATAAAAATTAACAATGACGTGAGCCCAGGCGGACTTCTAACCACCTAACATTCACTCCACCAGATACGCCTCTGACTCCCCATACAATTATAACCCCTATTTAAAGAAAACAAAACATTTACCCGTGCTAGATTTTTTTTTATGTGTGTTATTTTGCTTGTCCCAGAACACTTGGAGATACGTCACCATTATTTTTCTTGACGTTTACATGTGGGGGCAATACAGTGATCTCTGCTCATCCGAGCTGCATGGGCTCATCAACAGGAGGAGCCAGAGGTCCCGTCGGAGGAGCTTCAGTGGGGCGAAGAAGAGGCGGCCCAGATTTGTGTCGGGGAAAGCCCCGAGATGAAAAAACCCGCTCTGATGGCCGCCCTCTCTCGCGTCCACGCTCCTTCATCCGATCATCTAGACGAATCACCAATGATATTAGCTCATCTAAATCGTTTGGCTCGTCACGGACTGCCGGCTCGTCTTTTAATGACTCATTTAACCCATCTACAAACATTCCTCGTAAAGCTGCGGCGCTCCAACCTGACTGAGTAGAAACCAGAGAACATTGCATCACCGCACAAGGCTCCGGATGACAAACAATCGGTTCGAACGCCGAATCTCTGGGTGACGGAGTTATCTGCACTAGTATCGATGATGCTGCAGCTGGAGCAGCAGGAAGCGGAACGGCTTGCGCTGCAAGCTCCGTAACATGGGCGTCTGTTTGTTTAATTTGGTTTGCGAGATGCTGTAATTGCTCCCATATTTTCTCCAAGTGTTCTTGAACTTTTTTCGGCAAAAGGAACCGCCTCTGCCGCTGGGTCCATTATGGAATGGCCGGGAACTACTGTTATGTGTCGACGCGGGTTGAGGAGCGGACCTGCGTCTTACAGAACCCAGCGCTAAAAATAACCAGAAAGCGGTTCCAAAACAAAACAATTTATTTTTTACCCTCTTTGGTGCATAACAATGTGTACAAACTAAACAGCATCTTTCTGGTGGAGTGACTGTTGGCACGCTCTCCAGCGCCCATAAGGATCAAAGCCTGGCACTCCTGGACCCACTACCACCGCCAAACACCCCCCAGGTGGACACGACAAACTGACTCTCTGTGAAGCAAAGAAGAGGTGAGGTAAGTCAGCAGTTACAACAATATCTTTCAAAAGACACACGCTATCAGCAACACATTCAGGTCTGTATCTTTTTTAACTTTATGCAAATGAGCAGCTTCTCACAACAGGTGGAGGATCACTTATCCGCACGCCACAGCAGTGAGAAGCAAGCTGCACAATTCTCATCACAATTCAAGTATACTGTGTAACAAAACACCAAGTTACTATCAACAATTAGTCAAACACTTAATCACCTTTAATGTGTGCTGACAGCATGTGTCCTCACCCTTCCTTGCTTCACGGGCTCGATGTGTCAAACCCA
Organism: Thalassophryne amazonica; assembly: GCF_902500255.1. NCBI lineage: Eukaryota > Metazoa > Chordata > Actinopteri > Batrachoidiformes > Batrachoididae > Thalassophryne > Thalassophryne amazonica. The sequence goes on along the minus strand of NW_022986236.1, from coordinate 1,030,848 downwards.
GGCGCGGTCCTCAGCGTCTCACAAACGAACATCACAAGGTCGAGTTCCCGGCAGTTCTGCTTGAATCACACATGACTTAAATGCAGAACGCCATCCAATTATCTGCTTCAGCTGAAAGTCTTTAAGGTTGCATGTGAGCACCAGTCACAGGTGCTACACATGATGTTGATGAGGGTGAGGACTCTTCAGCCAGCACCTTCTCCACAGACAAATCAGTTTCCATGCCACCTGAAGAGCAAAGAAAAGAAAAGAACACCAAAATATCCAGCCACACCCCCCAACACACAACACAAATACCAGCATTACTGAAAGCAGCCAAAGATAACGATATGTCTTTGGGATGGTTATGAGTAATTTTTTTCTCTAATAGTTAAAATTTTATTAACAAAGAAAGTCATGAAGTCATTACTAGTTAAAGTTAAAGGAATATTCGGCTCAATAGAGCTCTGACTCTTTGTCAGTCTGGCTACAGTGCTGAAAAGAAACCTGGGGTTGTTCTTATTTTCTTCAATTAGTGATGAGTAGTAAGATGTCCTAGCTTTACGGAGGGCTTTTTTTTTATAGAGCAACAGACTCTTTTTCCAGGCTAAGTGAAGATCTTCTAAATTAGTGAGACGCCATTTCCTCTCCAACTTATGGGTTATCTGCTTTAAGCTACGAATTTGTGAGTTATACCACAGAGTCAGGCACTTCTGATTTAAGGGTCTCTTTTTCAGAGGAGCTACAGCATCCAAGGTTGTGCTCAATGAGGATGTAAAACTATTGACAAGATAATCTATCTCACTCACAGAGTTTAGGTAGCTACTCTGCACTGTGTTGGTATATGGCATTAGAGAACATAAAGAAGGAATCATATCCTTAAACCTAGTTACAGTGCTTTCCAAAAGACTTCTACTGTAATGAAACATATTCCCCACTGCTGGGTAGTCCATTAAAGTAAATGTAAATGTTATTAAGAAATGATCAGACAGAAGGGGGTTTTCAGGGAATACTGTTAAGTCTTCAATTTCCATACCATAAGTCAGAACAAGATCTAAAGTATGGTTAAAGTGGTGGGTGGACTCATTTACATTTTGAGCGAAGCCAATTGAGTCTAATAATAGATTAAATGCAGTGCTGAGGCTGTCATTCTCAGCATCTATGTGGATGAAGGGAGCTACATTGAAGATTTGGCTGAAGACTCCACATACAAATTCTATCATACAGCTGTTGAGTGTGTAAACCATCTGGTGGGGCAAGAGGCCTTATGAAGAAGAACCTGAAGAAATACCTTCAGGCAATCCCTGTTCACCCAAGTGCCCAAGAGATGCAGTTGTCTGCAATTAAGGGAACAATCACCATCTTGAAGAGAGCCCTTGGATACAATGGCAGAAATGTTTTGGGTGCAACTATAGACCCCGGGTCTGGGGCCCGTTGCATTCTATTAAAAAGAAATCCAACAGAAAAAATGGTGTCTGTCAGTCTGTCAGAAGATTTGGACTAAAAGGTGGTGTGAAGGTGGGATGTGTTTGGATGTTCATGGTGTTTAACCTGTCAGCAAGGTGTTGCAGTAGTCGAAGTGTGAGATGCGATCCGAGTTCGCTTCTTGATTTCCGCCACGCTCTCAACTGGCACTCTCAACAACAGCGCTGGGGAGGAGTGAGAGACATGTGCCGTGGGCCCTTCTGGAAACAAGCTTTGCGCTTTCCTTGGCTACCCACGTTAAATGTGATCCTCTTCTTCTTCTTCCTGAATCAGCAGCATTTCTGATTCTGTGAAGACAATTTGGCAGCAGAAATGCTGGAAGATCAACATGACAGAAGAGATGGACATGAACTGAGGACAACAGGGTGTCCAGATTTACAACACTGCTGTTCAGCTGCTCTGATCATTTTCAGTTCTGCTTTTTTTGGAGTGTAAGTTGCATTTATTTACTGGTTGGGAGGTTGTGGGACTTCTACTCTGGTGTGACTTATATACTGATAAATCAAAACATTTCTCACTATAAATAAAACTAAACTAAACAAAAAATAAACCAGTTATTTTTTCTCATGAAGTAGTGGCCTCTTGTTTATATACATAAAGAGGAAAATATGTAAACTGCACAAAAACTATCTACAGAAGAGTTTGGAAAGACTTTCTTTTTCTACTTCTGCCTTTATAATTGTAAATAACTCTATCCGAAACACGAGTGTGGCATTTTCCCGAAAATAAATGAGTTCTCAGGATTTTCATGAACAAACCATCAGTTTGTCTGAAAGCACCAAATTTGGTGTTTATGCTGATGAAACAGTCCACGAGCCGAGAAGGTTTTCTGTCCTGTTTAAGGAGAATAAATTCTTTGATCATAAAGATTCTATAAGTATAGTTTAGACTATTTATGACAGAATATTCTGGAGTTATGGGTTAAAACAGCAGAAAAGGTGACAAAGGTCAACTTCAGTACACACAGGGGTCAAAAGTTAAAGTTGCTCCAAATTTGTTAAGAAGTGATGTAAATTATTTTGGTCAGTCCAATAATGTGGTTTATGCTTCAATCTGATTGGAGCATTTTTAAATGTTGACCCCAGTGTAACCCTTGGTTGACCTCTAACTGGCTCCAGCTGCCACCCTGGGACGGCTCCATGTGTTACTGAACCACAAGACAAAATGTCACATCAGCCAGAAATGAAATTAATGGTGATGATTTTGTCTGCTGTCACCTGCAAACAACAAAGTCACTCAGTTATAACAAATACTGGGATGTTGACCTGTCAGGAATCACGGGTTCTAGATGTGGTCATTTGTATGATATACAGAGGACAGCTGACTTTTGGGGAAAATCTGTTTCCAGTTATGCTACATTTTTGAAGTATTTACATTGAAACATGTCTTGGCTTTTATGAAAGTCCTTATTGAAGGTTTAATCTGTTTTCAGTTGTGTTCAATTTTCTAAAATGAATTTCTGTCATCAATCAGTTTTTCTGAAGCTGCTTAACCAGGACAATATTCCATGTTATTCCAAAGAAATTTGGAATAACTGAAGTTTTATATTTGCACTGTGACAGTGTTCACATTAGATCAAACTGAATTTCTTTTTCTTCACACTGTTGAGACACAATTCTGCTGTTTTGTCCGGAGTGTGAACATGTTAATTCTGGGTTTGGGGTCACATGCAGAGAGAAAATGTCCAGATTTGAATCTGCTGTCTGAGATGTTAGAGGATGGACAGACTGATGAATTCTCAGGTCTGCAGCAACCTCACAAGCTTTTATTTGGAAATACAGGCTCTTATTGTGGAAGCGCGACATAAACAAGCTTGTTGTTTGCAAAAATGACTGATTTCTCAAAAATATTGTTCCAATCACGTTTCTGTTTTCATAACTTGAATCCTCGTGAAAAAATACATAAGTCTGCCAAAGGACGAAAGTCAGCTCTTTCTGGATTTCAATCGATGCACCGGATCCACAAACACAAACAGGCCACTTCCCTTTTATTATATGGACGTCGACAACATGTCCATAATCTAGTCCAGCAGGTGGCGGTAATGAGCCTATAAACTGGTTTGTTCCAACGATGAAGAACTGTTTCTTGTTGTTGTCCGAGGCTAAAGCTAGTTAGCTGCAGACGCTGGAAACTCTTCTCTGAACAGATCAAACTTCATTCTGTGAACATCAAATGTTTTTTGAAGAGCTCCAGAAGCACAAAGGTCGACAGTAAACCTGAAGAAGAAGAAAAGGCGAAGTTAGCACGAAAAGGTGGAACAGCTGAGAAGGTTGTTGAAACAGCGGCTAACTGCTGCTAATGCCGAGATATTTGAGTTGGTAGAAAAAAAACAAAAAAAACATCACAGAGCAGCGAGAAGAAACGAGTGGATTTAAAGAAGAGAAGAAACTAGTCAACGTGCTGGATGCTGTTTTCAAGCCTGAAGTTCGCTGATCCAGAGCAGGTTTGTCCACTAAACTTTATTTCAGACCAACTCCACCACATCCAAATGATAGCTGTTAGTTTGTGTTGGAGTTCTTATTATTATTAGAGACTAAACACCAAATATCAGCAAAAATAAATGCTTTATGATGATAAATGAAGGACAGTTTAGATTGGTGATGGACTGATGAAGCCGATCAATCGATACTATCAATTACATACACACTAACCCCCACGCTTTCCTATAATAAAAATAACCATATTAGAAGAGAATAAAATTGAAGATCAATCCGGATAAGACGATGTTAAAAACCTCTTTAACACTGAGTGTGAATTATGGCTCCTGATAGTGTTGATAATATTGCACATACAAATGATTTATTGCACATTCTGAGAGCGGAAGAGTTCTTGGACATGTGAGCATCTGCAGACATGTTATTATTGGACATTTGCAGCAGGTATGTAAGGAAAACGTGCACGTCAGGTAATCTCTAGTGATTAAGCTCGAGTCAGTCTGCTCGACACAGCATCAAGCTTTTTGAACCAGAAGTGTCAGTGAGCAGCGTTTTGAGCACGCCCCCATAATGTGACCACTGCGACCCAGGCCTCGTTACATCACACCATGTGTCGAGCTTCGCGGAAAATTCGAATAATGTGGGCGTTTCAATACGACCCGCCAAGTATTTAAATGAGATCTGAATCGCAGCTCAAACCGCGGGTTTTTGAGATTAGGAGATTGCTGGCGACACTGTTATTGTTAAATACCATGTGAATCGGAGCCAAGGAAAGCATTAGTTTATATTTAGGTCTAGTTTAGAGTTAATTTAGTATAGTTAGCTACATACACATAGGATCTAACATAGACAGACACACACCATACACAACAGGCATCCATTCATATACAACATTTATTCACACAGTACATCAACATAGCTTATAGGTTAGACTATATATTATAGGTAGATCAGAGACTGAGCTGAGTGACTGAAGAGCTGTGATTTTGTTGAAGTGAAAGGTGTGAGAAAGGTGAGTCTGTGTGTGTGAGAGAGTGAGTAGCGGTGAGGAAGGGACATGGAGGAGCCAGTTCCAAAAAGAGCACGATCAACTGCTTGGTAGCACTTTGATCTAATAAGCCCCAAAAAGGTCAAGTGCTTGATTTGTGCTCAAGAGTTGAGGTACAGTAACAATACGTCTTCAATGCTGCGACACCTGAGGTCCAAACTTCCCGAGACATCAATGGCTGCTGCTTCTGCTGCTGCTCCTGGAGCAAGAATCAGGCCATGTAAGCTGTATTTTATTCTTTATCTAAGATTAAAACATACTCATAAACAAAAATAGCTCAGCATGTCATACTGTATTTCCATTAAAGGCAGACAAGCTGATTTGGATGAGGCACTGCTGGACTATGTTGTGGAAGATGCACAACCATTCAAAATAGTGGAGAGCAAAGCCTTCAGGGCTTTACTACAAAGGTTTGACCCAACATATGCCCACCTCCAGAGGAGAGGACCGGCTCAAATACTGGGCGACACGAGCCGCAGTCTATCCCAATTTACAGAGAATGGCAAAAAAATATTTGTCGATGCCAGCAACATCAGTGCCTTGCGAGCGGGTCTTCTCCAAAGCTGGAGAGGTGGTGATGCAGAAGAGGAGCTGATTAAAGTCCAGCACCGTTGAAATTAGTCTTTTTTTTAATAAAATCTTTGAAAGTTGCACAGTCACCGTCTCCTATCCCCTCTATTCTAATTTACAAATTACAGCAACATAAGCACCAGTTGCAGAAGCACATGCCTTTCTCACTTTTCCCGTCACATTTTATCCAAATATAGTTTGAGGAATGATAACACAAATCTACATATAGTCTACAATAAAGGCTTTCATAACCATTATGTGTGCATCTGTAGAGATGATTTATTACATTAAAAAGACACAATAATGCATATGACATTTTTTTATTATTATTATTTTTCAAGAACAAACCACATCAGTCATGAATTAATGCAAACATTTGTCAGGGCACTCGCTCAAGGTAATTCTCAAAACAATCCAGCAGATGTCACCCTTCAAACTGTATCAAACGCGTCGAAGCAGTGTGTTGATTTTCAGCCAGTTGTGTTGCAGTGGCTCATTGGTTCATGAGGCTTTGAAATTGCCATCACTAGTGATCTCTGTGATCAGGGTTGGTGTCTCCTGCTTTAGGACATCTATCTCAGCACATTGACATGTCAGTGATTTCGCTCACTTGTGATTGGTCAGTCTGGGCAGCAGAGCATCTGCAGATAATTAAATCTGCCTGTTTTTAGTCTTTCCGCTACTTGGTCATTGATTCTCTTTGTTTTTTTGTGTTTTAAAGTCTTTCTACAAACATATCTGAAGTCCAGCAGCTGAGGGACATGTTGAAACTACAGCTAATACCTGCTGATGAAGGAATGATCACAGACCAGGAAGAAGAAATGTGTCATTTAAAAGAAGAGAACAAAAGAGGTAAATGGCCGGATGCTGTTTTTTTTATCCTCCAAATCTCTTCTACAGAACAGGTTTGTTCACTCAGCTTTGTTTGTTACTTGTACTTTATAACATGTTGTAACGGTCAAATATTTTCCTCAATTTCCTAGGTCACTTGGTAGCATTAATATCTGGCTTTACTGCCAGGTGTGACATGTTGACCCGAATAGTGTAAATGTGGAAGTGTGCAGAAATGTGTGTTTGCAAAAGAGAGAGAGAGAGAGGAAGAAAGAGTGGCTGAGGGAAGTCTGGTGCTAGAAACAGTCTGTTATACCCCCGTCACACTAGAGGCCGAATGGCATCCGAATGAAAGTTCAGCCAGGGGCGGTCCTGGAGGTGGGCCGACCGGGCAGCCACACGGGGCGGCATCACGGGGGTGGGGGGCGGCACGAGCGTGCAGAAAAAAAAAACCTGTCCAAAAAAAAAATAAAACCGGGGTGGGGGGTGGCAGGTTTGTCCTGATGGGGGAGTTCGTGGTTGTGGCAGAGCGCTCCCCCCCCATCTCACCTCTTGTGTTAGGTGAGCAACGCTGCACAGTGCAGAGTTTGTGCAGGGGGAGGAGTGAATCATTCAATATTTGGATGAGGAGGTGGTCGAAACGGAGTAAGACATAATCATGGATAGGAAACGATCAAAGCCATCAGGTGCCCAATTTCGAAAGAAAAAGAAAGAAGAAAAGGAGAAATGAGCAAAGGAAAAAGATATGTATTGATTTACGTATTCCCGCAGCTTCACAGTGCTTTAAACAGTTTGGACGCTGAGCGTCCACAGAGTTTAATCGCGAAGCAAAGACTACAGCGAAACGAGACGAGTCATTGGATAAATGCTGGGCTTTGTCCCACCGATCGGACGCTCAGCGTGTCTGGGGGTCTATGGGGCAGTGGGCTGGCCCGGACGCTCAGCTTCTGCATGATGATTGGATGATCTGTCTGAGGCCGAATCCCTTTTTGATTGACAGCGAAATGAGTGAATCAGCAATCTTTTGGTATAAACATCTGTGGGAGCATTTTTTAATTTTCATTCTGTTCTGAGTTGAACCGGAGACTTTCCTAATCCTCTTAGCGGCATTTTCTTTGTTAAAAACGACTAGCGACAAATCAAGCTTCTATTTCTGGTGTGTTTTTTTGTAGCTGCTTGTGTTTGGAGACTGACTTCTATCACTCTTTCTGACTTCTATCGCAGTTTCTGTCCCTACTGAGCAGCAGGTGCTGCTGAGCTCCTTCACCGTCACAAAGCACTCACAGCGGACACACTTCACACTAGCCTCGCGCCAGTCCCAGCTAGCGAGCTAGCTAGGTAGCAAGCTGCACATAATGGCAGACAATTTGAATGTTGTGGACCGGATTTTGGCGAAGCCATTTGATAGTCTTCCTTACGAAGAAGCCATGGCTGCTGTCATGGCTTCAGCTCTCAGTGGTTTGCAGGCCAAAGTTAAAGCAACAGCCCCCAGTGCAATGTTTGTGCATTGCTATGCACACAGACTGAATCTGGTTCTGTCTCAGGGGGCTAAATGCTTATCTGAGTGCAGAATATTTTTTGCATCACTGTGTTTGCCACATTTTTCTCAAAGTCCACAAAAAGGATGTATTTTCTTGAGTCTGCAGGCTGCTCAAGGTTGCCCAGAAATGCTCCTACTTGATGGAATTTCACATCACGGATAGTAAGCACTGTGGCAAACAATTATGATGCCCTCCTAGAAACTTTTGTATATAGACTGTTTTCCTCTTACTTCTTTTGCACTTCTTGTTATGACAAATTATTGTGGTTTGCCATTTTTGCCTTTTAAAGAGTGTTAACTTCTTCACTTGTTGCTTCCTGTTACTTATGATACACAATAGTGTTTGTTATTTCTTCTTATGTGTACAGTAATGGGTATAGAATTTACCTCTGTCGTTAGTTCATTTATTTATGATACATGATTACGCTGTACCATTTTTGCCACTTTAATGTATAGGGGTTTTTTTTGTACATTTTTTGTCACTTCATGGTATTCTGTAATATACAGATTGTTTAACTTCTTTTGTTATTTATATGGTGCGACTTTAATGGAGGTTTAAGTCTTGTTCATTATGGTGAATGGTACTCTATGATAATGCAAAGTGCACTCTGTTGGTAAAGCTGAATGACGTGCAATATTTTGACCATCGGGTGGTGCTGTAGTGCAGTTGTGCTTTCTTAAATACCTGTACTGTACATACAACCCCTGGCAAAAATTACGGAATCACCGGCCTCGGAGGATGTTCATTCAGTTGTTTAATTTTGTAGAAAAAAAGCAGATCACACACATGACACAAAACTAAAGTCATTTCAAATGGCAACTTTCTGGCTTTAAGAAACACTATAAGAAATCAAGAAAAAAAGATTGTGGCAATCAGTAACGGTTACTTTTTTAGACCAAGCAGAGGAAAAAAATATGGAATCACTCAATTCTGAGGAAAAAATTATGGAATCACCCTGTAAATTTTCATTCCCAAAACTATCACCCTGTAAATTTTCATTCCCAAAACTAACACCTGCATCATATCAGATCTGCTCATTAGTCTGCATCTAAAAAGGAGTGATCACACCTTGGAGAGCTGTTGCACCAAGTGGACTGACATGAATCATGGCTCCAACACGAGAGATGTCAGTTGAAACAAAGCAGAGGATTATCAAACTCTTAAAAGAGAGTAAATCATCATGCAATGTTGCAAAAGATGTTGGTTATTCACAGTCAGCTGTGTCTAAACTCTGGACCAAATACAAAAAACATGGGAAGGTTGTTAAAGGCAAACATACTGGTAGACCAAGGAAGCCATCAAAGCATCAAGACAGAAAACTTAAAGCAATATGTCTCAAAAATCCAAAAATGCACAACAAAACAAATGAGGAAAGAATGGGAGGAAACTGGAGTCAACGTCTATGACCGAACTGTAAGAAACCGCCTAAAGGAAATGGGATTTACATACAGAAAAGCTAAACGAAAGCCATCATTAACACCTAAACAGAATAAACAAGGTTACAATGGGCTAAGGAAAAGCAATCGTGGACTGTGGATGACTGGATGAAAGTGATATTCAGTGATGAATCTCAAATCTGCATTGGGCAAGGTGATGATGCTGGAACTTTTGTTTGGTGCCGTTCCAATGAGATTTATAAAGATGATTGCCTGAAGAGAACATCTAAATTTCCACAGTCATTGATGATATGGGGCTGCATGTCAGGTAAAGGCACTGGGGAGATGGCTGTTATTACATCATCAATAAATGCACAAGTTTACGTTGATATTTTGGACAATTGAAAGGATGTTTGGGGATGATGAAATCATTTTTCAAGATGATAATGCATCTTGCCATAGAGCAAAAACCGTGAAAACGTTCATTGCAAAAAGACACACAGGATCAATGTCATGGCATAGGGTCAATGTCAACGAGCAGATCTGATTTGATGCAGGTTTTAGTTTGGGGGATGGAAATTTACAGGGTGATTCCATAATTTATTCCTCAGAATTTAGTGATTCCATATTTTTTTCTCTGCTTGGTCTAAAAAAGTAACCGTTACTGACTGCCACAATCTTTTTTCTTGATTTCTTATAGTGTTTCTTAAAGCCAGAAAGTTGCCATTTGAAATGACTTTAGTTTTGTGTCATGTCTGTGATCTGCTTTTTTTCCACAAAATTAAACAACTGAATGAACATCCTCTGAGGCCGGTGATTCCATAATTTTTGCCAGGGGTTATATAAGAGGTGCAGCAGCTGTTTCTTTCCAAACATAGCTACTCACCACGGCATCTTTGCCGCAGAAGCTGACGTTCACCACATTCAGACACTTTGTTGTGTCTGTATGTCAAACAGTATCTGCCAGTTCTTATATTATTTTTCCTTAAGGGGCCAAAAAATGTTACATTTCTCCCCTGAGTGAGAATATTTGTTACAGTGTGGACCTCCGAATGAGCAACCTTATGTAATAAATCTCTGTATTCAAGCTGGATCTGGAGCAGGAACTGCTGAAACTGGCGGTGGTATCGAGCATTAGAGTGAATGAAGTTATTTGTCTTTTCCACTGGTTTAATAACACGATCCAAACTGAGATATTTGTCACAGTGAATTTTAAAAATATTTACTTCTGCTTCTCTGACTTCAATACAGATCAGTGTGGACAGTGGTTAAAGTGGGATTTGACTTTTTTGGCCTATTGGTATTATGTTAATATTGCTTGTGAACACTACAACATAGAACAAAACCTTGTTTTCATTGTATCACACAATATATTTAAATATTAAAAGAGAACCCTACAACGGATTCATATTTAATACATCAAGATGGATGAAAATACGCAATGATAGCAGAAATGAATCACAGCATCAATCTTCTGTAGAATCAGTCTTCATTAGAACAGGGGCCTTTATTGTCATTGTACATACGTACAACTAAATTTGTCATCTACATTTAACCATCTTAATTACAGTTATACACAGTCCAACCACTAGGAGCAATGGGCAGCCACAGTTCAGTGCCCGGGGGCCAGCTCCAGATGTAGAGATGGTGATGGGCAGAGAAAGGAGCAGACCCTAAATAAGTATTTTTTAAAATCAAAATTACAGTGCCTGCTGTATTGTTACAGAACTACTCCAGAATCAGTCATCAGAATCAAAATCACATCTGCTGTATTGTTAAACAAGAATGAATGCAGAATCAAGTGTAGTGTGTTTGATGTCTTCCCTCACTGTCTTTGTATGTGCGTGTGTAAAAATTAAAGCACCCGCTTGGGGCAGAATGCAGAAATGACAAAAAGCTGTGGCTCGGTTTGTTGTTGAAGGTTGTTAAACACCAATTGCTCCCACATCATTGTAAAGCTCTTTGAGCATGTTTATCAGAAGATAAAAAGTGTTGACTGAAGTCCATTATCATTATGTTTGAGATCAGCAGTATTAATTCGAATAGTTGGCTTATATTTTTTAATGAGTTGTAACTGTAGATGCGTTTATGTCATATTTCAAGAGTTTTGACATTATGTAGGAGTCCAGTTAAAGTTTGTGTGAAATGTAAAATAAATCCTCCCGATGAATATTTCTACTTTTTCATTTCCATCAGTCCAATAATTTGCTGTCATCAGGTCAAACTCACCACTCTGATACTTTATTTTAATGACTGTTGGTCTAACATTTATTTTAGTTTATTTTAGTTAATTTAACTGTTTTTTTTTTTTTTGGTTTGTTTTTGTTTTTTTACAGACATGCAGCCATTGCTGGTAATGAAAACAAAAATTCTCCCTGAACACAAGGCAGACATTAAAGAAGAGAAGCTGTGGATAAGTCAGCAGGGAGAGCAGCATCAGCAGCTGGAGGAGGCAGATCTCACCATGTTTGGTTTCACTGTCATCACTGTGAAGAGTGAAAGTGATGATGAGATACCAGAGTCATCACAGCTTCATCAAAGCCGAAGTGATAAGAGCACACAGGCTGAGCCTGTAGCCAGCAGCTCATCTGTACACAGAACACTGACAGCAGAAGCTGACGGAGAGGATGATGGAGGACCACAACCAGCCAGCAACTCAGGTCCAAACAGTCATTTACAACCAGATACCAGTGACAGGAGTTCAGACAGTTCTGGAACTGAGACTGATGATGATTATGACTGGAAACAGACCAGACAACTTTGCTCACATTTTAACTGTAAAAAATATACCAGTATTGTTAGTTCAAGCAATTACAACATTGGTGAGAAACAAGTTAATTACGCTCAAGATGGAAAAGCATCTAGTCACAAGAACAACTCACAGCAACACAAGGGGAGGCAAGGAAGCAGAAAACTATTTAGCTGTTCTGATCAGGGTAAAAGACAGAAACAGAAGGGCATTCTGAACAAACACAGGACCGTTCTTACAGGACAAAAACAATTTGTCTGTTCTGAGTGTGGTCGAAGATTTGGACAAAAGAGCCACCTGAACAAACACATGATAATTCATACAGGACAAAAACAATTTGGCTGTTCTGAATGTGGTCGAAGTTTTGGACAAAAGTGTAACCTGAACACACACATGATCATTCATATAGGACAAAAACAATTTGGCTGTTCTGAATGTGGTCAAAGATTTGGACTAAAGGGCAACCTAAAAAAACACATGATAATTCATACAGGACAAAAACCATTTGGCTGTTCTGAATGTGGCCGAAGATTTGGACAAAAGAGCGACATGAACAAACACATGATAATTCATACAGGACAAAAACCATTTGCTTGTTCTGAATGTGGTCAAAGATTTGGACTAAAGACCCACCTGAACAAACACATGATAATTCATACAGGACAAAAACCATTTGCCTGTTCTGAATGTGGTCAAAGGTTTGGACTAAAGGGCAACCTGAAAAAACACATGATATCTGGAACAAGCAAGAGAAAACAGCCAAAATCATTGATGTGACAGTCCCCAATGACTACGGCCTGAATCGAGCTGAAAGGGGAAAGATCTCAAAATACCAAGACCTAAAAAATGACCTAAGAACAACATGGTCATTGAAAGACATCGATATCATTCCAGTTGTGGTAGGAGCAACAGGCCTGATGAAGAAGAACCTGAAGAAATACCTTGAGGCAATCCCCGGTCACCCAAGTGCACATGAGGTGCAGTTGTCTGCGATTAAAGGAACGATCACCATCTTGAAGAGAGCCCTTGGATACAATGCCAGATCTGGTTAAGATAACTATAGAACCTAGGATGCAACTTTAGACCCCAGGTTTGGGACCCATTGCATTCTACTAAAAAAACATCAAAGATAAATGAAAAAACAAAAGACAAAAGCCATTTGGCTGTTCTGAATGTGGTCAAAGATTTGGACAAAAGAGCAACCTGAATATACACATGATAATTCATACAGGACAAAAACAATTTGGCTGTTCTGAATGTGGTCAACGATTTGGTCTAAAGAGCCACCTGAAGACACACATGATCATTCATACAGGACAAAAACAATTTGGCTGTTCTGAATGTGGTCGAAGATTTGGACAAAAGAGCCACCTGAACAGACACATGAGAATTCATACGCCTTCTTTGAGTGTTGCAGGAAGATGTCTCCCCTCTGCCTACAGTCAGCTGGATAACCCACTAGATCACCAAAGTACTGATCCTGGACCTTAGGAGCAACAGTCTCAAAGGCCCAAAAGAAATGAGCCAAACTACAATGCTGTAAATTGGTAAACTGAGGAGAAGATAAAGATCTTACACTGCTTTACTTAAACCCTCATCACACTAGAGGCCAAATGAGCCTGAGTCCTGTCTGAACGAAAATTCAACCCTCATTCGTAAAGTGTCAAGGCACAATCACAAACGTCGGACAGCATTCTGAGCACAGTCTCAATAACAGTCAGGCGGCCACCCCAAGTGTTTTGCTCGTGTTCAAAATTATTGCGGCACAGTCAAAGTGGAAAAACAATGGAACGGCAGTCGATGTGCAGTTTGACTGCATTCTATATGTTCATACGGCATGCAGACAGCAGTCAAAGCAATCTGAACTGGTTTGAGTGACATACCGCAATGGCCAGCCAACACAGAACCTGCCAAAATGCCCAGGATGTGGCACAAATAAGCGCAAATACACCTGGAGCGCAGCCCGAGTGCTGCCAAGCATGAATGTACGTGGGCTGGCACCAGAATGTCTCAAGTGGCACTCGAATACAACACAACTGCAGGCGGAACGTCCCGACTGGGTGGTGAATGTGGTCGGACGAAAATCAGTGCGACACTGGAACAGTATAAGAAGACAGCCAACTGGCACGCGAACCAGTGTCTGCATTGAAGAGCACATGCTCGACATCGCCCGACAGCACCAAAAAAAATTATAAAGCTTCAAACACAGAAGACCTCAAGCAAAACCCCGCCATACCTGCAAAAAAGAGGACTGCCAAGGTCAAGAACCTCATCCCTTCCCGCGGCCATGGATGAGGGTGATGAGCTGCACCGCAGGAAGGCACAGCAGAGCCAGCACCTGGGCCACCACAGGTCACACCACCGCTGCCACAGCCAGAAGCTGTGTCCACATCATCCCCCCTGGATCCTCACTCCCCACACCCACCCAGGTCCTGGAGCCAGCACCACGCCATAGCGGCAACACAGACATCGCGCAGCCTTCCGGTGAAGCAGCAGCATGTCCGGTGAAGAGGAAGTGGGAGCTGGAGACCGCCGACTTCACGCAGGAGTAGGAGATAGTTGACTGGCTCCAGGCCCCACAGCAGGAGTGCCTCCTCAATAAAAAGCAGCCGCACTATGTCTGGAAGTGGCTGAAGGATGCACTGTGGGTGGACAATGCTAGGGAGATGGGAAAACGTGGAGCACCTCAAGAAGTAGCATGCTATCTTGCAAACAAGGTGCGGCAAGCTGAAGCAGGCCCCCTGTTTTCCGGTAGTTTATATAGATATTTTATGTACTTAAAATTTGTTTCCCTTCTGGTTTGTCATCCAAATGAACTGCAGGTGTCACTAAAGTTTTTTTTTTTTTGTTTTTTTTTTCACGTGGTGTTCAGAAACTACAAAACTAAGTTTTCCCTTCATTGCCTTTCTTTTCTGGATTTTTTTTAATAAAGTGTACAAAATTGTCACTCCACAACAAATGTTATTAAAAACAAGCAGAATTTCAAGTACAGTGTGTGTGTGTTTAGGAAATACAATACAAAAACTAGAGCACTGTGCATGTAGAGCGCAAACCTCTGCCAACACTAGTTTCCTATTCCAAAAAAGTTTTTACCTTGGAGAAAATTTTTAAGATCAAAGTCCTGTTAGAAGTGACTACATAAGCAGAAATATAATAAAAAAAAATATAGAGATCAAAAGGGCTTTTCAATGTTCAAATCAAATATCTGCTAAATCTGCAATGTGGATCAAACCAGTGGTGGGCACAGCTAACCAAAAAATTAGCTTCGATAACAGATAATGAGCTAACTGAAAAGTTATCTTTAACTTAAACCGATAAACCACCCAAAAATTTATCGGAAGGTACAGATAACCGATAACTTCCAGTATTGTCTCCGGTACACTTGCAACTACTAACAAGTTGATTTTGAGTTTTAACACCACGATCACTTCTGGTAGCATCAAAGGCAACTATAGACCCAAACAATGAGTCAGCACTTCTGTCTTTGTGCGTCCTGCTCACTGCTGGAAGTTCCTGTTTATTACATAGCTTCCAGCAGCGAAGTTCAACACTCTACTCAATAACAGCATTGCCGTGAGACGGAGGTCTTGGAAAATAAAGCTGTGCTGACTGATGGTTTATAAATAAAAGTAAAACTGATAGAATAACTCCATTAATGTCAATTCTGTCATTTGTACAAAGTTAAAATATAACATCCATCCATCATCCATCTTCTACCGCTTAGTCCAATTAAGGGTCACGGGGGGCTGGAGCCCATCCCAGCAGTCATAGGGCGTGAGGCGGGGTACACCCAGGACAGGACGCCAGTCTGTCGCAGGGCCACAAATAGACAAACAAACACAGACACACCCACACGCACACCTAAGGACAATTTTAAAGATTCCAATCCACCTAACCCGCATGTCTTTGGATGTGGGAGGAAACCGGAGCACCCGGAGGAAACCCACGCAAACACGGGGAGAACATGCAAACTCCACACAGAAAGGCCATGGGAATTGAACCCATGACCTTCTCGCTGTGAGGCAACAGTGCTAACCACTAAGCAACCGTGCTGCCTAAAATATAACATATCTTTAAATTTTGAATAATGCACTAATTCTGAAGTTTTGTAACAAACACAGACAGACGCCAAAGGGATTATGGGTAAAATGTGCCTCCGCTAACACTGATTGGTTGACTCATTCATTCTATGTAAACCAACACGTTAATGGTGTGTAGTGTGTTGGTGTTTACAGATAAATGTGCTTTTAAAAAAAATTTTTTTTTTATTTGTAAAAAAAAAAAAAAGCATTTTCAAAAAAAAGTCAAGTTCTAATTAGATAACCATCTGATATAACCGTGTCAAAATAAATAGAACACTGCCATTATCTACTGGTGCCCAGATGCTCAGTACTTAAACTGGGCTTACACTGTGCGGGTTTTGGCCCTTTTGCAGACGATTTTTCACTCGTGTGAGAATTTTTTAGATTGCGCCGAGTTTCAGCTTAATCGCATGTCCTGCATCATGTAGTATACATGGAGTAACGAGCTGCATTTAACTTCTCATGACCACCTCCCGATTGGCAGTTGTATGGTCGGATGAAAATCAAACCTGTTTGATATTCTGGTTTGCCTTCGTGAGGGTATCCCGCTGCTGAAGCATTACAAGTGTCCAACCTCTCGCACTGTGCATGTGCAAACACCAGTGCGGGATTGGAGACAGCATAAACAGTGATCATCTCTTTGGGAGAGCAGCTTCTGTTTCTTTTCCCCCCCTTTCTTCAACTCATGTAAGGTCTTGTATTGTTCTTTTTTTTTTTTTTTTTTTTTTTTTGTTAAAACTTTGATGTCTCCCATTGAGAGTTTTTGGTAAAAATAAGAAATGTAAATAATGTTTGGAAAAAAAAGCTTCTGTTTACGTTTTGCTTCTGGAAACACGAATCCGGTGTGTGGTTTTTGAATGTACAATGTGAGCAGTCAGATCGCATCAGAACATTGGGCTGTATAGTGTGAGAACATAAATCGTGCGCTCTGAACTTATACACCGTGCGGTTTTGTTGTAGAGTTTGAGCTGGAGCCGAGTACAATGATTGAAAATATTGTACAGTGTCTGCCCAGCTTTAGGGCGAAAACTGCCATGAATACTACTGGCCAATAGATGGCAGTAGAGACCGTGAAAACTTGCCAAAACAAAATTCCAGATAATCCGTGTGTGCTACATTTAAGATGAGTGGAATTTAATAAACGCAAACTGAATTCAGACATATATATTATTGTGGAACAAAGACAACAGACAGTGTTTGACATAAGCAGGACTCTAAATAGCAAACAAGAATCAATTGCAGTGATTCCAATTGAAAATAATGCAGAAGCAACCCGAGCTTCTGCCATTTTTACATAAAACAAACACAATAACAACATCTATAAACCCAGAGAATATATTCACTGGAGTTTTAGGCACAATATACAAAGAGTTTAATGCTGTTGTCCGTGTGGAGCCTGATGAGAGTGTCTCAAATGCATTTTTTCTGTTGTGAATGTACTGACATTACCCATAATGCACTGCTGGGCACAGCATGTCCACACTAAAACCTTCAAAATTAGTGCATTACTTTAAAACTGATATTTTCACTTTATAAAACTTTAGACGTGACGTTAATTTAAATAACTTGTCCGAAATTAGTTTGGTTAAAATTTTAACCATAAGTTAAAACTGTATGCCTCTGGATGACTTGGGTGATACTGCTAGCGTATCAGTATGGGGTCAAAAGAAATTACCTTTTTTTTTCTGTGACCAGTTCTTTGCAGAAGATAGAGCGGTTTCTTTTAGAACCAGCTCTTCTCTGTTTACGGAGGATAGAATTGCGCATCTACTACAAAGGTTAGGTTACTTAACTGATTTTAGATTTTATAAATGTTTGTAACTATTCAGCTTTGTTTACCACGTCTATAAAAATACGTTAGCGGTCTAAAAATTATCGGACCAAAACTTATCGGAAGATAATTAGTCTGATAATGGTTTTCAAAGTTAGCTGAAAAACTAATGCGATAATGCAAACATTGTCTTCGATAATTAGTGGAACTGTGCCCACCACTGGATCAAACTTAATCTGTTCCCTGAGAGCTCCCGTTTGCTCCTCATCGTTACACGCGAGTGATCGAGGCACTTTGATTGAGATATAATGCAAAATGTATGCCAAATATGCATTAGTGCCATCTGAACTCATAGTGTTACATCGCTGTAGGTAAACATTTTTGTCCTCTCTTCTCCACTAATGTCTCAATTCCTTATTTTGACAGGGCCTTCAGCGGCCAACTGCAGGGTTACTTTAGATTTAGGTAGCCTGGGGTTACATGAACAAAAGGCACCTTTTAGGTACACAAGGGCCACGGGATTAGCATAAGGTCATTCCAGGTTATTTCTCATTAAGCTGCAGTCCCGCATTTTGTGTCTCTCTCCTTTTTTTTATTTTTCAGATGCAAACTATACACAGATTTTCATTGTTCATTTCACTACTACAGTTTACGGCATGAACTTGAACTAAGTAAATTCAGACGTGAAACTGTGATGCAGTTTTAACATTTTAAAATGAACAGGTAAAAACAAAGCTGCTTTTAAACCTTGACCAAGTTTCATTTTGTAAATAAAATTCGATCTTGTCAGCCAAAACCAGGATGATTGAATCAACTGAAAATGATTTTATACTTTATTGTATTACAACCCCTGGCAAAAATTATGGAATCACCGGCCTCGGAGGATGTTCATTCAGTTGTTTAATTTTGTAGAAAAAAAGCAGATCACAGACATGACACAAAACTAAAGTCATTTCAAATGGCAACTTTCTGGCTTTAAGAAACACTATAAGAAATCAGGAAAAAAAATTGTGGCAGTCAGTAACGGTTACTTTTTTAGACCAAGCAGAGGGAAAAAATATGGAATCACTCAATTCTGAGGAATAAATTATGGAATCACCCTGTAAATTTTCTTCCCCAAAACTAACACCTGCATCAAATCAGATCTGCTCGTTAGTCTGCATCTAAAAAGTAGTGATCACACCTTGGAGAGCTGTTGCACCAAGTGGACTGACATGAATCACGGCTCCAACAGGAGAGATGTCAGTTGAAACAAAGGAGAGGATTATCAAACTCTTAAAAGAGGGTAAATCATCACGCAATGTTGCAAAAGATGTTGGTTGTTCACAGTCAGCTGTGTCTAAACTCTGGACCAAATACAAACAACATGGGAAGGTTGCTAAAGGCAAAGATACTGGTAGACCAAGGAAGACATCAAAGCGTCAAGACAGAAAACTTAAAGCAATATGTCTTAAAAATAGAAAATGCACAACAAAACAAAACGAATGGGAGGAAACTGGAGTCAACGTCTGTGACCGAACTGTAAGAAACCGCCTAAAGGAAATGGGATTTACATACAGAAAATCTAAACAAAAGCCATCAACACCGAAACAGAAAAAAAACAAGGTTACAATGGGCTAAGGAAAAGCAATCGTGGACTGTGGATGACTGGATGAAAGTCATATTCAGTGATGAATCTCGAATCTGCATTGGGCAAGGTGATGATGCTGGAACTTTTGTTTGGTGCCGTTCCAATGAGATTTATAAAGATGACTGCCTGAAGAGAACATGTAAATTTCCACAGTCATTGATGATATGGGGCTGCATGTCAGGTAAAGGCACTGGGGAGATGGCTGTCATTACATCATCAATAAATGCACAAGTTTACGTTGATATTTTGGACACTTTTCTTATCCCATCAATTGAAAGGTTGTTTGGGGATGATGATATCTTTTTTCAAGATGATAATGCATCTTGCCATAGAGCAAAAACTGTGAAAACATTCCTTGCAAAAAGACACATAGGGTCAATGTCATGGCCTGCAAATAGTCCGGATCTTAATCCAATTGAAAGTCTTTGGTGGAAGTTGAAGAAAATGGTCCATGACAAGGCTCCAACCTGCAAAGCTGATCTGGCAACAGCAGTCAGAGAAAGTTGGAGCCAGATTGATGAAGAGTAAATTAAGAGTCATTAAGTCCATGCCTCAGAGACTGCAAGCTGTTATAAAACCCAGAGGTGGTGCAACAAAATACTAGTGATGTGTTGGAGCGTTCGTTTGTTTTTCAGGATTCCATAATTTTTTCCTCAGAATTGAGTGATTCCATATTTTTTTTCCCTCTGCTTGATCTAAAAAAGTAACCGTTACTGACTGCCACAATTTTTTTGTGTTTCTTAAAGCCAGAAAGCTGCCATTTGAAATGACTTTAGTTTTGTGTCATGTCTGTGATCTGCTTTTTTCTACAAAATTAGACAACTGAATGAACATCCTCCGAGACCGGTGAGTCCATCATTTTTGCCAGGGGTTGTAATATGCAAACAAGGAGCTCAACAATTTGGCTTCTCCTCATTTAATCTCAACTGTGGCACCTTTCATAAGTAATATCTTTTAGGGCAAAGGGCGCATTTCTGACAACTGCACATCGATTTAACATAAAGAACAATACCTCCCCCCAGTCCTGCTTATAAGAATTCATGACCCGTCTCACTGTCTGGAGCAAGCACGGTTGTTATCTTGCATTGTCCATAAACAACTGATAAACCTGAGCTGGTACTCGGCAGTCATGGGGGCGGGGTGTGGAGGTGAACACTTTAAAGCTTCCCTCACGTGCAGCAGCAGTTGTTAAAGCTAGAGTGCCAGGAAGCATATTGAAATTGAGACGATTATTAGAATTTTGATGGGGACCAAAGTAATTTTGTTCGTTAGTGTGAATATAAAGGATTCCCAAAATATTAGTCTGAACATGATTAAAATTCGTCCGTATCAAAATTCAAGATTCAAAGCTTGTATTGTCATATGCACAGTAAAGAAACATGTTTCCCTGTGCAATGAAATTCTTACTTTGCTGCCCACACTGGATGCCCAAATATATATATAGATAACCAAATATAAAATATCAGTGGGGGGAAATAAATGAAATAACATAAAATAAGCATGCTGGTAAGAACAATAGAATATAACAAGCAATGCAATAAAAATGTAATAATGTAATAAAAAGAAATATACACTGTAAGAAGGGAAATATAAAATATGCTTGTGTAATGGCCTACATGATATGTACATGATAGTGCATCAGTGTGCAACATTCACTGTTTTGTGCAACATTCAGCAGTAAATGGTTTTGTGCAATTTAGTGCAATTGAGCCAAGTGGTTAATGCGCTTGGTTTCAGTGCAGAAGGTTCCGGGTTCAAATCCCACCCCTGCCACATTTCTCCATGCAATGTGGAGTTGCGTCAGGAAGGGCATCTGCCGTAAAATCTGTGCCAATTCAACATGCAGATCCACCTTGGATTTGCTGTGGCGACCCCGAGTGCAAACAAGGGAGCAGCCGAAGGGACTTACTTTTTAGTGCAATTGAGCCAATGGATTCAAGTTAACAGGTATTGTAGTGGAATAGAATAAAGTGTCCATAATATAGTAAAGTGTCCAATAGAAGATAAAGTGACCAGTGGTGGCGGGTTGTGTCCTTGGGGGGGGGGGGGGTGTTCAGCTGTTCTTGAACCTGGTATCGAAACAAATTCTGAATTATTGGCACATGCCAAAAATTTGAAAGCCAGGACGCCGTCGGGGTGGCGTCACAGGTCACGTGGGGGGGTTTCACCGCTAGCTGCAATGCATGAAGAAGGCAACATGGAGGAGAGAAACAGTAGAAGTGGAAGAAAGTGAGGAAGACCGGCGATATACACAAAGTGTGAAGAAAAGACGGCATTTGGAGCGAGAGAAAAAGAGAAGATCAACGACGGTGAGAGATCGTTGGGAGCAACTGCGACAGAAGAATGGCGATCGAACTCACGAGGATTTTGCAGCACTGCTTTTGGACAGGTGAGTTGGCTGGTGACTGGTGTCTGACGGTGTACAGTTATGGTTATTATCTGAGTCTGTTATTATCTGATTATCTGAGTTATTAGACGCACTTACGACTTGAATTCTTCTTCAGGTTTTGACATTGGCTGGGGCAAAATATGCTATGGATTTCCCTCAAATTACATTTGTTCCCAGGAATTAAAAATTCCCCAAAAATTTTAATGGGTTCTAAATATGATGTAGTTTATATATATTAAACTTCAGATTATATTTTATCGAAGATTGCTGGTATTCTAGCTTTAAATGTGAGTTTGATGAAATATGATTTTGAGCTTCCCTAATCAACGCTTTTGACGACCCTGATTAGTGCAAGGACAGTAGGAGATTTGAGAACCTAACAATAACTTAATGTTTTACAGTTTCTATTAGTGCATGGGTTAAAGTTCTCCGTCACCATGACGGATTTCCCTCATTTGGGAAATTTAACCACACATGCGCGCACGTGGTGTTGTGTGTTTTGGGGCTGAAATATGATACGGTCACTGTCAAAGCAACATCCCATTCTGCGCTAATCAAAGTAGCAGCAATGTCAGCGTGGGTGGCACCGCACCGCGGAGGAAGGGACCATGTGAATTTTCACTCCTCTCTGCTCTGTTTACTGCTTGTCATGAGCCACGATCCTTCTCCTCTCTGTCTTCATGGGAACATTGGCAGACCTTCCCAAGTAGAGCAGGTGACTCTTTTTACAGTTTGTGTTTTGGCGATGCTCCCCCTCCAGCTGCCACCTTATCGTGGTGGGGGAGTTTGCGTACCCGGATGATCCTAGGAGCTATGTTGTCAGGGGCTTTGTGCTCCCTGTAGGGTCTCCCAAGGCAAACAGGTCCTAGGTGATGGGTCAGACTAAGGGCAGTTCAGAACCTCCATGACCAGTAAAAGATCAAGGACCAAGACGTCGCCCAGTATGGAGGAGCCGGGGTCCCACCCTGGAGCCAGGCCTGAGGTTGGGGCTCGCGCGCGAGCGCCTGGTGGTCGGGCCTTAGCCCATGGGGCCCGGCCGGGCTCAGCCCGAAAGAGTGACGTGGGCCCGCCCTCCTGTGGGTTCACCACCTGCAGAGGGGGCCATGGGGGTCGGGTGCAGAGAGGATTGAGTGGCGGTCGAGGGCGGGTGGCCCGGCGGCCGGTCCATGCTCATAGCCCCTGGCTGTTGGGACATGGAATGTCACCTCGCTAGGGGGGAAGGAGCCTGAGCTTGTGCGGGAGGATGAGAGATACCGACTAGAGATAGTTGGGCTCACCTCCACGCACAGCCCAAGCTCTGCTATCCAACTCCTGGAGAGGGGCTGGATGCTTCATTTTTCTGGCGTCGCCCACGGGGAGAGGCAGAGAGCTGGGGTCGCATTGTTTATTGCTCCCCAGCTCAGTCGCCAAGTGTTGGAGTTCACTCCGGTGAACGAGAGGGTCGCGTCCCTACGCCTTCGGGTCGGGGACAGGTCTCTCACCGTTGTCTCGGCCTACGGGCCGAGCAGCAGTGCAGAGTACCTGACCTTCCTGGAGTCCCTGGGAGGGGTACTAGATAGCGCTCCGACTGGGGACTCCATTGTTCTCTTGGGGGATTTCAACGCCCACATGGGCGGCGACAGTGAGACCTGGAGGAGGGTGATCGGGAAGCACGGCCTCCCCGATCTGAGCCCGAGTGGTGTTCAGTTGTTGGACTTCTGTGCTAGTCACAGTTTGTTCATCATGAACACCATGTTCGAGCACAAGGGTGTTCATAAGTGCACGTGGCACCAGGACACCCTGAGCCGGAGGTCGATGATCGACTTTGTAGTCGTATCATCTGACCTTCGGCCACGTATCTCGGACACTTGAGTGAAGAGAGGGGCAGAGCTGTCGACTGATCACCACCTGGTGGTGAGTTGGATCCGCTGGGAGGGTAGGAAGCCGGTCAGACCTGGCAGGCCCAAACGTATCGTGAGGGTCTGCTGGGAATGACTGGCGGAACCCTCTGTCAGTGAGGTCTTCAACTCCCACCTCCGGGAGAGGTTCTCCCAGATTCCGGGGGAGGTTGAAGACATGGAGTCCGCGTGGACCATGTTCTCCACCTCCATTGTCGATGTGGCTGCTCGTAGCTGTGGTCGCAAGGTCTCTGGTGCCTGTCGCGGCGGCAGTCCCCGAACCCGGTGGTGGACACCGGAAGTAAGGGATGCCGTCAAGCTGAAGAAGGAGTCCTACTTATATTTGTTGGTAGGTGGGACCCCAGAGGCAGCTGACAGGTACCGGCAGGCCAAGCGTGCCACAGCCCGTGCAGTCGCAGAGGCAAAAACTCGGGTCTGGGAGGAGTTTGGGGAGGCTATGGAGGAGGACTATCAGTCGGCCTCGAAGAGATTCTGGCAAACCGTTCGACGCCTCAGGAGGCGGAAGCAGCTCTCCACCAGCACTGTTTACGGTGCGGGTGGGGAGCTGTTGACCCTGACTGGGGATGTTGTCGGGCGGTGGAAGGAGGACTTCGAGGATCTCCTCAATCCCATCGTCACGTATTCCGAAGAGGAAGCAGAGACTGGGGACTCAGAGGCAGACTCATCCATTACCCAGGCAGAAGTCACCGAGGTGGTTAGAAAGCTCCTCGGTGGCAAGGCTCTGTCGCGGCTCGTCTTTAGTCTTCTCGGGATGTCTTCTTTTAGATAGCACAAACTAATTGCAAGTGATATGCTAGAAAAAGGACACAACACTTTAGAATAATTCAGCCTTAAGCAAGATAAAATGCACAGAGTTTTTAAGTTTATTTAAGCCTTCGACACAAAGCTTAGACAAACTGAGTCCTCTAGAGAGACTGAATATGACAACCGCGCTCGTCTATTTATTGGAGACCCGCGGGCATCGCTCCTCCTTCAACTTTTTTATTTATTTCATTCCTAAGACATGGTTTTCTATTGGAAGCGTCCTCTAGTGAACCCTAAGCAGGTGTTAGGCCATTATTTCAATGTGACAAACGCTCCCATTAAAACATGAAGGATTTACAACTGATTTTTTTAAAAGACCTTCAGCCACAGGTGCAGCTGGCCTGAGGCCCCCCCCGCACGTGGCCTCAGTCACACATGCAGCTGGCCTGAGGCCCCTGCACGTGGCCTGCGGGAAAGCACCTAAGAGGCCTTGGAAAGCCCCTGACAGACTGAATGACTAATAGAGCCCTTTTTTTGGGTTGAACACCTGCTAGTTCAACCAGAGGACATACAGTTCGGATCAGGACACTTGATAGTTCATCACAGTTCAAATATGGACCTAAAAATTCTTCTACAGTCCCTCCTCTGGGACTCGAAAGAGTCCCATTACTTCAACTATACTCTTGGGTTGTTTACTGACAAGACATCTTCATTTGTGCATTGCAATAATAAAAAAGAAAAACACATCACTCGACTTACTGATAACTCTGGTGCGGATATGAATATCAGTGATACTTCACACGGTAAATATATTGCAGTGCAGGTGAACCTACATACTAAGGCACAAGGTGAGCAATTAGCTGGATTATATCAACGCAAGGTGACATTCAAACATTGAGTTTTGGTGTAATTCAAGGCACTTAAAATGGCCACATAAAACAAGTTACAGCAACTTCTTAATCATGGCAAAGTAAAGGCTTTACATTGACATCAGTGCAACCAATCATCTTCTGGCATCTATTGACTCACTCAACCAGAGGCTCCAACCCATTATACTTGGTTCTACATATTATTTTGTTAAAGCGTCACACATTTATTATTTAAATGCATCAAATAACCCCTACGTTACCACTATTTAGTCAACCAATCAAGAAACTATTCTAAGGTTAGCGCAGCTATGTCTAGTTAAATGATAAACACAATAAATGGTTTCCCTTCATGTCCGTCCTTAAGTCATTTGCCTTAGTCAATCATATAATGGTTTTCATTATAGGCCATTTCTCAACATTCTCCACTTTGTTTTTCTTCTTTTTCAGCTTGTTTTCTAATGCCCTTTTTGGCCAGACGCCAAATTTAGGCGATGCATGTCTCTTGAGGCATGCTATAATTTAAGAAAAAAGGGGTCCCTATGGTTCATCTTTACTACTAAATCTACAAACACGCCGTGTAAGGGTCCCCTTTTTATAACTTTGCAATGTGATATCTATGTGTATGCATTTAGCTTTATCTGTGTTACGCAGATGATGGTAAGGACAGACATTTACCCAACCTTCGTTACTAACATATATCCTTCTTTGTTTTATTTACACTCAGATTTCTGAAACCAGTCCGCAATTCAAACTCAAGAACCAAGATCATAGTCCGTGTTCAGTGCCATTACGTCAGTCCGCGCTCCTCAGCATTTACTCAGCATCTGAAGTTTTGGGAGAAGTTGGGGAACATGGGGAGGTTGGCCTTTCAGGGGTAGTGGGGGGAGGATCAGGAATTCTGGCTTTCAGACAGTCGTGCAGTTCTCTGATGGATCTTTCCAGCTCCTTGTGCTGCTTGGCCAGGTTGTACAGGGCCCCCAGAGAATTCTTGCCCACATTCAGGGTGGTGGTGGCCAGCCCTAGCTGTTCCCTTTCCATATGCTCCATCATGCAGGCTAGCATGTCCATACTAGACTGAAGACCACACAGTTGAGTATGGAGGCCCTCCTGAGCACAAGAGATGTTGGCATTGTCACGGTGTATCCTGAACAGGTATGCAGCTGTCTGACTTAGTTGTGGCATGATTTCCTCAAATAGCTCATGGGGAATGTGATTTGTGAGGGGCAGGAGCTGCTCCAAGGTTTTTGGAACAGACTCTTGTGGAAGACGAAGCTCTCGAACCAAGATTGCCATGTCCTGTGGGGTGACCATGACCAGATTAAGGTTGTGCAGTCCAGGGGACAGGAAGTACAAGGGGGAAGGCATTTCGTGTGTGGGGGGAGTATTGTTGATGTCGCACAGGCAAGTGGGTGGGACACTCTGGGCATTTAGCAGCCTGTACAAAGCTCCCCTCTGTCCTGGTGGGTGAGTTCGGCTAAGGTCTACCCCTGCTGATCCTCCTCCAGAGGTACTGGGCTGATCAGAATATCTCTCCTGCCTTGGGGGTGGAAAGCTGGGGACAGGTCCTAGCAGTGAATTGGGTCTAGGATGCACTCGGGCGGTTGCTGCATATGGCCGACCTTGGCTGCCTCCCCTGGAGGGTATCGTTGCCACTGGCACATGTGACTGTCTCCATGGCATCTGCGGAAGGGGTGTGTTCCTGAGTCCAAAGGGTCCTTCAGGTGATGGTGGAGTCCTCGGGCCGACTCTTGCTGCAGGCAGATTCTGTGAAGCCGTCATCGCCAGGTGCTGGAACGATGAAGATCCTTCTGTTGCCAACTGGTTTAGCTGCTGGATGGAAGGCGGCTGTGGCGACCAATCATGTCTCGACCATCCCTCCTGTATATCCTCTTCTCCAAACAGTTCTGAGAGTCCAATCAGACTTGATAGAGGCAGATCAGGCATAGGTCCCTGATCAGGGGAGTCTGGTCTCTCAGCCATACTCCTGTGTCCTAGTAATATACATATACGTTCATTATTACAGCTCCATGTCATTCTTTCAGATATTGTCTATCCTATCCCTCATTTTTTGTGGGTGCATGTGTGTGAATGTAAATGTGCGTGCATGTCTTCTTCCTCGTCTACAATATCACCAAGCACGGTCCGTTTCCTGTCCTCCCTATCTTAGGGGGTATGTACGCCACTATATTAGGGAGCCGGGGGCTGTCGGGGAGGATAATTGGTATTTCATACATTTCCATATATTCTGGTTCTCTGTCTGTTTCGTTTGTGCTTTCTTCCAGGGCTCGGATGGCTAACAGTGGGAGCTGTCCTACTGTGGATGAAATCAATTTATTGACCAGAAATTTTATCAAGGGAATACCACAACATATTACCAGCAAGACCGCCACCCCTGTTAGTGCCAAGATTATACCTATCTGGTATAACCAGTCTTTCCATGATATCCACCCTCTCCTTAGAGTCCCAAACAGTGAAAACAGTGGGCCAATATTCATTCCATTCCCTACAATGTATCCAGAATCGTCAGTTTCATTTCTCCCTCCTATGGAGTTACTTAACAGTTCCTGTTGCATCTCTTCAAGTGTGATTAAGAGCTCTGTCAAATTTCCGTCTTCCCCTGTACGCATGGGAATAGCTGTGCAACATTCGGTGGCTTTGATCATAATACAAACTCCTTGTTCATCAGCCATCATCATCTCGATAGCTAATCTATTTTGCATTGTCATTAGCGAGGTGGCGTGCAGTTGTTCGGTTAAGGCTCCTACAGCTGCCAATGTCCAATTCAAATATCTTTGTTGATTATACCACAAGTAATTAATCCACTGCACCTCCTGGAACCTAGAACGGATTTTTGGAGTAACCCCAAACAGAGCCAATGCCCATCCCCATTTATCCGCATCTTCATCTGCTTTAACTCTGCTACTGTCTATGGCTTCTAACTGTCGGGGTATCCCTTCTGGTATCCCGTTTCTTACTGTGATGTTGTAGTCTGTTTTAAACGTCATTATTCCTCTTTTCTTACGAAGTTTCTGTTTCATGGGTTGTATTGAGTTCGGCATTTCAATTACTGTTATTGCTCCTGTGAGCATCACAGGAGCACAAAGGCCTTTCCAATTCGGGGACAGCGATGACAGGAGTTTCCTTTTTTGTCCGCATATCCAAAAGATGTCAGCTAAGGGTACCGTTCCCTTAGCTAAATTTGGAGTAGATACCCATGAAGCATGGGTGAGATTCAGTCCAATTACAGACCCCCCTGTGGCCGGTACTATTTGTTCACACTGTATGCCTGCTGCTGGCAGGGTGTGACAGACGGTAATGTTCCATGCTGTTTTGGCCGGTTTGTATTCTTGCTGCTTTTGCATACACTGTATGTGGTGTTTTGGCTGGGTCGTCCCTACCTGCCAATCGCTTATGTATTGTGCTACTAAGCCTTTAGCTATACAGAATGGGTGTATCATCCCTTTCTCTATTTTAATCATAGGTGGAACGGTTCCTTCTGTACTTAGGGGCACTGGACAAAGTTTACTGTCGGCAGCATATTTTTCATCACCTACTGCCATTTTCATAACACATTGTGTATAGCATTCTGCTTGGTCTGGGTTATGTTGGGGGCTCCTATAACAGTTGTTGATATCAGGTAGGGGTTTAGCCTGAGGTATCACACCTTTCCGGTGACAGGCTATGCAAGGCTTTTCACTGATCTGCCTAGCCGAAAATTTCAACCATTGGTAAAATAAATTGGTCTTCAATCCTTGTGTGCGGGCTAGGTCTGTACTGGGATCCCATCTCCCTAAGTGACTGCTTGTTTCTAGGCTTCTAATTGTCCTCTTTTTCCTTGGTTTGATTTTTACCTATTTTGTGGCTTCATGTACTGTAACAGTTACGTCTTGCTTGGTTTCCCTGCATCCTCTTTTATCACAAATTACCTCTATGTTGAGTGTTCCCTCCTCTTCACATTTGATGCTAATGGCTTCGCCTAATATGTAATCCCCCAGCTTTCCCTGTATTCCTATGTTCTTGTAGGCTTTTGATTTAATGTATACCAAATTATATGTTTTTCCTGTGTTTAGAATGCCTTGTTTAGCTGCTATTGCGGCCATGGCCACGGCACAGTCCGTTGTATGTTTTGGATGTCTATTTTCTCCCATACTGACCACCAGTAGTATTGTCAATCCCTTGAATAATTCCTTAATCATTGCTCTGATGACTGTTGAGATGTGCTACTAGATGTGCTACTAAGTGAGCCGTCACTAGATGAGCTGTCACTAGGGATGTGTGGTGTATCTGTGCTTTGTCTGGGTTGTACTTCCTGCGGTTCTTCTGTCAGTAAATCTACTGAGTTGCTGTCCGAGTCTGATGTCTCCTGTGGCCTGTCTATCTGTCGGTCTGTATTTCTGTCTGTCTGTTGGCCTGCGTCTCCAGTTGTCTCTGAGTCTGCATCTGAGTCTGTCGCTGCTCTATCTGGCAGGGATCCACTACTCTCTGAAGCTGTGCGTCGTCTTTGTTCAATCAGTCTCTGTGAGCGCCTTGGCCAGTGTTCGCCTGGCTGCAGGGAGGCGTGGCCTTCCCTCGGTGCTTCTTCTGGCTGCAGGGAGGCGTGGCCGTCCCTCGGTGCTGCTGTAGGGTCTCTGGCTTCTCCTGCTTCCCCCCTTGGCCCGGCGGCTCTGCCAAGACGAGCTTGCCGAGGCCGCAGGGGCGCTGGGCCACCAACCCTACAGCAGTGGTTTAAATGAAACCAAGTGTCCTTACCGTCTACTTTGACTGCTGTACGTGAGGCAAGAATAACTTTGAAAGGACCTTCTCGGCGGGGCCTGTCCCACTTCTTTTTGAACACTTTGACGTAAACCAGATCACCAGGCTGGATGCTCTGATTTTCGAGTGGAATCTCTGCTTCTCTGTCTTCTGTAGCACCTTTGACCTGCAAAAAGATAGTTTTGTGTATTTGGGTTAACTGTCTCAGATAATTATGCCATTCGTCTTGTAGCTGCTCCAGCGATGGTCCTTCGTAGGGTCCTCTCAGGTATGGAATAGGCATCGGCCGACCTGTAAGAGCTTCAAATGGTGTCAAATGGGTTAGTCGGTTAGTTTGTGAGCGCATTGACAATAAAGCAAGCGGCAACGCATCCAGCCAGGTTAGTTTGCCATTGCTGTCTGCTATGATTTTTGCTAGTTTGTTCTTTAAAATGCCATTAGCCCGTTCCACCGCCCCATTTGATTGAGGGTGATAAACACACCCAAACTTCTGTTTGATACCCAATTGTTTGAATGTTTCTTGTGTAACCTTGGCTACAAAAGCCCTACCGTTGTCAGATGAGATAGTATCTGGAATGCCAAATCTTGGAAAGACATCTCGGCACAAGAATTTGGCTACCGTTTTATGGTCTTGATTTGCAGAGGCTACTGCCTCAATCCATCGGCTGAATCTGCATATCACTACCAAAACATATCTCATTCGTTTAACTCGATTTTCAGCTCCCATGTCTATGAAATCCATCATAAGATGTCTGAATGGCCCATCAGGGACCGGAATGTGGGCTAAAGGGGCTGTGAATGATTTCCGGACATTGTACTGTGCACATACCTCACACTCATTCAACAAACGGTCCACTGTAGCTGCCATATATGGTGACCACCAGACAGCTTTTAGTTTGTTCATAATTTGGACTCGCGAACAATGATCGGGTCCGTGGGCCCAAATGATTGCATGTCGTAATAAATTGGTGGGTAACACAAAATGTCCATGACTACTGCGCCTCGTTTAACCCACATTCGTTTTTCTTCTCCACTGGCCCTACTTTGAGCCACTATCAGTGCGTCAAGTGAAACCAGTGGGGCACAATCTTGGATGGTTAGCAGGGGAAACATAGTTTCTCCTTGTGCTCCTTTGCGAGCTGCGTCATCTGCTAGATTGTTACCTTGAGCTATGATGTTATTATTCTTTTGATGACCTGCACATTTAATGATGGCTACCTCAGACGGTAATTGGAGAGCTTGTAACAGTTGGGAAATCGCTTCTCCATGAGTGACAGGGGTGCCATCTGCTCTCAGGAATCCCCTTTGTTTCCAAATGTTTGCATGTACATGACATACGCCATAAGCGTAGGCTGAGTCTGTGTAGATATTAACACGTTGATCTTTAGCTATCTGGCAAGCCATAGTTAAGGCTTTGATTTCTGCCAGTTGGGCTGAACAAGGCTGATCAATTCCTTGGGACTCCAGTAATTCAAAGGTCTCGCCATCCGTGTTTAGTTTAACAATCCCCATACCCGCATGCAATCCCGCGGCATCCCGAAAGCATGAGCCATCCACGAACAGGGTTAGATCTGCATCTATGGCGTGATTATACAAATGTTCTCTGGCTCTCAAAAATTTCTCTGTCTCTGCCACACAGTTATGTGGAGTACCATCTAACGGTGTGGTCAATTTGGTGGCGGGATTCACCGTGTGACAACGTTGTATTGTTATTTCTGGAGCGGACAACACAACTTCATATCCAGTGCGTCTAGCTTGTGCTAAGACAAAACGTTGACTGGTTAGCAGGGCATGTAACTGATGCGACGTGTACAACGTTACTGCATGTCCCATGATTATGGATGATGCTTTTTGAAATGCAAAGGCAGCTGCTGCTAGACCCTGATAGCATGGTGGCAATCCTGTTTCAATGTTGTCAAGCTTTGTACTATAATAGGCCAATGGTTGTTTTCCTTCATTTGTTTCCTGCATTAGTACAGCACAAGCATATCCAGTTTTTTCAGTAACATACAAATGGAAAGGTTTCCCATAATCTGGGTTACCTAACGCGGGAGCAGATTGCATGTCTGTTTTTAGGGCCTCAAAAGCTCCCGTTGCCTCATCTGTCCAGACGAGGAGAGCTGCATTGCTTGTTTGCCCCACTGCTCTAATCATGGCACGCAAAGGTGCAGTTTTTATAGCATAATCACAAATCCACGGCCGACTGTACCCTGCCATCCCAAGGAATGAAAGCATCTGTCCCACTGTTTGGGGTTTGGGAGCCTTGATTATAGCCTCCACTTGGCTTGGGGCTATACATCGCGTGGTCCCACACAACTGTCTTCCCAAGTATTCTACTTGTTGTTTGCAGAACTGCAATTTGTCCTTACTTACTTTATGACCTCCATCTGCCAATGCATGCAATACAATTAATGAATCTTTTTCACACTGTTCTTGAGTCTCTGATGCAATAAGGAGATCATCCATATATTGCACCAATGTACTGGGTATGTCAAGGTGTTGTAAATCTTCAGCCAGGACTTTGTTAAAGATGGCTGGGGACAGGTTCAGTCCCTGAGGTAGCCGTGTATACGTTAGCTGTTGTCCCAGAAATGTGAATGCAAACAAATGTTGTGAGTCTGGGTGCACAGGCACACTGAAATAGGCTGAACACAGATCGATTACTGTGTACCATTTTGCTCCAGCAGGGATGCTTGATAGTATAGTATGCGGATCAGGTACTATAGGTGCATCCATTTCTATTATTGCATTGATAGGACGCAAATCATGTACCAGCCGATACTCTTTGGTATTGTTTTTAGGGATAGGATAGATAGGAGTATTGCATGGGCTTGCAGTTTTTATTAAAACTCCAGCTGCCATTAGTCCCTTAATTACTGGTTTTATTTTATTTTATTTTATTTTGCTCCCGGTTTTACTTTTATTTTTACTGGTAAGGCTGTTTTTACTAGTCCTACATCTGTTTTGCTTTTGGACCACACCACTGGTGGTATTTGCTCTAACAATTTCTCTTGTTGGGCCGATAACACCATCTGTCCCTCTGGTCTAGGATTGAGCTCCACTTTTGAGCTATAGCCTCATCATTTACTTTTAAATTAATTCATATAAACTGCTGGTCTTTTGACAGATGTACTTGTGGACTTTCCATGTTTTGCCATTCTTCAACTTCTGAGGCTGTCTTTACCATTGGACCTAGGTCATGGGATTCATACTTTTCTGAGACTAAAAGGGTCACATGAGGTGTGGCATTCGGCACTTGATACCATTGTTGTTCAGCTGAAGTTAGCTTGACAGAAGCTGCGGCCCCTTGGGGGCCTAAATAAATTTCTGTGGTGGTTATGTGAAACAGCCGTTGATTCATCAATGCATCCCAGCAGCATGCATAGTCAGTTTGTTCTTGTTTGGCATCGAACATCAGGGTGACATGTAAAGGTAAACTAGGTGTACATACTGCTTCATAGTGTTGTTCTGCCCAGGGCTTCCATTTTTCCCATTCCAGTTGAAGATTTGAATTTTCTGGTTGTAACTTCAGCCAGTATACCATGGGTTGCACAGGTCGGACCTTGTTTTCCATGTCCATAAGCACCATAATGTTGGCGAGTGCTTCGTCAGGAAAGTGTATTTGCAGTCCTTGATGGGTACACACTATCTGGGTTTGTAGCTTACATAAAATGTCTCTTCCCAGCAAATTCACAGGTGTATTTTGTGAGTATAACAGGGGTGCTTCAATTGTTTTTCCTGCAATCGTTACAGGAAGTGGGCGTGTAAAAGGTATTATTTGAGTTTTCCCAGAGAAGCCGATGGTCTTAATTACAGACCCAGAGAGGGGGAGATGAGCGCCCATTTTCCCTATGCAAGAGTATGTTGCCCCTGTATCCACCATGAAAGGGAAATCTCTGTTTTGTATATTAACGGTGACGGTTGGCTCTTCCTTAGGTATCATCGAAATAGCCAATGCCACCGTTTCCCCCTCTGTCTTCTCTAGGCCTCCCTATTGCCAATAGGCAGAGGGTCCAACCCAAGGTCGGGCCGGACAATTTCTCATTCGATGTCCAGGTTGTCCACAGCTCCAACACTCATTAGAGGGTTGATCCCCTATTGGGGGTGTTGGTCCCATAGGCGGTCCCGCTTGACTGTTCCTGGGAGCTGAGTTTTGGAATCTGTTTCCAAATGAAGGTTGGCGAGATCCTCTTCGCCACCCTCCTCTTTGACCTGGAAAGTTCCGTGACTCTCCTCTCCACCCATGACTGTAGGTGGGTCCATTTCCGGGTGTGCCAGTGCTATGGTAGTGATAGTGATGCTCCACTGGTGCCGAGACTTCTCCTGCAGCAGTGCTCCCTGCTGCTCCTTGGGGGCTCTGTGTGGCTGTTACCACAGGTGCCTGTATGGTGGCAGCAGTGTTTGTCGTAGGGGCTAGGCTTGCCGACTCAGAAGGAACAGGGGTCATCATTGGTGCCTGGGTCTTTGTTTTTTCTTTCTTGACTTTGGTTAGCTCTCCCAACTGCATCTGCACCAATTTTTTCGTCAGGGATTTTGCTGCATCTTCTTCTTTTTGTTTTTCTTTCTTGTAGATTTCAAGATGGTGACAAATATGCTCAGAGTATAAAGCCCAATTCATTTTTGATAGTCCCACGACTCCATCTAGGGCTTTCTGAACCTCATCTGGTAGAGCCTTTTTTACAGTTATTTTAAACAGGATTTCTGTTGCTGGAGAATGGTTCCATGCATTTCCTGTTTCCTCCGCCCATCTCTTCTGGAATCGGTGCAGGAACTTCTTTGGGCACTCTTCAGGTGTCCACTCCTCATCATCCAATTTAGAGGGATCCAAGACCTCAGGGTACTTTCTTCTCAGTCCTTCCCACATGGAGTTTCTATAGCGATTAAAGGGGACTTCATCATGTTGATTAGTGCCCATCATTTGTGTTAGTCCAACCTTTCCTGCCAATTCTTCAGTGTCATGTTTTCCCATGACATGCATTAGCAAGGCTTTTATGTCACCTAAAGACAAGGTTACCCCTGCAGTGCCCTCTTCTAAGGCAGTTATCCATCTCCCAGCTCCTTGGGTGATGTCTGGCAGCCTGTTGGCCAGCCCCACCATGTCTGTCCAGCTCCATGGGGTATACACATGATGACCATTTCTAACCACCAATGGGCATATGAGGTCTTCGTCCTCCTCTTCTTCTGTGGGGGCTCCATACTGTCTTCCAGATCGAGTGCGACTGACTGGTTCCAGGCAGTCCATCCAGTCGGTTATATTCTGTTCTAAAGCCGCTATGTCTTTGGCTACACATTGTTGTCTTTGCCTGAGTCGGGCCTCTTTTGCAGTCTCAATGATGATCTCACCAGAAATTTTTCGGGTGGGTGGCTCTATAATGTGATTCCCTTGATTGGGCGTCGATTGTTGTAATATTCTTCTTTCCTCGCCGTCCCTATGTCTTTGTATTCTTTCCTTCGCTAGCCGAAGTTGCTCAGCTAGTTCTTCATTATCTCTTCTGGCCAGATCCAGTGTGTCACAGAAGCTCTTGTGCCACTCTTCGGAGCCTCTATAGCCTGTGAAGGTCCAGTCGGCTGACTTATGGTGGGAGGGGACGGTTTTCAGTGGACCTCGATGTGCAGGCGGAGCCTTCAGGTCTCTCTCTTTATCCTCGTCTGCCTCCGTGTCACTGTTATTTGTGGCCCCCCCTGCTGGTCGTGGTGAGCGACCACTTACTTTCGGACTTGGAGACCTTGTATGATCCATTTGACAGACTGAGGACCTTGTGGCTCTCGAGCTTTTAGTGTCAGTGTGAATTTGCCCTCCACATCCATGCCTTGGTCCTCTTCACGAGTTCCTAATACAAATTGTCCAGCTGTCTTTCCCATATCATGACGTTTATATGGGGGTGGCTCTGCTTCCCAGCTCGGTGCACTGGCTTTAGTCTCTTTGGATCTTTCCTCTGTCATTTTTTCTCTTTTCTGCTGTAGCCTCTGTGCTTCCTGCTTGAACAAGGCCAAAACTTCTTTTTCTTCAGTGCGTTTTTTGTTGTTTTTTACGTTCTTCTGCTGATCTTTAATTTCTTTTTTCTGTATTTCTACCGCAACTGCTTCACACATCACCGGATCAAATGATCCCTCCAAAGGCCATTGCCTGCCCCCATGTGACCTTTTGTGCCACTTTCTCATACATTGGTTGGCCTTAGTGCGTTTTCCTGGATATTTTCTTAGTACTAAGTCTAGCGGGGTACTTTCCCGACCTTGACCTTGAGAGTTACCCATGTAACCCTGACAAACGCTATGTGAGGTGTTTCTATGGTGTTCTGGTAGTCCCTCAGGGGCTGTCCTGATCCAGACCAATAACTTGCTGGCTGTAACACCTGTTTTGTATTTTAAACCCTTAAAAGGATTAAATTTCCAACTGCTATGCCCGTCTTCTTTTTCTTTAACTAAATATGAAAATTTACCTGTTTCCCACCGAACCTTCCTTGGGACCACAGTCAGAGTCAACCTAGGAAACAGTTCTTCACCTGGATCGGTTGGTAGTGTTACTAAATGATTTAATGGTATGCTAAGTTCTTTATTAGGGTCAGCACAAAGCAGCTCCAGCCACGGGGTTAAACCCTGATGCCACAGACGTCTTATCAGCAGCTCCCAATTAATTAGAGGGAATTGTTCTTTCTTTTGCTTCAGATTGATTACCTTAGTAATCTGCCATAATTTCTGATTGATCTCTTGTTCGTCCTGCCAATGTTCTGCTCCTACCCTGTCAAAATAGGTCCTTTCCAGCCAAAAATGTGTCCTGATTCCCTGGGTTTCGATGTCTCCGTCAGTCAAGTAATGTTCTGGGAGTATTATTTCATCATCACTTAAGTCTCCCATCAATGACTGTCCCAAGCATTGATCATTGATCTTTGCTCCCGACTTTCTATTTTCCTTCTAATTTTTTTTTTTTTTTTTAACTTTCTGCTTCTCGTCTTTTTCTGCTATGTTTGTTTATTAGTTTTCTCTCTTTGAAATAATATATTTACATAGCACTCTTCTCCTGTCTTTTTCTTCACTGTCTCTGTTTCACACTTTCCTCTCTGCCTGTCATGCACCTCCCAAGTCCTCCTGTTGGGTCTAAATACCTCCCCCTCGTACTCTTTCACATTAATCTTGTATGTCAGCCAGCCTGCAAGTTCTCACAGCTTTACACAGATTACTCTCCACTCTCCCACACACCAATCTTCAAAAGCTTTATACACAAAAATTATTAAAAACAACTTTCTATATATCTCTATCTAGACTTCTGCCACTTTTCACTCCGCGGCTTTAAACAACCTTTTTATTCACTTAACACCAATGTGTTCTGTTTAAGCATGTATCTCTTCTTCACGTTAGACAGCTTCTCCGGCGCTGTCAGCAACTTCATATATTACTTTTTTTACAAGCCCTCTTTGAGCGTACAATATTTCATTTACTTCTACGCCTTACCGTGCCTCGCGTGCGTATCCTGTGCTTAATATATTATTTTTCACCAGCTCCTTTCTGAGCATACAATATTTCATTTATTTCTACGCCTTACCGCGCCTCGCGTGCGTATCCTGTGCTTAATATATTATTTTTCACCAGCTCCTTTCTGAGCATACAATATTTCATTTATTTCTACGCCTTACCGCGCCTCGCGTGCGTATCCTGTGCCTTTCTGCACTTTCTTCTACCTTTTTTTTTCACTTACTGAGCTCCTCGTGAGCTTAATGTGCCTTTGCACTGAAAATATTCTCTTTTTCTTTTCTTATAAAAAACTCATATTACTGTGTACTTAATTACTTATTCTTCTCCCACGCCCCACAAGCGTGTATTTGGTGCCTTACTGCACTATTTTCTGCTTCATTAATTCTCATGTATTCTGCACTAACTCTCTATTTATTTTATTTTTTTTTATAGTTTTTCTCTTTTCTTAAAAAATGACGTCCTTTATTGAGCTCTTTTACTTACTGTCAGCGGTGCCACTTTGCACTTTCCTCTTTAAATCTCTTTATCATGTACGGTATTTCTACTGCGCCCCCTCAGGCGCTTATCTTGTGCTTTCTCTGCACGTATTCTCTTGTTAAACTCTTTTTTCTCACTTATTTCACTTCAGTCTCTGTTAAACTCTTTAAATAACCTTGTATTACCTTGTATCTATTTGTCAGTATACTCCCCTAAATTAACCCCTACAGCGCATGCTATCAGCCGTCACGTTAGTAACGAATTTCAACACCAATTATTCCCCAAGCATCCAGGTTAGTTCTCCACGCACTCTTTCCGCACCAGAGTTCATGAACATTCCTGACCTTTCACTCACATAGACATTCTTTTTCCCGGGAACACACACTTTCTGAGCATTTTATCTACAAGGCCTGATAATTTTCAATCTTATCTTTTTTAGTCTCTTATCAATTTTTTTAGTCCAGGTTCTTTTGGGTAAGAGGCAATTAAAAATATCACCTGTCAACTTGGGCGGAAATCCCGACTCACTCCTCCAGATCGTGCAGAAGTTATAAAAGGTTTCTGCTTACCTTTTAGTCGTGATCACTGTTATTTACGGTCTGGAGGGATGAGCTGGACTGCCCCAGGCTGCCGGAATGCCCCTGGACCCTCCTGAAGCTGGCTCGCCAAGTTCTGTCGCGGCTCGTCTTTAGTCTTCTCGGGATGTCTTCTTTTAGATAACACAAACTAATTGCAAGTGATATGCTAGAAAAAGGACACAACACTTTAGAATAATTCAGCCTTAAGCAAGATAAAATGCACAGAGTTTTTAAGTTTATTTAAGCCTTCGACACAAAGCTTAGACAAACTGAGTCCTCTAGAGAGACTGAATATGACAACCGCGCTCGTCTATTTATTGGAGACCCGCGGGCATCGCTCCTCCTTCAACTTTTTTATTTATTTCATTCCTAAGACATGGTTTTCTATTGGAAGCGTCCTCTAGTGAACCCTAAGCAGGTGTTAGGCCATTATTTCAATGTGACAAACGCTCCCATTAAAACATGAAGGATTTACAACTGATTTTTTTA
Organism: Thalassophryne amazonica; assembly: GCF_902500255.1. Taxonomy (NCBI): domain Eukaryota; kingdom Metazoa; phylum Chordata; class Actinopteri; order Batrachoidiformes; family Batrachoididae; genus Thalassophryne; species Thalassophryne amazonica. The sequence goes on along the minus strand of NW_022986236.1, from coordinate 991,685 downwards.
AAAGACCTTCAGCCACAGGTGCAGCTGGCCTGAGGCCCCCCCCACACGTGGCCTCAGTCACACGTGCAGCTGGCCTGAGGCCCCTGCACGTGGCCTGCGGGAAAGCACCTAAGAGGCCTTGGAAAGCCCCTGACAGACTGAATGACTAATAGAGCCCTTTTTTTGGGTTGAACACCTGCTAGTTCAACCAGAGGACATACAGTTCGGATCAGGACACTTGATAGTTCATCACAGTTCAAATATGGACCTAAAAATTCTTCTACAGCTCCTGGGGTGGATGAAATCCGTCCTGAGTACCTTAAGTTTCTGGATGTTGTGGGGCTGTCTTGGCTGACACACCTCTGCAACATCGCGTGGCGATCGGTGACAGTGCCTCTGGATTGGCAGACCGGGGTGGTGGTCCCTCTGTTTAAGAAGTGGGACCAGAGGGTGTGTTCCAACTATAGGGGGATCACACTCCTCAGCCTCCCCGGTAAGGTCTATTCCAGAGTACTGGAGAGGAGAATTCGACTGATGGTCGAACCTCGGATTCAGGAGGAGCAGTGTGGTTTTCGTCCTGGTCGCGGCACACTGGACCAGCTCTACACGCTCCATCAGGTGCTCGAGGGTTCATGGGAGTTCACCCAACCAGTCCACATGTGTTTTGTGGATCTGGAGAAGGCGTTTGACCGTGTCCCTCGGGGCACCCTGTTGGGAGTGCTCCGGGAGTACGGGGTCCGGGGTCCTTTGTTAAGGGCTATCCGGTCCCTGTACGACTGCAGCAGGAGCTTGGTTCGCATTGCTGGTAGTAAGTCAAACCTGTTTCCAGTGCACTTTGTCCTCCGCCAGGGCTGTCCTTTGTCACCGGTTCTGTTCATTATTTTTATGGACAGAATTTCTATACGCAGCCAGGGTGTAGAGGGGGTCTGGTTTGGGAACCACAGAATCTCGTCTCTGCTGTTTGCAGACGATTGGGTTCTGTTGGCTTTGTCAAATCAGGACCTTCAGCGTGCACTGGGGCGGTTTGCAGCCGAGTGTGAAGCGTCCGGGATGAAAATCAGAACCTCCAAATCCGAGGCCATGGTTCTTGACCGAAAAAAGGTGCTTTGCCCTCTTCAGGTCGGTGGAGTGTCCTTGCCTCAAGTGGAGGAGTTTAAGTATCTCGGGGTCTTGTTCACGAGTGAGGGACGGATGGAGCGTGAGATCGATAGACGGATCGGTGCAGCATCTGCAGTGATGCGGTCGCTGTATCGGACCGTCGTGGTGAAGAGAGAGCTGAGTAGGGGGGCAAAGCTCTCGATTTACCGATCGATCTACGTTCCGATCCTCACCTATGGTCATGAGATTTGGCTCATGACCGAAAGAACGAGATCGCGAGTACAAGCGGCCGAGATGAGTTTCCTCCGCAGGGTGGCTGGGTGCTCCCTTAGAGATAGGGTGAGGAGCTCAGTCACTTGAGAGGAGCTCGGAGTCAAGCCACTGCTCCTCCACGTCGAAAGGAGTCAGTTGAGGTGGCTCGGGCATCTTTTCTGGATGCCCCCGGGACGCCTCGCTGGAGAGGTGTCGTCCCACTGGGAGGAGGCCCCGGGGAAGACCCAGGACACGCTGGATGGACTACATCTCTTGGCTGGCTTGGGAATGCCTTGGGGTTCCCCCGGAGGAGCTGGGGGAGGTGTGTGTGTGTGGATCGGGAGGTCTGGGCGGCTTTGCTTGAGCTTCTGCCCGCGCGACCCGACTCCTGGGACTGTGCTCCTGGGGAAGGTACAACAGAGGTTGTTCTTCTTGAGACTACTCAGGAGGAGCAACCTGTCAATGAAACTGTTGCCGTCCTTCTACCGTTGCTCGGTGGAGTCAGTGCTGAGCTGTGGAATCACACTGTGGTTCTGCAGCTGCACCAGGGAAAGCACTCCAAAGGGTTATTAACATGGCCCAGATACTGATCGGCTGCCCCCTCCCTTCTCTGGAGGACATCTACAACTCCTGCTGCCTCAGGAGAGCTCACAACATCAGCAGAGATTCCTCCCACCCTGGACACCACCTTTTGAGACTGTTACCCTCAGGGAGGCATTATGGGGCAATAAAGGCACGGACAGCCGCCAGTGCCCTGAACACCACCAAAAAGGAATTTAAAAAACAGAAAAATCAGAACTGTGCAATATTTTTCTTCATGTGCAATATGATGTTCCTCTCCTATGGAACTCTTTATATTTGCACTTAGTGTTGTACATCTCGGCACATCCTTGTAATTTTGTATATTGTGCACAGTTTTTTTTGGCTTTCCTTTATTCTTATTATTTTATTCTGTTTTATTTCAATTCTATCATTCATTTATCATCAACCACTGTACTGAAAAGAGAGCTGGGTTATATAAGATCATTTGGTGTGTTTGCTCTTTGCCAGATTGTTGTGCCTTGTGCCACTTTCCGGCTCTGTACCTCCATTCCTTTGTCCTGCCTGCCTCATAGTGTATTCCTGACCTCCTGCCTGTTGCAACGACCACATTTTAAGACTGATGATTTTTGTACTGCTGCTTGTTCTGTATTGCCTACACGTGTAGCGACCTCTGCAATCCTTCCAAGTAAAACCTTTTTACAACCAGAGCTGTTTGTTTGAGCTGTGCATTTGTTTCCTACAATTCCTGACCAACCAGCCTGATGGAACAATCTGGCCACCCATGGACACAGCCGGCTCTGACCCATTCCAGCTGGTGGTACGCCACCACAGTAGGCAGCACACGCAGCAGGAAAATCAGCTCACTGCTCTCACTTCCAGATTTAACGATCTCACTAAATGCCAGGACTCATTTATGGCATTGGTGAGAACCCAGATGGGACAGCTACTGTCAAGATTTAATCCTCAGGCTACTTCTGATACAGCCACTGGCAGTGCCAGTGCACCTTCACCGGGGCTGTCAGCAGTCATACCAGCTTCTATACCTGAACCTTTCTTCTGCAATCAGTTGTCTCAGCCTGAACATTTCTCAGGCGATTCCGGTGACATCAGACCATTTATAACTCAGTATGAGTTGCATTTTGAACTCATGTCATCAATGTTCCCCTCTGATAGGATGAAGATAGCATTCACGATAACTCACCTGACCAGTTGTGCTGCGGCGTAGGCAACTGCAGAATGGGGTCGTCACTCCACCACCTGTGCCTCTCTTCCAGCTTTCAGTGCTGCTCTACAACAGGTTTTTCAACACAAGTCACGGGGGCATGAAGCTGCACGCACCCTAATACGACTGAAGCAGGTCGGTCGCTGAGTCACAGACTATGCCATCAACTTCCGTATCCTGGTGTCTAAAAGCAAATGGAATCCTGTGGGGCTCCTTGATGTCTTCTTCCGGGGGCTGGCAGACAATATCGAGGACCAGCTTGTAGCCATTGACCTTCCCGAAGACCTTGATGAGCTCATTGCTCTTGCCATTCAGACTGACCGGCGCCTCCAGAATTGTCCCCACTGAGCTGCACGGTTACCCAACCAGTGCTCCACCACACCTCCCAACCATTTGTCCTCCTCCAGCTTCGTCGGAAAACAGAATCACTTCATCGCAGCACTGAGGAACCCATCCAGTTGGTTCGCACCCGTCTGTCCTCAGTTGAGAGACTATGCTGGTGAGAGGGTAGACTCTGTTTTTACTGTTGACATGCTGGACATTTGATAATCAATTGTCATGCCAGGGGTGCCACCGTGTGGCCAAAGTCCAATTTTCAGGTGAGTCAAGCTCTATTATTCCATCCTCAGTACAAAATATAATTCCAGCTAAATTAATCTCTGAGAATTCATCAACTTCCATGTCAGCTTTTGTTGTCTCCCGTTCTGATGCTAACTTGATGTTGTCTTCTCTTGACAGGTCCCTGCATCTAAGGCTGTTTAAGCTCTTGCGCCCTCTGGCCCTCTGGTGGTGTGCGCTGTGGATGGCCATGAATTAGGTTGTATTACTCAACGGACTCAGTCCATGTCTTTGACAGTGTCGGAAAACCACTCTGAAACAATCAGTTTCCACGTATTTGATCATATAACGCACCCCTGGCTGCAACAACACAGCCCCTATTCCAATTGGTCTAAAGGTGAAATTGTTTCTTGGGGGTCTGCCTCTAAAAATTCCTGTCCTGTCGGTTTCTAACCCGGATCTCACAGGGGTGCCACCATGCTACTATAATTTAGCTCCAGTATTTAGCAAAAGCCAAGCCAAATCTTTGCTGCCTCACTGGGAATATGATTGTGCGATTGTGCCCCCCCCCACCTTGGGGAAAGCTGTTTTCTCTGTCGGCACCTGAACGCAACACCATGAATGAGTACATACAGGAGTCTTTGGCGACCGGTTTGATTAGACCGTCATCGCCCGCAGGGTCGGGGTTCTTTTTCATTGAGAAAGAGGATAAATCGGTGCGCCCGTGTATTGATTGTCATGGGCTTAACGATATTACAGTTCAGAACCTTTATCCTCTGCCACTCATCTCTTCCATGTTCGAGTTGTTAGAAGGGGCCAAATCTTCATCAAACGCTATCTTCGCAACGCTTACCATCTAGTTAGGATTAAACAAGGGGACAAATGGAAAACCGCTTTTAACACTCCTTCTGGTCACTACGAGTATTTAGTCATGCCATTTGGCCTCACCAATGCTCCTGTAGTTTTTTAGAATTTAGTTAATGATATGTTGTGGGAATACTTGAATAAATTCATTTTTGTGTACTTAAATGATATTCTCCTTTTCTCTCCCGACCCAGTAACTCACACCGATCACGTGTGCATCGTATTACAGACTTTGTTGCACCATAATCTCTTCATTAAAGCAGAAAAATGTGAATTTCATAAATCTACAATTTCGTTCCTGGGATTTGTCATAACAGAGGGAGAGATTAAGATGGACCCTGGTAAGTTGGTGGCTGTGTGTGACTGGGCGGTTCCGTCATCGTGGAAGGAGGTACAAAGATTCCTGGGATTCGACAACTTCTTCAGTAAATTCATATGTAACTTCAGCACCGTCGCAGCTCTGTTACACAAAGTCACATCGTCCCTCCAGCTGTTTGTCTGGACGCTGGAGTGCAACAAGGCTTTTAGGGTCCTAAAGAAATGCTTCACTGCGGCCTCCATGTTGCTCCTCCTTGACCCCGCTCGACAGTTCATGGTTGAGGTCGATGCTTCTGATGTTGGTGTGGGTGCGGTCCTCTCGCAGCGTAATTCCTCTGACAATAGGTTGCATCCGTGTGCCTATCTGTCCAAAAATTTGACTGCTACAGCATCAGAGACCGAGAATTGGCGGTTAAAGTGGCCTTGGAGGAGTGGCGCCATTGGTTGGAGGGGGCACAGACACTGTTTTTGGTTTATACTGATCATATAAACCTAGTGTACCTGCGAACCACCAAACGTCTCAACTCCCGTCAGGCTAGGTGGGCTATCTTCTTTAGCCGGTTTAACTCTTTCTTACACTCTCATATCGACCAGGCTCCAAAATCGGTAAACTGGATGCTTTAGCTTGTCAGGGCGATCCGGCTGACACTCCATCCAATCCAGGGACTATTTTGCCAGCATTCTGCTTTATCTCAGCATTGACCTGGGAGATTAAGTCCAAGGTCCAGTCCACTGCGATATCCCAGTTCCACCGGGTTGTCCTAATGGCAAGCTTTTTGTTCCAGCTGCACTCAGGGGGGACATGATCAGGCTGGCTCATGACAGTCACTTCTCCTGCCACCCAGGTATTAAAAAGATAATGTTTGTATTTTATCAGAAATTTTGGTGGCTTGGATTATTGAAAGATGTTACAGAATATGTCAATGCTTGTCAAACGTGTGCTACTCACAAGTCATTTAGCCGTCTGCCTGCTGGACATTTATTGCCTTTGCCTGTACCCACTCATCCCTGGTCTCACATTTCGTTAAATTTTGTAACTGGACTTCCACCCTCCAAGGGCAATACTGTTGTGTTGACATTTGTACATAGGTTGTCAAAAATGGCTCACTTTGTTCCTCTGCCTAAACTGCCCTCAGCGAAAGAAACAGCCGAGGTAATGCTCTCCCATGTGTTTAAACCTCATGGTTTCCCTCTGGATATCGTGTCTGACCGGGGTCCCCAGTTCGTATCTAAATTCTGGAGGGAGTTCTGTCGTCTCTTCTGGGCCACTGCCAGCTTGACTTTGGGTTACCATCCACAAGTCAATGGACAAACTGAACAACTAAATCAAGAACTCGAAAATGGACTCCATATTCTTGCCATGCAACATCCAGCCTCATGGCCATCCCAACTTCCCTGGATTGAACTGGCACACAACCACTTATTACAGATTTTTCTCCCTTTTGTGTTGTTTTTGGTCATCAACCTTCTTTGTTTCCATCCACAGGTCCCACCTCTCCAGTTCCATCCGCACTCAGCCTCATTCTCTGCTGCTGATGAACCTGGGAGCGGGCAAGAAGAGCTCTACTGTGATCTTTGCTGGCCTACAAATCTGCTGCTGACCATAACAAAACATCTGCGCCACCGTATGAGCCCGGTCAGAAGGTTTGGCTCTCGACTCACCACCTCTTGCTTAAAGGACTGCCCAGGAAACTTGCACCCAGGTTCGTTGGTCCATTCCCGGTTTCCAAAGTCATTAACCCAGTGTCTGTTCGCCTCCGTCTGCAAAGGTCTTTGCGCATCCATCCAACCTTCCATATCAGGCATGTCAAACCTGTCAGATCCAGCTCACTGATTTCACACAAAGAGAAGGTGAAATTAAAATGAGTTAGACAAGATACATGACAAAGATCTTGGAGAGGTTTGATATGACCAACTGCAAAACAAGGTCAACCCAAGTGATAACAAACTGAAATTTGACAGTGATGAAGAACCTATTGATCCAAAGAGATACCATGAAATTGTTGGCAGCTTGATTTAGGTCCTGACATGTACAAGACCAGAACTGATTTGGGTTGAAAATAAGTTCTCACAACATTTATCTGAACCAAAAGAACAACACATGTTGAGGTATTTAAAGGGAACTGGAAACCAGGAATTGTGTTGCAAAAGAACTGATGTAAATCTCAAACTTAAGCATATAGTGATGCTGACTGGGCAGCAGATCATAATGACAGGTGGAGTACAGCTGGGTACTGTTTTAGTTTATCTGAGACAGGATCTGTCATTTCCTGAAAGTCAAAGACACAGCCTGCAGTTGCTGTATGTCATCAGAGGTGCAAACATATTGATGTCAAGTATCACTTTATGTGATCTGCAGTCAATGATAAGAACATTTCTATTGAATATTGTCCAACAGCGAACATGATGGCAGCTATTTTAACTAAGCCTGTAGCGAAAGTCAGTATTGAGAAATTTGTGTGTTTTATGTCTTGATGTAAAGGGTTAAACGTGGAAAGGAAAATCACGTCAAAAATCATGGTCAGTATCAAAACAAATGGGGGTGGTGAACAGCTGTTCGGTTCTCGAATGTGCTCTTCACACTGCTGTCATTGTCAGAGTGCAGCAGATAATCAATAAATGACTGTGATTTTGCTCCTCTGAGCAGTTTTCCTGTCAGTCAAACAAATTGAAAGCTGTGTGTGAGTTTGTGCCTCCATTATGTCAAGACACGATATTCCAAATCAACATCGTGTCCATATTCTAGTTCAGTAGGTGGCGGTAAAGATACACGTTGGTTTGCCAACCGTCATTATAATCCAACGAAGAAAAACTTTCCTTTTGTCGTCCGAGGTTAAAGCTAGTTGGCTGGAGACGCTGGATACTCTTCTCTGAACAGATCAAACTTCACTCTGTGATCCTCGAATATGTTTTTTGAAGAGCTCCAGAAGCACGAAGGTCGACAGAAGAAGAAAAGGCGAAGTTAACGCGAAAAGGTTGAACAGCTGAAAATGTTGAAGCAGCGGCTAACTGCTGCTAATGCCGAGATATTTGAGTTGGTAGAAACAGAAAAACATCGCAGAGCAGCGAGAAGAAACGAGTGAATTTAAAGAAGAGAAGAAAGTATTAAACGTCCTGGATGCTGTTTTCAAGCCTGAAGTTCGCTGATCCAGAGCAGGTTTGTCCACTAAACTTTATTTTGGACCAACTCCACCACATCCAAATGATAGCTGTTAGTTTGTGTTGGAGTTCTGACTAACACCAAATATCAGCAAAAATAAATAAGACAAACTGTGCTTTATGATGATAAATGGACAGTTCAGCTTGGTGATGGACTGATGAAGCCGACCAATCGATACTATCAATTACAGTTTTTCCCCATTTTATACACACAAAAACGGAGCTATGTACACAATTCATGAAATCAGAAGCTCATGAATCAACATCATGGTTTCGCTCAAAGATTCTAAAACAAGGTGATGCAAACCTCTGAACATAAAAAGCATCATTTATCAAACTTTGTTCACTTTGTTGTAGAAACACTGAGCTTCAAAACGCAGCATCCTGATAACCAGTTAGAATCAGAAGACTTAATTTATCCTGAAGGAAACTGCTGATGTTCCAACTGCACAGATAGAGATACAAGTCGACATGACGAACAGGAGACTGGATAAGAAAAATAACCATTGCAAGTTCTTTCAGCTTCTCTCTTTTTGCTCAGAGTTGCCACAGAAGATCTGATATGTATCTGCATGTTGATTTGGCACAAGTTTTACACTGGATGCCCTTCTTGACACAGTGCCACATGACATGGAGAATGGGCACTGGTGGTCTTGAACCGGTGACCTTCTGGTTTGGAAGCAAGCACACTAACCTCCACGCTGCACTATAATAAATAACCACATTAGAATAAAATAAAATTTAATATCTATCCAGATAAGACGACTTTAAAAACCTCTTTAACACTGAGGGTGAATTATGGCTCCTGATAGTGTTGATAATATCACACTTACAAATGATTTATTGCACATTCTGAGAGTGGAATAGTTCTTGGACATGTGAGCAGCTGCAGACATGTTATTATTGGACATTTGAGGATCATGAAAAGGATGACTGATGAGACACAGTGAGACAGTGAGCTGTTATGTTAATGAGTGTCAGAGGGAGGCGTTATAGAGTCTAATGGCTAATTTAGAGGCTCCATCACCCACCGCAAGGCTACATGACATCATCAGTTGTCTTTGTCGTTGCTCGGTTGTGAGCAGTAGATGTGATTGGCTGCTGCATTTTATTGCTGTAGGATTTTTCTGTGAGCTTCAGCTGTTTTTCTGCTCCTGAATGTTACTGTGCTGTTAAATGTACTGTACTGTATGTACATCCATCTCTGCCAGATCTGTATCGGGGGAGTCTCTCTGATGTTTGGCACAGGATCAGAGCTTCAGTGTTTTTCCTCATCTCTGACACTGGTACCAAATCATTGTTAAAATGCAGAATGCTTTGAGAGTGTATTTACTGCAACATGACAAATGATTTTAAACAGATTTTTCGATCTGATGTGGTTTCTTCAGACTTCAGTCAAATTATGTATCATAGTAAAGATCTAAATTAATCAGCATGGGAAAAATATAGTGGTTTTATTCTTTGCCATGTGACCCAGCCAGAACTGAGGCTTTGAGTTATGATGATTAATCAACCTGTTTTTAGTCTTTCCTCCACTTGGTCGTTGACTCTCTCTTTCTTTTGTGTGTTTTAAAGTTTTTCTACAAACATGTCTGAAGTCCACCAGCCGGGGGACATGTTGAAACTGCAGCTAACACCTGCTGATGAAGGAATGATCACAGACCAGAAAGAAGAAATCCGTCATTTAAAAGAAGAGAACAAAAGAGGTAAAGCGCTGGATGCTGTTTATAATCCTCCAAATCTCTTCTACAGAACAGTTTTGTTCACTCAGTTTTGTTTGTGTTACTGATACTTTATAACATGTTGTAACAGCCAAACATTTTCCTCATTTTCTTTGGTAACTTGGTGGCACTAATAGCCGTCTTTGCTACCAGATGTGCTATGTCAGCCTAAATAGTGGAAATGTGGAAATGTGCAGAAATGTGGGTTTGCAAAAGGGAGAAAGAGAGGCTGTGCTGGAAGTCTGGTCCCAGAAACATTCTTTGTTAACAAGAACTGTCTTTGGTTTTGTGATAGCAGTCCACAATAGCCTGTTAGCATGAGTGGTGCTAGCAACTGTCTTCAGGTCAGGCCAAGAAGCATCACTGGTTTAGAACTGATGCACGTAACTTTCATGGGGGAATTTCAAATCCAGGGGAATTTTAAATTCCCCAAACCAATACAAGGGAGTTCTCATCATGAAAATAATAATAACAATAAAACTAAGCACAGATATGGAATTAATGAAATTTTTTCATATCAAAACATTATAATTTCAATATGTATTCATATACAAATTTATATAAATTATGCATGATTCGCTGAAATAATACAATTTTACTAAAACATTATATTACATTCAATATGCAAAGTGTCTGTTAAGCCAGGCATGTTGTTTCATGTACAGTATTTCCATATAAATTCTGGTTTTGTGAATGATACACAATTCTGGCAAGTACAACGTCTTGGATGACATGCAATGCTGTTCTTTTTCTTTCTACATTTGTTTGATAACAGCTTTCTTTACATGAACACATACAAGCAGTTGTAGTTTACCATCCTGTATTGGCTCGTCCTGCATGAATTAGTGGAATTTCTTCAAGTTGTGATGGATCCACTTGCTGAAGAGATGAAAGGTGGACATTTCTGTTATCAACCAAGTCAGGTGAAGAAAATGCTGACTTCGGTATCCCAGCAACTGAATACACTCTGGATCTTGTTTGTTGTTGAGCATCAGTTTTCACTTGTCAAACTTTACATGGAATAGCTTTCCTGTCTGTACTTGTTCAGTCAACAGGATAAGTGTGTACTCCAACTACGGCTGCCACAAACGACTATTTTGATAGTCAACTCGTCAACGATTATTTTTGCGATTAGTCGACTAGTCAGATCATACATAATTTCCTAAATTAAGGCCTGCATCATTTTCTGAGAAACATCTGGATGAAAACATGAACATTTCTAAATCAGTGACTATTTCTTAGACTTCATTTACATCAATTATTCAAAAATACAAACAGTGTGGTACTTTATAGTAAATCTGTGTCAAGTAGGCAGTTCTCAAAAACTAAATGTCCATGCTGGAAGGAGACAAGTGAGGGAAGCCACCAAGACACAACTCTGGAAGAAGTTTTGACTTCTGTGAGTTGAGAAACTGGGAATAGTGCAACATTTTTATTTTTCTCTTCATTTTACTTATAGTCCCAACTTTTTCTGATTTATGGTTGTTTCTGTTACATTTCTGAAATTACAGAACTGCTATAAAGAAAAGTGTGAACATTTTATTGTTTTAAAACTTTGTGGCGCAAATGCAAACACCAAACTCTTATAAAGAAGGAAAAAATACACAAATGTGCAGGTAAACTTTGATTTAAACTGAACTGAACAATGCAGGCTGATTTGACTCCCCATATTTTTTGTATAAATAAATCAGAATAAAATAAGAGGTAACTCACTTTGAAATGAATAAAACATATAGCTGCAGCTTGTAATAACTTTAAAAAATAACAAAAATCAGCAGCTTGTATTTTTATTCTGACTCAAGTTCATTTTAGTGTGATGAAGTCATTTTTTTCTCCTCATCAGTCATGTTTTGTGCTTGAATACTACATTAAGCTTAAGATTGAACAAATATATACATTTGGAAAATAACAGCTGTTAAAGTTCAGAGTTCTCACCTGCTTTTTGTGATCTGTGCCTCTGAACATCACTGCAGCTTCTCCACAGCAGGGTTTTTTAACCCATGCATGCGTAATTTGTGCTCGGTTCATTTATATATTCTAATTTTTTAAGGATGTTTTAAGGATATTTGAACATTTATTTCATCTCATGATCTCATAAATTCAGTATACGACGCTCACATGGTGTGAACAGGTCGGTGCCATCAGAAAAACACCAGTAGAGAAAGAGCAGAGAAAAGTAAAGGCAGTTCCATGTTTTGTTTTTGTTTTTTAACATGTTCACTCAGGTTAAAATCCTCTCTCTCTGCTCCACGCTCGCTGTGTCACGTGCACTGATGGTTCTCAGCAGAATGTAATGTCTCGTGCCTCCGTTCAGGAATCTCCCTCCCTCCCTCGCAGTCTGCAGCGAGTTGACTCCGCGTGCGCGCACACACCAACAGCTCCTTCGGTAAACTGCGCATTTTAGACAGCTTTGAACAAGACGGCCACTGTTTTAATCGGCCGTCTTATCCAAGTTTGAACAATGACGGCAGGACAGGCTCGCTGCCTAAAACTATGAATTGAGAGGAAAAACAAAGACTTAAATAAAATAAATGACTCGTCGACTACTAAATTAGTTGTTGACGGTTTCATTAGTCAGCGTTGTCATGACTAGTTGTGGCAGCTCTAACTCCAACATGATCACCTTCTGAAGAGACTTTATTTAAGGTGTGGCATTTCCTGTTGAAAACATCTTATTGCTTAGAGGCTGCTGCCTTCAGGTACTTTTCTCTTGCTAACTTCTGAATCTTCTGGTGGGGGGTACCTTCAGCATCATCAACTATATTTTCTCTGTCCCACAATACAAACTGTCCAACAGAAAGACACTCTTCAAATGGATTTCCACCGACAGGAACATAATCTTCCACCAAAACATCTGTCAATTGTGTAACCAACGAAAAAACTGTTGGTGGCAGTACATTACTGCCACCAACAGTTTCTTCGTTGGTTTGCACGCCACCAATAATTTTCAAAGAAGAAGAAGGGTTCATTTGTTTTGGGCTTAATAGTTTATAAAGTCATATTTTGGAGGACTGCGTTGTTGTTTTCCTAACGGTTTACTTTGTTGTGGACATTAAAAGTCATGAGCTGCGTTATTCCTCCAGTAATCATACATTAAGAGGAGCTAACGGGTGAAGTCTTCAGCTGCTAAAATGCTAACACTGTTAGCATTCAGACGAGAGTTTAACTCTGTCTGTGAGTCAAAACCACAAGATTAATGAGTTTGTACGGAGCCCACCTAGGGACATGGTGGTTAATTTTTTTTTTTTTTCTTTTTTGGGCCCAGATCATTGCGTTCCCTTGCAATATTATTGCGTTCCCTCGCATTAACTTTTGAGTCCATATTTCCAGCCCGGGGAAACACAGGTTCGTTGAATCGTTTGGATGGATTGCACATCATGGATAACCAGAACTTGATTAAGTTTTACTTTAACCTGGGGCTCACATACAGTTATGAGATTTGGACGGTATGATAACCGTGGGCAAAAATACTGCGGTTTCGCGGTATTATGTATAACTTTAAAATGTGCTTTAACAACATTATGGCTGTTTGCATATGAAGTGCGCGTGATTCAGGCACACTAATTGACGCAATGTCTACTGCTACTAGCCCTATACCACTGATAAATTTAGAGAAAATACCAAAATAATCGTCTCTCTTTTAGACATGTAGCATCTGCCCCGTGAGAAACATGACTTACTTGCTTAGGGAGAAACGTGGCTGGAATAAGGTCCGGTACTTCGGCTGCTCAATACTTGGCCCAGCTTCACCAACAAAGTGCTTGGAATAGATGTATTTGTCAAGACTTCTTGACATGTTTGTGGCAGAGATTTGGTCGATCACAAGCACGACTCAAGTCCACCGCTTGTACTTATCAGTGGTTTCAAAGATGATATGAAGTTTACTCCTTCCATGTAATCCTTTGTGGGTATCTTGAATTGCTCCAAGTTCGATACAGGCCATAGCTATGGTGCTTTGTTGCCACTGTTTTGGTTCGAAGGGCTATTCCGCAGAAAATAAAATGAAAAAGCTGACTTGGTCCTTTTAGATGGAGGGAAAAGTTCAATGCAAGCTTCACCTCCTTCAGCCATGATGCAGAGCTAGCTAACGTTAGCTGCCTGTTTGTAAACAGAGACAGAGGTGTGCGCCGGGGAAGGGCGGCAGTGGCCGCCTCTGCTCTGCCTGTCAAGAATTCTCATAACCCGCTCATACTGCAGGGACGGTACAACGGAAAATTTTAGTGGTTTTGATACTGTAGCTTTTTCATACCGCAGTATACCGTGAAACTGGTTATCAGCCCATGTCTAGTTGTGGGATTTGCTGCGGTTCTCTGCCAAGTAAAGGTGGAAAGACGGATCATTTCACAATCATTAACTTCAAAGCGAATTGCCATTTTAAATCAAATGACACCTCTTTCCAAATGTTGTAAAATGGCATACTACAACCGACCAAAGCTGGTCGGTTGTATTTCTTGGTCTGCCACTTCGGGCCTTAACTAGTACTGTACCTGCGGTCTTCAGCAAGATCATGTTGGAGGTCTTTGGAGCAGGTCTGTAGGTTGACTGACTGTTCTCACCATCCTTTGCTTCAGTTTATCTGAGATTTTTCTTGGCCTGCCACTTCGGGCCTTAACTAGTACTGTGCCTGTGGTCTTTCATTTCCTCACTATGTTCCTCACAGTGAAAACTGACAGCTGAGATCTCTGAGATAGCTTTTTGTATTTTTCCCCTAAACCGTGATGTTGAACAATCTTTGTTTTCAGGTCATTTGAGAGTTGTTTAGAGGCTCCCATGTTGCCACTCATTAGAAGAGATGCAAAGAGGGGAAACATTTGCAAATGGCCAACTTAAATACCCTTTGTCATGATTGGATTCACCTGTGTAAGGAGGTCAAGAGTCAGTGAGTTTACCAAACCAATTTTGTGTTCCAATAATTAGTGCTAAATGTATTCAAATAAAATGACAAGGGTGCCCAAATGTATGCACCTGCCTAATTCTGTAAATACGAGAAACTTCATTTCACTTCTCAAATATCAGTGTGTTCATCTGCTATATGATATGTTTAGCTGAAATTTCTGGATCCAGACAACCAGTGATTTATAAAGGAAAATTATCAGGGGTGCCCAAACTTTTGCATACAACTGTATATCCTGATGTGCAGGGCAGCTCAGCTCAGAGGTATGGAGTGACCTTCATGCCATTAATGTCTGAAAGGAAATGCTTTTGACAAAAACTACAGATTTTGTTTCATTTCTGTTTGTCCAGAGATCAAGTATCCACCATGTAAATGTTATTTATGTCCAGAGATCAAGGATCCAGTGACCAGTTTCAAATTTATTAACTTTAAGACTCAATAAAATGTTGTTGAGATAGAAAATCTGTAAAGTCTACTTTGAGTACACAGAAAATTCACAAGGGAATCGGCAAGGAATAAGATCGATAAGGAGAATCAATAATGGTATCGATAGATTAAAATCTTATCAGTACCCATCCCTATTCGTTACTGTACTTAAGTAGAATTTTGATGTATCTGTAATTTACTTCATTATTTACATTTCTGGCAAATTTCCCTTTTACTTCACTACATTTCCTCAGTAAAATGTATACTTTTACTCTGATACATTTCCCTTAAACATCTTCATTACTTGTTACTACACTATAAAAGTAGAAGAAATTTGATTGGGCAATGCCTGTTTGTAGAGGTGAAAGTAAGCTGGATTTGGAAGAGATGTCCTCTTTAGCCGGAGCGGAGGGGTCCCCGGAACGGAAGCTTTATTTACAGCTATTTCCATCCACCTGTTTCTCACTCATCCTGTCACCAACACCAACTGCTCTGCCAGCGGTGGATCCAGCCTTTTATAGGGGCTGAGGCCCCCTCTTGGTTTCTCCAGACACCACACTGGCTTTCTTTTCGTGTCGCCGTTTCACTCTCCACTTGTTTTGGATTTTAATTCTACTCAACACTTTTACTTAAAGTATATTTTATATGAGAAATTTACTTTTGATACTTAACAGTAAATGTCATACTTTAACACTTTTACTCAAGTAATATTTTTAAAGGAGACTAACTTTTACCAAAGTATTTTTATGGTAAGATACTTGTACTTTCACTCAAGTATCACTTTGATGTACTTTATACAAGACTGCGTGTGTGTGCGCGCGCGCGCCGTGCAGCTGATGAGAGGCTCCTGCCACTATGAACGTGTGCACAACATTTTTCGCTGGCAGCAGATGTAATTTTTTTTTTTTTTTTTTTTGATTTTATTGTTAACACTGATAATTAATTGTGCACAAAGCTGTTCCTCGAGCAAAGATTCTTATTGACAGGCTGTATTTATGGCTCCTGGCCACAGGTGCACTGAATCTTCTCAGGGCTGCTGCTTCTACTGTGACTGCATCAAAATTAAGAGTCTTCACTTAAAAATGAAAAAAAAAAAGGTCACTAACAGCCTAAATCTTAATTGTTATTTCAGTGCAATATGTCCTTTAACTTGTTTCTCTTCTTAAACACAACTCCTTCAGCCGACACAACTCCTTCAGCCGACATCAACATGTGGTACAGCCTGGCAGCGAGGCTTCAGAATGACATCACTGATGTCACTAGTCTGAAATGATACAACCCTTGAAACGTGCATCGCAGAAACACTTCCTAGATTACGCGACATACTCTTCAAAGCATCGGCACACCACGTAACATCATTAGTACATTTCAACTTTATCACTTCCATCAGTGCAATAACTTGCTGTTGTCAGGTCAAACTCACCACGCTGATACTGTATTTTTATGTGTTGTTCAAACATTTAATTTGTTTCATTGCAGACATGCAGCCATTGATGGTGATTAAAGAAAGTTTCCCTGAGTACCAGGAATGGAATCTGAGTGTTGAGCAGGAGGACATTAAAGAAGAGAAGCTGTGGATAAGTCAGCAGGGAGAGCAGCTTCAGCAGCTGGAGGAGGCAGATCTCACCAAGTTTGATTTCACTGCCGTCCCTGTGAAGAGTGAAAATGATGATGAAAAACCAGCGTCATCACAGCTTCATCAAAGCCGAGGTGGTGAGAGCACAGAGGCTGAGCCTGTAGCCAGCAGCTCATCTGCACATAGAACACTGACAGCAGAAGCTGATGGAGAGGACGATGGAGGACCACAACCAGCCAGCAACTCAGGTCCAAACAGTCATTTCCAACCAGATACCAGTGGCAGGAGTTCAGACAGTTCAGGAACTGAGACTGATGACAGTTATGACTGGAAACAAACCAGAGAACTTCAGTCAAGTTTTAACTGTCAAAAAAATACCAATATTGTTTGCTCGGGCAACGCTGATGAGAAACAATTTAAAAGCTCAAAATATGGAAAAGCATCTAGTCACATGACCAACTCTGAGCACCAAAAGGAGAGGCAAGCATACGGAAAACCATTTAGCTGTTCTCATCAGTATAAAAGAGAGAAACAGACGAGCACTCTGAACAAACACATTCGAATTCATACAGGGCAAAATGCATTTGTCTGTTCTGAATGTGGTAAAAGATTTGGACAAAAGAGCCACCTGAACACACACATGATAATTCATACAGGGCAAAAAGCGTTTGTCTGTTCTGAATGTGGTCAAAGATTTGGACATAAGAGCCACCTGAATAGACACATGATAATTCATACAGGTCAAAAGCAATTTGTTTGTTCTGAGTGTGGTCAAAGATTTGGACAAAAGAGCACGCTGAACACACACACAATAATTCATACAGGGCAAAAAGCATTTGTCTGTTCTGAGTGTGGTCAAAGATTTGGACTAAAGAGCCAGTTGAACACACACATGATAATTCATACAGGGCAAAAAACATTTGTCTGTTCTGAGTGTGGTAAAAGATTTGGAAAAATGAGCCACCTGAAGACACACATGATAATTCATACAGGGCAAAAAACATTTGTCTGTTCTGAATGTGGTAAAAGATTTGGACTAAAGGGCAATTTGAAAAAACACTTGATAATTCATACAGGGCAAAAATCATTTGTCTGTTCTGAGTGTGGTAGAAGATTTGGATTAAAGAGCTACCTGAAAAAACACATGATAATTCATACAGGACAAAAAACATTTGTCTGTTCTGAGTGTAGTAGAAGATTTGGACTAAAGAGCAACCTGAACAGACACATGATCATTCATACAGGACAAAAATGCCAAAGAACAAGATCACAGCCATAAACCAGTTCGCATTGCCAGTAGTGACCTATGGGTTTGGTATAGTAGACTGCCCACAGGGTGAGCTTAATAAGTTAGATACTAAAGCCAGGAAGATGCTCACCCTACATAAAGTTACATATAGAAATCAATTCATGGACTGAATATATCTCCCCTGTCGAGAAGGTCTTACAGAAATCAACCAGGCTTATGGAGTATCTATCATAAGTATTGGGCAGTACTTAAAGAGTTCTCAAGAAGTACAGTGCCAGCTAGGGTTAGGGTACAACTTTAGAGTCTAGGGTGGAACTTTAGACCCCGGGTCTGGGGCCCACTGCATTCTGTTAAAAAGAAATCCAAGATAAATGGGGAAAAAAAGCATTTCTCTGTTCTGAGTGTGGTAAAAGATTGGGACAAAAAGGCTACCTGGACACCCACATAATTCATACGGGGCACACTAACAAAATACCAAGACCTTGAAAATGACCTACGAACAACATGGTTATGGAAAGAAATCAATACAGGGTTGAAAGTTCTCCGTCTCTGACTGATTTACTTCAGTTGGGCTCAGAGCCGGTTCAAGCCATTTTGGTGCCCTTGGCCTCTGATTTGCTGTGGTGACCCTGTGTGCAAACAAGGGAACAGCCAAAGGGACTTACTTTTTAGGTGAGATTATAGGTTGACAGAGCTGTATGACAGCCCTCAAAGTTTTAATTGTTCATCAGACACACCCACACACAAACAATACATTAAAATAGCACAAATAACAATGAAAAATGTTTAAATGAAATAACAAATAAATCCAGAATGCCTTTTCAGATTTTCTGCAAATATATTGAAAGTCGTGACAGCTCCCACAATATGAATAATAAAAACAATAACAATACAAAACCGTGCAATATAACAAAAACAGAATCCAAAAGTTGTAGTGCAGATTTAACTCGGTCAGTCCCAATGACATCAAATTCTTTTTTCAGCAATGTAAATGGAAATGGTGCTGTAATCAGTAAATACTTTGTATTCCTAGAGTTCACCACGGTCAACGAGAGGGTTGCGTCCCTATGCCTTTGGGTTGGGGACAGGTCTCTCACTGTTGTCTTGGCCTATGGGCCGAGCGGCAGTGCAGAGTACCCTACCTTCTTCGAGTCCCTGGGAGGGGTACTAGATAGTGCTCCGACTGGGGACTCAATTGTTCTCCTGGGGGACTTCAATGCCCACGTGGGCGGTGACAGTGAGACCTGGAGGGGGGTGATCGGGAACCACGGCCTCCCCGTGGTGTTCAGTTGTTGGACTTCTGTGCTAGCCACAGTTTGTCCATCACGATCACCATGTTCGAGCACAAGGGTGTCCATAAGTGCATGTGGCACCAGGACACCCTGAGCTGGAGGTCGATGATCGACTTTGTAGTCGTATCATCTGACCTTTGGCCACATGTCTCGGACATTCGGGTAAAGAGAGGGGCTGAGCTGTCGACCGATCACCACCTGGTGGTGAGTTGGATCCACTGGGAGCGGAGGAAGCCGGTCAAACCTGGCAGGCCGAAACGTATCGTGAGGGTCTGCTGGGAACAACTGGCAGAACCCTCTGTCAGCAAGGTCTTCAACTCCCATCTCCGGGAGAGCTTCTCCCAGATCCCGGGGGAGGTTGGAGACATGGAGTCCGAGTGGACCAAGTTCTCCAATTCCATTGTCGATGTGGCTGCTCGTAGCTGTGGTTGCAGGGTCTCTGGTGCCTGTCGTGGCGGCAATCCCCGAACCTGGTGGTGGACGCCAGACGTAAGGGATGCTATAAAGCTGAAGGAGGAGTCCTACTTGTCTTTGTTGGCAGGTGGGACTCCGCAGCCTGTGCGGTCGCAGAGGCAAAAACTCGAGTCTGGGAGGAGTTCGGGGAGGCCATGGAGGAGGACTGTCGATCGGCTTCAGAGAAATTCTGGCAATCTGTCAATCCGTCCGGAGGCGGAAGCAGCTCTCCACCAACACTGTTGTCGGGCGGTGGAAGGAATACGTCGAGGATCTCCTTAATCCCATTGTCACGTCTTCTGAAGAGTAAGCAGAGACTGGGGACTCAGAGGCGGACTCATCCATCACCCAGGCTGAAGTCACCGAAGTGGTCAGAAAGCTCCTCGGTGGCAAGGCTCCTGGGGTGGATGAAATCCGTCCGGAGTACCTTAAGTCTCTGGATGTTGTGGGACTGTCTTGGTTGACACGTCTCTGCAACATCGAGTGGCGGTCGGGGACAGTGCCTCTGGATTGGCAGACCGGGGTGGTGGTCCCTCTGTTTAAGAAGAGGGACCAGAGGGTGTGTTCCAACTACAAGGGGATCACACTCCTCAGCCTCCCCAGTAAGGTCTATTCCAGAGTACTGGAGAGTAGAATTCGACCGATAGTCGAACCTCGGATTCAGGAGGAGTAGTGTGGTTTTCTTCCTGGTCGCGGCACACTGGACCAGCTCTACACCCTCCATTGGGTGCTCGAGGGGTCATGGGAGTTCACCCAACCACTCCACATGTGTTTTGTGGATCTGGAGAAAGCGTTCGACAGTGTCCCTAGGGGCACCCTGTGGGGGCTGCTCCAGGAGTATGGGGTCAGGGATCCTTTAAGGGCTATCTGGTCCCTGTATGACTGCAGCAGGAGCTTGATTCGCATTGCCAGTAGTAAGTCAAGCCTGTTTCCAGTGCACGTCAGCCTCTGCCAGGGCTACCCTTTGTCACTGGTTCTATTCATTACCTTTATAGACAGAATTTCTAGGCGCAGTGACTGCCATGGTTCTCGACCGAAAAAGGTGCTTTGCCCTCTTCAGGTCGGTGGAGTGTCCTTGCCTCAAGTGGAGGAGTTTAAGTATTTCAGGGTCTTGTTCACAAGAGAGGAACGGGTGGAGCGTGAGATCGACAGATGGATTGGTGCAGCATCTGCAGTGATGCGGTCGCTGTATCGGACCATCGTGGTGAAGAGAGAGCTGAGTAGGGGGGCAAAGCTCTCGATTTACCGACTGATCTATGTTCCGTCCCTCACCTATGGTCATGAGATTTGGCTCGTGACCGAAAGAATATGATCGCGAGTACAAGCGGCCGAGATGAGTTTCCGCCACAGGGTGGCTGGGCGCTCTTAAAGATAGGGTGAGGAGCTCGGCCATTCAGGAGGAGCTCGGAGTCGAGCCGCTGCTCATCCATGTTGAAAGGAGCCAGCGGAGGTGGCTCGCGCATCTTTTTCGGATGCCCCCTGGACGCCTCGCTGGAGAGGTGTTCCGGGCACGTCCCATCGGGAGGAGGCCCCAGGGAAGACCCAGGACACGCTGGAGGGACTATGTTTCGCAGCTGGCTTGGGAACGCCTTGGGGTTCCCCCGGAGGAGCTGGGGGAGGTGTGTGTGTGGGGATCGGGAGGTTTGGGCGGCTTTGCTTGAGCTGCTGCCTCTGCGACCCGACTTGAGATGAAGCGGAAGAAAATTAAATGGAATGGAACAATAGTCCTTATAGAAGCAGAATGTGCAAACAAGACAATATAAAACTATAATGTTGCACTAAAGCTCATCCACATCTACTCTACCTTAACTGTCTACCTGTCTGCCTTATAACAGCAGCACGGGGGTCCATCATGGCACCGTGCAGCTTCGCTATGAATTATTATGTCATGTGAAATTTCTGAGTAGGATTTCCCAGTCATGAGTCATCTTCAACCGCTTATCCGGGATCGGGTCGCGGGGGCAACAGCTCCAGCAAGGGACCCCAGACTTCCCTTTCCCAGGCCACATAGACCACCTCTGACTGGGGTATCCTGAGGCATTCCCATGCCAGTGTGGAGATATAATCTCTCCACCTAGTCCTGGGTCTTCCCCGGGGTCTCCTCCCAGCTGGACGTGCCTGGAACACCTCCCTATAGAGGCACCCAGGAGGCAGCTTTACCAGATACCCGAACCACCTCAGCTGTTTCCTTTCAATGTGAAGGAGCAGCAGCTCTATTACGAGCTGGTTAAAGAAAATTGAATACCCTACTCTT
The DNA here is from genome assembly GCF_902500255.1 of Thalassophryne amazonica. NCBI lineage: Eukaryota > Metazoa > Chordata > Actinopteri > Batrachoidiformes > Batrachoididae > Thalassophryne > Thalassophryne amazonica. The sequence continues at coordinate 969,827 of NW_022986236.1, read as the reverse complement.
GAATGACTGAGCTTCTCACCCTATCACTACGGGAGACACAGCCACCCTCCTGAGGAAACACATATACAGGGATTTCCCCTCTATATGTATTTTTAATTTATAGTAATTTTCAAAACAATACACCATGTACTTACAGTATTTGATGTATGATGCGCCTGGGTTTTTTGCCAAAATTACTTCATCTTAAATATTACAAATAATAAGCCAATGATGATGATAATATAAAAGTAAGTCAGTCCCTTTGGCTGCGCCTTTGTTTTCACTCGGGTTCCCCACAGCAGATCCAAGGTAGATCTTGTTAATGTTTACCTTAGAAGTACTTATGTTATATATTATTGATTCCAACGCTTTCACATGTTTTAACGCATTGTTATATTTCTGGTTCGGTTATCTTCTTATAATTGCCAGTAGGTCTGCAATGGGTCACTGCATTCTTGCTAAAAGCTCTTATCTGCATGAGAAGGGTCACTGCTTTCTTGCTAAGAATTTTTTCTGCTCAGAAATCACTACTTGAAACTGTCAGCATCTTCACTTATCTTGTTATATCATGTGAAGGTATAACAACAGGCGTAGTGGTTCACCAGTTCAGTTGCCAACCCAAGGTCCTGTTTTTTTACCTTTCCAGTTTGACGTAGTTAGCTGCATGGCCTGACATAACCCCCTTTTTTATGGGTGGATTGCACTTCTGTCGCTGTGTACCCAATAGGAACTGTTGCGAGAACAGGTCCACCCATTTTAACAGGGGAAGACTCCCCACTCTCTATAAAACTCCACTATGCCACTGTTCAAGGTTCTTTCTGAACCAGTTCCTGCGTGAGCTGTGTTAATTTAGAACCCAGATTTGTCTGACTTCACATGAGATTTCAATAAATATTTTTTTCTCTGTATTTGCTGAGTTTTCAATCAGGACTGCACCACTTAAGAGCCGGGTTTACAGTTTGGTGCCGTGACCCATATGGTCTCAGCCTGACTGGGGCCCTGACTGTGAGAATCGTCAGGAAGGACGGAGAACCATTTTCTTCCAGTTTCTTCTGGGATTCCAGTGTAAATGTAACCTTAAAGGGGAATAATTTAAATTTATTTTCATTTATATAGCACCAAATCACAACAAAGTTGCCTCAAGGCACTTCACACAACTAAGGTCTAACCTTACCAAACCCCAGAGCAAGCACACAGGCGACAGTGGTAAGGAAAAACTCCCTCAGATGATTCAAGCAGACCAGACTCAAAGGGGCAACCCTCTGCTTGGGCCATGCTACCGACAATTTACAAAACAATTCAAAAAATGAATACACAGGAAATGTTGCCAGTGCACAGGACAGGAGGGTAGCACCACACCCATCTCTGGGTGGAGCCGCATCTCAAACAGAGAGAAAAAAAAAAACGGAATCAGTGGATCAGCCACAGCATGATGTTATGGGAAAGAGTTGTAGAAGCTAGGCATAGAAAACAGGTAAAGATCTGTAAGCAGCAATATGGTTTCCTGCAGAGAAAGAGCACTACAGATGCAGTGTGTTATAGAGAAGGCGTTACATTGTGTGCTTGTGGATTTAGAGGAAGTTTACGACATGGTGCCGAGAGATGAGTGGTATTGTATGAGGAAGTCTGGAGTGGCAGAGGAGCATGTGAGAGTAGTGCAGGACATGTACAATACAATGCCAGAAATGTTTAGGGTGCAACTGTAGACCTGGGGTGTGGGCTCCATTGCACTCTGTTAAAAAGAAATCCAAGAGAAATTTAAAAACAAAAAGTGTCCATCAGTGCATCAGAAGATTTGGACTAAAAGGTGGTGTGAAGTGTTTAGATGTTCATGGTATTTAACCTGTCAGCAAGGTATTGCAGTAGTCGAGGCATGAGATGGCGTCCGTGTTAGGAGTCCTGCTGCAAGCTGGGATACGTTCTGATTCTCTGAATGTTTTGTCTTGGCCTCTACTGGTGGTTGGCTCTCACTGCGGTATTGTATCACTTCCTGTTCCGGAGCACAGCGGTGTTTTTCTGTATCTGTTAGCTGTTTAATCTGCGCAGTTAGATTGATCTAGTTATCTAGATTACGATTTGTTTCCCAGTGTAATCTTTACGTGCCTTAATTAAAGCACTCCTTCTGCTGAATCACCTCTAAATTATTCACTTTGCGTGTTTTTAGGAATCCGCTAGGTTAGCGTAGCTACTAGCTCTTAGCCGATTTAGCATGGCGGCTTCTCCTGTCTCTCCCACACTTTTCTGCTCTGGGTGTGAAATGTTTAGTTATTCCTCGGCCTCCTTTAGCAGTAATGGTACTTGTAATAAGTGTAGCTTATTCGTAGCTTTGGAGGCCAGGCTGGGCGAATTGGAGACTCGGCTCTGCACCGTGGAAAATTCTACAGCTAGCCAGGCCCCTGTAGTCGGTGCGGACCAAGGTAGCTTAGCCGCCGTTAGTTCCCCCCTGGCAGATCCCAAGCAGGCTGACTGGGTGACTGTGAGGAGGAAGCGTAGTTCTAAACAGAAGCCCCGTGTACACCGCCAACCCGTTCACATTTCTAACCGTTTTTCCCCACTCGACGACACACCCGCCGAGGATCAAACTCTGGTTATTGGCGACTCTATTTTGAGAAATGTGAAGTTAGCGACACCAGCAACCATAGTCAATTGTCTTCCGGGGGCCAGAGCAGGCGACATTGAAGGAAATTTGAAACTGCTGGCTAAGGCTAAGCGTAAATTTGGTAAGATTGTAATTCACGTCGGCAGTAATGACACCCGGTTACGCCAATCGGAGGTCACTAAAATTAACATTAAATCGGTGTGTAACTTTGCAAAAACAATGTCGGACTCTGTAGTTTTCTCTGGGCCCCTCCCCAATCGGACTGGGAGTGACATGTTTAGCCGCCTGTTCTCCTTGAATTGCTGGCTGTCTGAGTGGTGTCCAAAAAATGAGGTGGGCTTCATAGATAATTGGCAAAGCTTCTGGGGAAAACCTGGTCTTGTTAGGAGAGACGGCATCCATCCCACTTTGGATGGAGCAGCTCTCATTTCTAGAAATCTGGCCAATTTTCTTAAATCCTCCAAACCGTGACTATCCAGGGTTGGGACCAGGAAGCAGAGTTGTAGTCTTACACACCTCTCTGCAGCTTCTCTCCCCCTGCCATCCCCTCATTACCCCATCCCCGTAGAGACGGTGCCTGCTCCCAGACCACCAACAACCAGCAAAAATCTATTTAAGCATAAAAATTCAAAAAGAAAAAATAATATAGCACCTTCAACTGCACCACAGACTAAAACAGTTAAATGTGGTCTATTAAACATTAGGTCTCTCTCTTCTAAGTCCCTGTTGGTAAATGATATAATAATTGATCAACATATTGATTTATTCTGCCTAACAGAAACCTGGTTACAGCAGGATGAATATGTTAGTTTAAATGAGTCAACACCCCCGAGTCACACTAACTGTCAGAATGCTCGTAGTACGGGCCGAGGAGGAGGATTAGCAGCAATCTTCCATTCCAGCTTATTAATTAATCAAAAACCCAGACAGAGCTTTAATTCATTTGAAAGCTTGCCTCTTAGTCTTGTCCATCCAAATTGGAAGTCCCAAAAACCAGTTTTATTTGTATTATCTATCATCCACCTGGTCGTTACTGTGAGTTTCTCTGTGAATTTTCAGACCTTTTGTCTGACTTAGTGCTTAGCTCAGATAAGATAATTATAGTGGGCGATTTTAACATCCACACAGATGCTGAGAATGACAGCCTCAACACTGCATTTAATCTATTATTAGACTCTATTGGCTTTGCTCAAAAAGTAAATGAGTCCACCCACCACATTAATCATATCTTAGATCTTGTTCTGACTTATGGTATGGAAATAGAAGACTTAACAGTATTCCCTGAAAACTCCCTTCTGTCTGATCATTTCTTAATAACATTTACATTTACTCTGATGGACTACCCAGCAGTGGGGAATAAGTTTCATTACACTAGAAGTCTTTCAGAAAGCGCTGTAACTAGGTTTAAGGATATGATTCCTTCTTTATGTTCTCTAATGCCATATACCAACACAGTGCAGAGTAGCTACCTAAACTCTGTAAGGGAGATAGAGTATCTCGTCAATAGTTTTACATCCTCATTGAAGACAACTTTGGATGCTGTAGCTCCTCTGAAAAAGAGAGCTTTAAATCAGAAGTGCCTGACTCTGTGGTATAACTCACAAACTCGCAGCTTAAAGCAGATAACCCGTAAGTTGGAGAGGAAATGGCGTCTCACTAATTTAGAAGATCTTCACTTAGCCTGGAAAAAGTCTGTTGCTCTATAAAAAAGCCCTCCGTAAAGCTAGGACATCTTTCTACTCATCACTAATTGAAGAAAATAAGAACAACCCCAGGTTTCTTTTCAGCACTGTAGCCAGGCTGACAGAGTCAGAGCTCTATTGAGCTGAGTATTCCATTAACTTTAACTAGTAATGACTTCATGACTTTCTTTGCTAACAAAATTTTAACTATTAGAGAAAAAATTACTCATAACCATCCCAAAGACGTATCGTTATCTTTGGCTGCTTTCAGTGATGCCGGTATTTGGTTAGACTCTTTCTCTCCGATTATTCTGTCTGAGTTATTTTCATTAGTTACTTCATCCAAACCATCAACATGTTTATTAGACCCCATTCCTACCAGGCTGCTCAAGGAAGCCCTACCATTATTTAATGCTTCGATCTTAAATATGATCAATCTATCTTTGTTAGTTGGCTATGTACCACAGGCTTTTAAGGTGGCAGTAATTAAACCATTACTTAAAAAGCCATCACTTGACCCAGCTATCTTAGCTAATTATAGGCCAATCTCCAACCTTCCTTTTCTCTCAAAAATTCTTGAAAGGGTAGTTGTAAAACAGCTAACTGATCATCTGCAGAGGAATGGTCTATTTGAAGAGTTTCAGTCAGGTTTTAGAATTCATCATAGTACAGAAACAGCATTAGTGAAGGTTACAAATGATCTTCTTATGGCCTCGGACAGTGGACTCGTCTCTGTGCTTGTTCTGTTGGACCTCAGTGCTGCTTTTGATACTGTTGACCATAAAATTTTATTACAGAGATTAGAGCATGCCATAGGTATTAAAGGCACTGTGCTGCGGTGGTTTGAATCATATTTGTCTAATAGATTACAATTTGTTCATGTAAATGGGGAATCTTCTTCACAGACTAAAGTTAATTATGGAGTTCCACAAGGTTCTGTGCTAGGACCAATTTTATTCACTTTATACATGCTTCCCTTAGGCAGTATTATTAGACGGTATTGCTTAAATTTTCATTGTTACGCAGATGATACCCAGCTTTATCTATCCATGAAGCCAGAGGACACACACCAATTAGCTAAACTGCAGGATTGTCTTACAGACATAAAGACATGGATGACCTCTAATTTCCTGCTTTTAAACTCAGATAAAACTGAAGTTATTGTACTTGGCCCCACAAATCTTACAAACATGGTGTCTAACCAGATCCTTACTCTGGATGGCATTACCCTGACCTTTAGTAATACTGTGAGAAATCTTGGAGTCATTTTTGATCAGGATATGTCATTCAAAGCGCATATTAAACAAATATGTAGGACTGTTTTTTTGCATTTACGCAATATCTCTAAAATCAGAAAGGTCTTGTCTCTGTATGCACCACTCTGCATTTAATCATTAGTGATCGATCTCTGCTCCCCTCCACAGCATGTCTTTTTCCTGGTTCTCTCCCTCAGCCCCAACCAGTCCCAGCAGAAGACTGCCCCTCCCTGAGCCTGGTTCTGCTGGAGGTTTCTTCCTGTTAAAAGGGAGTTTTTCCTTCCCACTGTAGCCAAGTGCTTGCTCACAGGGGGTTGTTTTGACCGTTGGGGTTTTACATAATTATTGTATGGCCTTGCCTTACAATATAAAGCGCCTTGGGGCAACTGTTTGTTGTGATTTGGCGCTATATAAAAAAATTGATTGATTGATATACAAATCACAAATCTTCTTCACAGAACTGAAATTTAAAATCCTCACAAAATATTGTTGTAAACAGACCAGTTGTTTGAAAAATAATAAAATTCACCCAAAATGCTTCTTTTCTTCCAATTTCTGATAAATTCAAATTGTGATGGTTTGCTTGGTTCATCAAAGCTCTGTTAAATACAGAATTTTGAAATTTGAGTTTGGGGTAAAATATCAACTCCTGGGGCCTGTACTACGAAGCGGGGTTACTGGCTTATCAGGGTAACTTCGGGAGTAAGTTGATGATGTGTGGAGTAACTTCCCGGCTAACCTGTACTACGAAAGGTGGATAGGTTTTGATCGAGGTGTGCTGCCATGGCAATTTATGCTGTGTGCCAAACCTGCTCCGAGCAGGTTATGTTCTCGGTTTGCTTGAGGTTTTCGCTTAACCACTCTCTTTAGAAGTACCGTCCATCCACCTTCAATCACTCCGAAGACAATGCCGGTCTACCTGGATGATCCGTGTGATATTGGGGCACAAATTGTGAGGGGCTCTCTTCGCAGGGCGAGGGTTTTTAAAGTAGACCTGCATTGAAATAAATGTGGTCAGATTTCAGAAAGAAATAGCTGATATGTATTTATAAGACCCTTGTGAATGCAGTAAAGTAAATCTGTAAGCCCAAATTTGTAATTCAGCGGAGAAATCTTTGTTTAAAAATGACAAATTTGCAGCTAAAATTTAGCCCTCTGTGAAAACAGTTGTACAGCCGTATCATTTCCATGACGTCAGGGACAAGACGACGCGCTCCCGCCTTCAGTCCGATCCCGCATTGAAATTGATTTTATCTGTTAGTAATGTTACTTATACACGTCCTGGTTTCAACATCCAAAAGTAAGCTGCAATGAATGTGAGATACAGATCTGTGTGCTCAGATCAGCAACGACATCGACAGCGGGCGCCGTTCTTCCTCTCCCGCTCTCTGCCTCCGCTGCGCTTATTAAGTCTGTGGGCTCGTTAACGAGCTCGTTAACTGCCGACTCGGGCCACTCACACCGCCCGTGTCTGCTTTGCAGCCGGTGTTGTGTCAGATTCAGCGCACAACACCGGCATCACCTCTCTGTCTACTGAATGGAGCTGCAGCACACTTGGCACAAGTCCTGAGATTACGCTCGCTGCTCGCAGACTTCTTACGGCAAAATCCACAGCACCGCACGTCTCAGCAATCGGAGCTCCATGGATGCTGAGAGAGGTTTATATATTTTTAATGACTGGGATTCTTTGCGGGTCTCGCCTCCATATCCCGCGATGGTACCGGAGGCGAAAGACAGTAGATTTTCATTGCGACACCACTCAATCAAACGGGTGTATGAAAAAGTCCCCCAAAATAATTTTCAAGCACAAATAAAAGAAATGTGTACTCACCAAACGTGCCGCAAGACAATATGAACTTTTAAAAAAAGTAGATCCTTCCGTATAAGACAAGAAAAAGGTGCAGATGCAAACTGACGTAAATCCACAAATTACAATTGGCGCAATGCATGCTGGGAGAGGGTCTTGTCTGTGACGTCTCAGCAGCATCCATGATAAGGACAATTTGCGGAGGGCTAAATGTTAGCTGTAAATTTGTCATTTTCAAATGAAGATTTCTCTGTTGAATGACAGATCTGGGCTTGCAGATTTACTTTACTACATTCAGAAGGATCTCATGTAAATGTAAGTCATTTTTTGTTCAAAATTTTTTTCAATTCAGGTCTCCTTTAAAGACCGCCAGAATCCGCTGACATACCCGGATGATATTCTCCATGAAAGATATAGATTCTCAGCCGAGGGAATTCGTTATCTTTGTCAGCTGATCGGGCCACAAGTCTGTAACATCACCCATCGTACACTGTAAAAAAGACAGTTGTTTTTACAGGAAAACACTGGCAGCTGTGGTTACCAGCTAATTCCTGTAAAAAATTACAGCAGTTAAATGTACAAAAAAAGAGAGCTCTTGTTTGTAGATTTAACAGTTCTTTTAATGTGAGTCAGCCGTGGTTCATTCACTGTAAATCCATATACATATTAGGTCTGTAATGTTATCTACTGTGCTGCTGTATGTTTTACGGGAATTCCCTGGTAACCACAGCTGCCAGCGTTTTCCTGTAAAAACAAGTCATTTTTTACAGTGTAGCAATGCCCCAACGATCGAGCAGATAATGTGCCTTGTGCCTATTTTGCCAGTGGACAATTTATGTATTCCATCGGTGATGCTGAACATCTGAGCAAGAATACTGTATGTCATATGATTCGCAAGGTAGTACTTGCTCTATCTAAACTGTTGGATGCATTTGTCGTTTTCCCTGGCCATTTATCCGCAATGCAAATCAAAGAAGGGTTTTATGCAATCGCGAGTAATTACTAATATTAAAATAGGTCTAATGCATGTCCATTAATTAGGCGAAGTGGGGCTTATCAAGCTATGAATATAAACCTACCGTTCTGAAGGATGTTTTTATATTTCATCTTCACCTGCTGCCAGGTGCGTTTGGCACTGCTATTGCATCTGACATATTGACAGGATTAGGAATATCATACAGTCAAGGTAGCCTATTTAGGAAACATTAAATTAACCTAACATTTATTAGTAGGCCTATGCCCACTTCTGAATCGTGTTACATCTGGGCGTAATTAATGAAAGGTCTTTTTTTTTTTTTTTTTTTTTTTTACACATATTAGACATTCCACAGGTTAATCATCTGTAACAGATTTGGGGAACAATTGAATTGTACGTACGCATTTACCCGATCAGCAATACGTTGCCAACAAGCCTGTCTTGCTTTATTGGCAGACGATGTGTTCGATTTCCCCCTTAACATTAATTTAAATTCCTCGTAGCTCCGCATAATAATCGTGCATTCTTCTTCGGTAAAGTAAGGTGACCGCGTCATCATTGAAAAAATGGTGACGTGCGCGCGCACAAACTCCAATTAGGTTAACACAGGTTCAACAAATCATCTTATTCAGCGTCGTAGTACCGATTAACACCACTTGAGGAAACCAGGTTTTCTCAACCCCGGTTTATGAGGTTGACCCTGGGTTACATCTGAGTAAGTTAACCCTGCTTCGTAGTACAGGCCCCTGGTCATGAAAACTATGAAATTCAAAATTCAGCATGTTCCTGAATGTCGTCTTTTCTGATTAGAAATAACAAGACGGTATTCAAGAACATTTGGACAAAATATCAACTTTAGGTCAAGAAAACCATAAAAGTTACCCAAAGTTGGGCAATTCCCAAATTGCAAAGGAGAAAAAAATAAATCACCAAAACAAGACGGCATTCAAGAAAATTGACAGATTGTCATTAACGTTTTGGAGGAGAACCTCAACTTCCAGCAAAATATTTCTAGCAAATTTCTGTCCCCTGATACAGTTGACACACTGCTGTCAACATTTCAGCTGGTACTTCAGGTTTCATTCAAAAGTCTATTTAACACAATAGTGTAAACACTAAAATGACTCTTACAAAATTTACAGCTGTTGGTAAAAAATTTTATTTGGGGTATGTCATCATTTGATTGAAACTCTGGAGATGTAAACTCTGTGCTGTTATCTGATCTGATGCACTTGATTTTTCCATAAGATGCTCCATCAGCAATGAACCTCTCTGGAGCTTTGTCATTCTGAGCTTTCAAAAAAATACACAAAAGTAGCTCCTGAATAGTGATCAGTGAATGTTGATGTGGACCTGAAACCATTCTTTGCTGCTGGCTCTGTAGGTCCTGACAAATCTGTATGTCCAAGTGAGACATGTTGTTGTGTGGGCCGCCAGAAGAGGAGGTACTGCTGGGCCACCACCAGAGGGCACCCTGCCTGAAGTGCGGGCTTCAGGCACGACGGGGCGCTGCCGCCTTACAGGAGCAGCCGAGGTGACAGCTGTCACTCATCAACTATGACAGCTGTCACCGATCATCTGCACTTCACCCTGGCTAAAAGCAGGATGACACCTCCACCACGTCGCCGAGATATCGACTTCTTTGAGAGGTAACTTTCTCTGCCTGCGTTGATTGATTCCAAGAGCTATTGTGTTGCAGCTGTCAACCCAGAGGACCGGCGTGGGTCGCGACTGTTTCGTCCTACTTCCCACCAGATAAGTGGTACTCAGACGCTGCACGAGTGTGTGTTAGAGGTGGAGGTGGAATTCCCACCGTTATTGTTACGGGGTGTATACGCACCCACACTTGACTGTCTTTGTTCTCCGCCAGCAGTACCAGATCCGACACGCTGAGACGGTGGCCACCTGGGGACTTCGGGACTTGGCGGCTCCAGTATCCTTCGGGTTCGGTGGCGGTGGAAATCGTGTGGTTCCGGTTCCTCTCCAGACGGACGTCTCCTATCGTCGAGCCTGCCCACACGACACCTTCATTCATTGACTTGTATCTATTCTATAATCTGCTGTGTGTGGTTGTGACATTCACAACAGTAAAGTGTTCACATTTAACTTCCTCTATTGTCCGTTCATTTACGCCCCCTATTGTGGGTCCGTGTCACTACACTTTCCCAACACATTTGCTCTTTCATCTGGTTCTCTGTTCCTGCTCTGGACTCACACTTCACATTTAAGATCAGCCTCATCAGTTTGACCTTTAATTTCCATCCCCTCTGTGACACTTTCCAACTTTAACACGTCCTCATAGTTACAGTGACCTAATATGTGGTGCCATGTTTGAAGATGGTAACATCCATGACATTGATCAACATCACTTTCATCTGGAGGCTGAACGGTGTTTAAATAGTTTAGTCGATCAGACACCTGAATGTCAAATGTCAGACCGTCCTTATGGACGAGCTCCTCCTGTCCTTCCTTGAAGATGACAGTCGCTGCCTTGACAGAGAAGATGTCTTGGTGGAAAGATGGGACGTACAACACCTCCATCAGTATCGTGTCCACCGCACAACCTCTGCTGTCAATCAAGTGAACAGTGACTGCACCCCTCTTCAACACAACCCCGCTGGTCCTCTGTCCATCATCCAGCTCCAATATGTGCTTTTGCAGCTTGAAACTTCTGAAATAAACCATCACTCAAAGTCTCTTCTTCCTTCCTCAGTGTGGTGATAACATTCTCTGCATGAATAATAATGATAATGTGCCGCTCTCATGAACAGCTTTTTGAAGGGATGTCAGCTCCGTATACAGGCTGATCACACGTGGCTCACCTTACCAGCATCATGGTCTCAGAATCTGAAGCACCTTCCTGCCGTCGTCCGCTGCATCTCTCATCACCAGTGACAGACTTTTATCATCCAACACTTGAATCAGTTCAACAAACCTCTTCATTTTTTTCAGTGTCTTCATCTGCACTTCATCACCTTCATCTGGCTCTTGCAGTTTAATCCTCTTTAGACCGAGCAGACGCAGGTGTGTGAGAAACTTAGTTTTCCATAACTCATAGTTTTTCTCATCTCCATCAAAACGTAATCGGTTCCATCTGCTTCCAAACTCCTTCCTGGATCCATAACCTGTTGACGTTGCATCATAAAATGACTTGAATATCGTGTCTTAACAAAATGAAGGGGAAAAACTAACAGTGAAGAGTGTGAAGAGCACATTCAGGAACCCAACAGTTCAACATCTTGAAATTACAGAATATATGGAGAAAATACAACCCCTGGCAATAATTATGGAATCACCGGCCTTGGAGGATGTTCATTCAGTTGTTTAATTTTGTAGAAAAAAAGCAGATCACAGACATGACACAAAACTAAAGTCATTTCAAACGGTAACTTTCTGGCTTTAAGAAACACTATAAGAAATCAAGGAAAAATAATTGTGGCAGTCAGTAACGGTTACTTTTTTAGACCAAGCAGAGGGAAAAAAATACAGACTCACTCAATTCTGAGGAAAAAATTATGGAATCATCCTGTAAATTTTCATCCCCAAAACTAACCTGCATCAAATCAGATCTGCTCGTTAGTCTGCATCTAAAAAGGAGTGATCACACCTTGGAGAGCTGTTGCACCAAGTGGACTGACATGAATCATAGCTCCAACACGAGAGATGTCAATTGAAACAAAGGAGAGGATTATTAAACTCTTAAAAGAGGGTAAATCATCACACAATGTTGCAAAAGATTTTGGTTGTTCAGTCAGCTGTGTCTAAACTCTGGACCAAATACAAACAACATGGGAAGGTTGTTAAAGGCAAACATACTGGTAGACCGAGGAAGACATCAAAGTGTCAAGACAGAAAACTTAAAGCAATATGTCTCAAAAATCAAAAATGCACAACAAAACAAATGAGGAACGAATGGGAGGAAACTGGAGTCAACGTCTGTGACCGAACTGTAAGAAACCGCCTAAAGGAAATGGGATTTACATACAGAAAAGCTAAACGAAAGCCATCATTAACACCTAAACATAAAAAACAAGGTTACAATGGGCTAAGGAAAAGCAATCGTGGACTGTGGATGACTGGATGAAAGTCATATTCAGTGATGAATCTCGAATCTGCATTGGGCAAGGTGATGATGCTGGAACTTTTGTTTGGTGCCATTCCAATGAGATTTATAAAGATGACTGCCTGAAGAGAACATGTAAATTTCCACAGTCATTGATGATATGGGGCTGCATGTCAGGTAAAGGCACTGGGGAGATGGCTGTCATTACATCATCAATAAATGCACAAGTTTACGTTGATATTTTGGACACCTTTCTTATCCCATCAATTGAAAGAATGTTTGGGGATGATAAAATCATTTTTCAAGATGATAATGCATCTTGCCATAGAGCAAAAACTGTGAAAACATTCTTTGCAAAAAGACACATAGGGTCAATGCCATGGCCTGCAAATAGTCCGGATCTTAATCCAATTGAAAATCTTTGGTGGACGTTGAAGAAAATGGTCCATGACAAGGCTCCAACCTGCAAAGCTGATCTGGCAACAGCAATCAGAGAAAGTTGGAGCCAGATTGATGAAGAGTACTGTTTGTCACTCATTAAGTCCATGCCTCAGAGACTGCAAGCTGTTATAAAAGCCAGAGGTGGTGCAACAAAAAACAACTGAATGAACATTCTCCGAGGCCGGTGATTCCATAATTTTTGCCAGGGGTTGTAGTTTTGTTTTTTGTTTTTTCCTCGTCTCTGCGAGTCTCTGTTAATACCCCAGTCCAGTAGGTGGCGGTAATGCAACGATAAGTTCGCCACAGTCAACGATCCAACGAAGAAGAACTTTCCTGTTGTTGTCCGAGGCTAAAGCTAGTTAGCTGGACGCTGGAAACTTTTCATCAAACTTCACTCTGTGATCCTCGAATATGTTTTTTGAAGAGTTCCAGAAGCACAAAGGTCGACAGTAAACCGGAAGAAGAAGAAAATGCGAAGTTAGCGAGAAAATGTGGAACAGCTGAGAAGATTGTTGAAATAGCGACTAACTGCTGCTAATGCCGAGATATTTGAGTTGGTAGAAACAAAGTAAAAAACATCGCAGAGCAGCAAGAAGTAACGTCAACATGCAGGATGCTGTTTTCAAGCCTGAAGTTCGCTGATCCAGAGCAGGTTTGTCCACTAAACTTTATTTCAGACCAACTACAAATGATAGCTGTTAGTTTGTGTTGGAGTTCTTATTATAGACTGAACACAAAATATCAGCAAAAATAAATAAGACAAAATGTGAAGGACAGATGGACTGATGAAGCCAGTCAGTAATAAATAATGCTAAAAATAATACTATCAATTTTATTTTTTTCTCATTCTATGCGCACAAAAGTGGAACTATGCTCACAATTCATAAAATCTGAAGCTCATGTTATGTAATTAACCCCTATTTTTTTGTTTGGGAGCAGCCGGGAGCCCACAATTTTTCATATATCGTCATGAAATTTTCCCTTATGAATCATATCCGAATAGGCAAGAACTTTGGACAATTGATCTCAAATGTCTGTGCTTTGTTCCTTTTGTATTTGTTGTTATGAGTATGTATTAGGTGTATGTGTGTGTGTGTGTATATATATATATATATATATAGGGGTGGGTGTAAATAAGCTTTTGCTTCTACCGACACCCTTCTGGCCACATCATCATCTTTGTCTTTCGGCTGTTCCCGTTAGGGGTCGCCACAGCAGATCAGTCATTTCCATCTCACCCTGTCCTCTGTATTTTCCTCTGTCACACCAACCACCTGCTTTGCCTCCCTCTTCTCCTCCTTCCTGGTGGCTCCATCCTCAGCATCCTTCTCCCTATATACCCTGGGTCCCTCCTCTGTACATGTCCAAACCATCTCAATCTCGCCTCTGACTTTGTCTCCAAACCGTCCCACCTGAGCTGTCCCTCTGATATGTTCATTCCTAATCTTGTCCATTCTTGTCACTCCCAAAGAGAATCTCAACATCTTCAGCTCTGCCACCTTTTGCTCTGCCTCCTGTATTTTTGTTAGTGCCAGCTTCCCTAAGCTGTACAACATAGCTGGTCTCACTACTGTCTTGTAAACTTTCCCCTTCAGTCTTGCTGATATTGTTCGGTCACAAATCACTCCTGCCACCTTTCTCCACCCACTCCACCCTGCCTTGCACTCTCTTCTTCACCTCTCTACCACACTCTCCATTACTTTGAACAGTTGACCCCAAATATTTAAACTCATCTACTTTCACCACTTCTACTCCTTGTAACTGCACTATTCCACTGGGCTCCGACCCATTCACACACATGTACTCAGTCTTGCTTCTACTGACTTTCATTCCCCTTATCGCCAAAGCATATCTTCACCTCTCCAGACTAGACTCAACTTGCTCTCTACTCTCACTACAGATCACAATGTCATCTGCAAACATCATAGTCCATTTGGACTCCTGTCTGATCTCATCTGTCAACATGTCCATCACCACTGCGAACAAGAAAGGACTCAGAGCTGATCCTTGGTGTAATCCCACCTCCACCTTGAATGAGTCTGTCATTCCGACTGCACATCTCACCGCTGTCACACTATTCTTGTACATGTCCTGCACTACCCTAACATACTTCTCTGCTACTCCAGACTTCCTCATACAATACCACAGCTCTTCTCTTGGCACCCTATCATAAGCTTTTTCTAAGTCCACAAACACACAATGTAACTCTTTCTGGCCTTCTCTGTACTTCTCCAGCAGTATTCTCAGAGTAAACATTGCATCTGTAGTGCTCTTTCTCGGCATGAAACCATATTGCTGCTCACAGATCTTCACCTGTTTTCTAAGCCTAGCTTCTACTGCTCTTTCCCATAACTTCATGCTGTGGCTGATCAACTTTATGCCTCTGTAGTTACTGCAGTTCTACACATCACCCTTGAGAGAGAGTAATGACCCACCTTATGTCAAAAGTGATTGATGGCCCTGTCAGCCAATCAGAATCGATGACGTCACTATGTCCCGCCCCTAAGCCCCTCCCCTAGTCCCGCCTCCAAGCCCCGCCCCTATGACATCACAGCCAATCAGAATCGACTGCGTCACTAAGCCCCGCCCCCGTTATGACGTCACAGCCAATCAGAATCGATGATGTCACTATGTCCTGCCCCTAAGCCCCTCCCCTAGTCCCTCCTCCAAGCCCCGCCCCTTATGACATCACAGCCAATCAGAATCGATTACGTCACTATGTCCTGCTCCTAAGCCCCCGCCCCCGGCTCCTCCCCTAGTCCCGCCCCTGGCTCCTCCCCTAGCCCCACCCCCAAGCTCCTCCCCTAACCCCGCCCCAAGCACCGCCTCCAAGCCCCACCTCCCCTCCCACCCGGGTCTAATATTTTAATGTCATTTTATTTCATGAATTAAAGAATGATTAAAAATACCTAGATCTTTTTAATGTATTAAAGAATTAACTAATTCTGAAATAATTAAACATAAATCAGTGTCTATTATCTAATACCCCTTTAATATTTTTAATTCTTAAATTAAGGCGCCTCCTTTTATGGTTTTTAATGCCTCAATTAAAGAAGGAATAAAAATACCGTATCTTATGCATAATTATGGGAGGTTTTCTTCAATTTAGTGATTAAACACGAATATTTTAATACGCCATTAATATTTCTTAATTCTTGAATTATCGCGTTTCCTTTTCTGTTTTTTAATTCGTAAATTAAAGAAGGGAAACAAATAGCCACGGCTGTAATACCTGTTGCAGACGCTAGCTGTGTCTGTCTGTGTGTGCGTGTGTGTGTGCGTGTGTGTGTGTGTCAGGCCGGATGGTCTTTTATAACATAGTAGAGAAGCGTTCGTCACGCTTGTTTGAAGGCTGAAAAAACAAAGCTCCTTCTCACTCACGCCAAATGGTGTTTCTATTAAGATATTACCCGATCGATCATGGTGCGCGGGACACCCGCTGATCGGAGATGCTGCCCCGAGGTGATGAACCCGAAAAATCAACAAACCTCCTTCTCACTCACGCCAAATGGTGTTTCTTTTAAGATATCAGCCGATCGATCATGGTGCGCGGGACACCCGCTGATCGGAGATGCTGCCCCGAGGTGATGAACCCGAAAAATCAACAAACCTCCTTCTCACTCACGCCAAATGGTGTTTTTAGAGCAAAAGGTGAGGAATTACGCCCCGCGGACGAAGAAGGGTTTAAAAATCCCCTTTCCGACGACAGAGTGACATACAGCATTCACCATGGCGAGACGAACTCCGATCCTCCGCTACATCTGCGAGACCCCGGTTAACATCACCATGACGACAGAGGGCTCGCTCGCTCCAAAAAAAGCGAGGATGTACGTCAGCCGCCTGAGCCAGCCGATACCGGAGGAAGATCTGACGTACAGCCTGGAGGGGCACGAACGTTTAACTTACACGTTCGACCCGTATTATGCCCAAGTAAGTTTCTTCACTCTGGCCGAGGGTGAGACTGCCACTCGAGGAACCCCACGGGTGGCGCTTACTTCCGCCGATTGGGGGGTCTTCTCCGCGGCAGCCGGCTCGATGATTCGCGACACGGTCAACCCTGAACCTCCAGGAGATCGGACGCCGGAAAAGAAGAAAACATGCTTCCAACTCACCTGGCTCAGCACCCAGGGGCCGCGCTATAGGGTGATATTTCAGCGGGGACCTCCTGACACTGTCTCTGAGGGTGAAATTAAGTTGGAGCGGCTTAGTGCCAGCGGCCACGTCAGAAGCGTCACAGCTGCGGCTGAGAGCTGGCATGAGATGTTCAACACCTGCAACGACAGGATTACGGGCCTCTTTACAAGGTGCCTGGCCTGGAGGGACGTTATCGAAGTCCGAAAAAACTTGGCCCCTCTTTTTACTTAAAAAATAAAAAAAATAAACAGAAAAAACAAAACAAAAAAAAAAACCTCTGACGTAGCTCCTCCCCGCATGCACGGGGTTTCTATAAAAAACCAGGGGACCACATCTCATTAAAGCATCGGACGACGAACCAGCATGAGCTCCTCAACCTCTCCCATTGCAGCGGCCGACGACATCGCTTGTGACTGCGCGCTCGACTGTGGAAGAGACCTGCCGTCCCTGAGCCAGGCTTCACGGACCCGCGGCGGGTATGAGAGCCCGTGGGGAGTTCAGCTCGAGCCGGTCTGGGGCGAGATCCATCCTTCTCACGCGCTTTCCAGCCCGGGAGGCGTGGGGTCTCTTCCCGCTGTCACGGAGGCCGCGAGTCCGCGGGAGGTACAAGACCTCGAGCCGGCTGAGAAATACGCCACATCTTTCGCATCTGACCGGCCAGACGGGTTCCTGTCAGAGGAATTCCTGAAAACGGTGAAAGTCGGCATGGCACACTTACTTTTGGCTGTGATCAAAAGTTACAGACAAAAACTCTGTTACGGGTGTGAGATCGATCACCCCAGCCAGCGCCAGCACGAGTGCCTGGACCCGTTAAATGAATATTTCTTTACCGGACATTTTGAGAGATTAATGGTGAGACTCTGGAGACCGACCTTCATCCCGGCTGTGGTAAAGCTCCTAGCCCAGCGCTTCCTCAACCCATTGGCTGCGAGGGTCCAGGGGGTGGTAGGAAACATCCTCACTGAGTTGAAATACACTGATAATTTTGAAGCAAAGATCAACGAACTGTACACATGTTTCGGTGAAGACGCAGATCTCGACCTGGAGGGGATGGTAGCCGTCTATAACCCAGACGACTGAAGAAAAAAACCTGCTTTTTTTTTTTTTTTTTTAAATATCATTATATTGTTTTACAGTCATGGGTAATTGTGTGATGAGTCTCTTTCAAAGCTTGCGGGAAGTTTATATTATACGTGGACTCTCGTATAAGCTGGAGCGGGTAGTCATTTGCAGGCTGGAGACCCCAGACGCCCCGCCTTCATGCGCTTTGGAGAGGGTCTTCGACGTTATCAGATGTCGCCCCGGGCCCGGAGTCTGGACAGATCATATCTACAGCGCGGCTCTCCATTCATCTGAAAAATCTCTGTACAACGTATTACTGAAAATCTCTGTTTTGACCACTGACGATTTTACACGGTGTAATCCGATGCACCTGCTTACATTATACACTCTGTTTGTGGATGTGATAGCGTGCCAGGTGAAACAGATGGGGCTCTCCAGAGAAGAGATTGTTCCTACACTTTTACAGCTGAATACTGAAATAAACCGTAAATGCGGGGGAGATGTATTACTGAGAGTTTTCCAGTTTTGTACGTGAACGTATACTTTTTTCCTTCATGCATGTTGTGTTTAATAAACATGAACAATTGTTTTTTTCTCTGTTGTGACTTTAATGAATGTAATAAAGCACATATTCTAAACCTCAGACGGTCAGTGTTCTTTCCTATAATATTGTTGAAAAAGGGTGAAATGTTTTACAAATCAAATTTATATAGCGCCAAAACCACAACAAAACAGTTGCCCCAAGGCGCTTCATATTGCAAGACAGAGTCATACAAACGAGGTTTTGGTGGGAAAAAAAAGGTGCTCGTATGAATTAATGCGGGGTTTTAACACGGTCTTATTAAAAGCTCGAGGCTGATCTGTGAGCGCTCTCCGCGGTGCTGAATCAGAGTTCAATTTAACGTTTCCAAGAGCACCTATTTAAAACAAAAGACTAATATTTATGGTCGCTAAAACATATAAAAATGCAAAAAGGACTATCCGGTTCATCATTCTGAAGAGATCCGTCTTAAAAGATGGGTGATGAGGGTTTAATGAAGGATATATATTATAGTCCGGTAAATCCGGGGAGTTTTGGAGGGCCGGAGCGTTTACGCAGAGCTATGATCGATCAACACGGTTCTAAAATTCGTATGAAGCATATCAGAGATTTCCTGTCGGGGGAAGATGCATACACATTACACAAACCTGCCAGGACGCATTTTCCAAGAAATAGAGTATTTGTCTCAAACCCGCTTAACCAATTTCAGGCGGATTTATGCGACATGCAGGGGTTATCAGAGTTTAACGATGGGTACAAGTACCTGCTGACCGTTATCGATATCTTCTCAAAAAAAGCGTATGCCAGACCTCTGAAGTCAAAGCAAGGGCGCGAAGTCTCACAGGCCTTTGCCTCGCTCTTAA
This sequence comes from Thalassophryne amazonica, assembly GCF_902500255.1. NCBI lineage: Eukaryota > Metazoa > Chordata > Actinopteri > Batrachoidiformes > Batrachoididae > Thalassophryne > Thalassophryne amazonica. The sequence goes on along the minus strand of NW_022986236.1, from coordinate 950,424 downwards.
AGCAGAGCGGGGTGCCTCTGAAGTTGCAGACTGATGCCGGGAAAGAGTTTTTTAACAAACCGTTCAAGGATTTAATGAAAAAACACCGGATTCTACATTTTGCCACGGCCAGTGATCTGAAAGCCTCGGTTGTCGAGAGGTTTAATCGCACGCTAAAGACGAGAATGTGGAGATATTTTACTGCTAAAAACACGAGAAGATACATCGACGTCCTACCATCTTTACTCATGGCTTATAACGAGAGTTATCATAAAAGCATTAAGATGAGGCCGAAGGAGGTTAATGCTCGAAATGTCGATCAAGTGTTTCAAAATTTGTACGGGGCAGCCACCCTACGCAGGAGGCCTGCGAAGTTTAAATATAAGGTCGGAGATATAGTCAGGATCTCCAAGCTCAGGGGAGTTTTTGATAAAAAAAAATATGAACAAAGTTTTACGGATGAAATGTTCACGGTGTCAGAATGTATACAACGCACGCCGCCCGTTTATAAATTGAAAGATTATGACGGCGAGATCATTGAAGGTTCATTCTATGAACCAGAATTGCAGAAGGTTAAAATAGCAGACCGTATCAGGTTCAAGAAATTATTCGTGAACGTTTTACCAAGGGGAAGAAATTTGTATTTGTCAGATGGAAAAATTGGCCCGAGAAATTTAACTCCTGGGTTCCCGCGGACCAGCTGATGGCCGTATAAATATGAGAACATCTATCTTCAACCGACATATGAGAAATGGATCGGGATCTGAAACACGGATTTTATATGACTCTGCCTTCAAACGCCAGCCTAAAAGTATTCCCGGACAACACAATTTCATGCTACCAGGTGGACTTGGCTCGACACCTGGATCTAGAGGGTGACTGGGATGTGGCGCTGACGGAAATTTCTTATCCGCACACCTGGTTAAATATCCCGGAAAAGCCTTCCTGTACGTTCCAGGTGATGAAAATTACGGGCAAGAACAAACTCGCCGTTCACTCGCGATATTTTGACACGGGATATTATGATAACTTTGAGGTTATTGCAGGGCTGATAAACCCTCGTTTGAAGACTATAGATCCTCATCTGACTTTAAAATATGACGATATCCAGAAAAAGTTTCTGTGGGAAGGAGACGGTACCAGCCAGGTATATTTTGAAGCCCCGACAGCGTACATGCTGGGGATGCACCCTAATCAATGGCTGAGATGCGGACCCGGGGTCACGAGCTGTCCCCGCTACCCCGATATAAAAGCAGGGATGTATCACCTGTTCTGTTATACAGACGTTGTACAGCCTCAGGCGGTGGGCGACGCTTTTGCTCCTCTCCTCCGAGCGTTCGAAATTGGAGGTTGTTTCGGGGAAATAATTACAAAGAAATTCAACCCCGCTTATTACATCCCGGTCTCCAAAAGACATATTGAGACAATACGCATCGAAATCAAAAGCGATCAAGATCGATCGGTGGATTTCAGATACGGTAAAGTGGTTGTGACATTACATTTTAAACCGGCGGGATAAAAAAAAAAAAAATGGCTGGGGCAGCGCACAAAGCCGACATTTATAGATTTGTGCCTTACTATGAAAATCAAGTCGGAAACGGCCTTCACGGCTTCCACGGCGCTCCTGTTATGTACGGGTGCGGGCTCGGGAACATATTTTCGAAACTGTTCAAATTTGTCGCCGCTGATTAAACAAGGATACACGATCGCCAAACCTCACCTGAAAAACGCAGCCCGAAGCATCGCTTCCGACGTAGTGAGCCACGTTGTTGAGAGGGCCGGACGGAGTCAGGAACCTGAGCAGCAGCGGGGACGGTGAGAGGTATTTAGACCTCAATAATACGCTGCTTTATCTGCGAATGAAAATTACAAACGCCGACGGGACTGACCTGGCTAATGACGCCCGCGTGGGCGTCATAAATTATCCTCTCAATACGATTTTCTCGCAAGTCGACGTGACTCTGGATGACCGGCTGATTTCCCAGTCCAGCGCGACGCACCCGTACAGGGCGATGATTGAGACGCTGCTGAACTTTTCCCCCGCTTCATTGAAATCGCAGTTCACGGGCGGTTTGTTTTACAAGGACACCCCGGGTCAGCACAATTCGACCGCTGTGGATGACGCGGGCCCGAATAAAGGCCTCGTGAGCAGAGCGTGCTTTAGCGCCGAATTGCGTGAATTTCAAGTTCAGGGTCCGCTGCACGCGGACATATTTTTCTGCGAGAGGCTTCTTCTGAATAACGTTGATCTAAGAGTTAAATTAAGTCGAGCCAGCGATGCTTTCTGCCTGATGGGGCTGGTGGCCTCCACTTTCAAGCTGAAAATTCTGGGCGCGTCCCTATTCGTTAAGAAAGTCACCGTATCCCCTGCAGTGAGATTGGGTCACTCCGCAGCTCTCATGAAAGGGAACGCCGTGTACCCGTTATCACGATCAACGTTAAGACTTACGTGATCCCCAGCCATTCCAGGATATGCAACCAGGACAACCTGTTTTTAGGAACCATGCCCAAATATGTGGTACTGGGTATGGTGAATCACAATGCATTCAGCGGGAGAAGAGATCTGTCCCCGTTTGAATTTGCACACTATGACCTAGAGTACCTCGCACTCAGTCAAAACGGGAGACAGCTGCTGGCTAAAGCTTTCCAGCCTGAATTTAACAACGAACTCTCTGTCAGGGAGTTTTACAATCTCTACACCGCGACCGGACGACACCTCAAAGACCAGCCTCTCTGTATAGACCGGGAGGATTTTGCGCACGGCTACGCGCTGTACGTCTTCAATTTAAACCCGGAGGAGGACAGCGGTGCTCTGAGCCCCGTCTCCACAGGCACCCTGCGACTTGAGATGAGATTCAGAGTCGCGACTCCGCATACCACCACGCTGATAGTGTACACGTGTTACGATTCTCTCCTGGAGATTAATTCCAAGCGACAGGTCCTTGTGGATTTTTACTGATGAACACCCTGGAATTGGACGCTGTTATGAGGGGCTTAATAGGAGACCTGTTCGCCGGTGTTTTTGCGTCTGACGAGTTATTCCGGATCAAGCCGGGCCCTCCCGTATATTTCATTGTAAACACCCACCCTAGACATTTACCGGGGGAACACTGGTTAGCGCTCACCGTTGAAAAAAATGGTCGAGCCACATTTTTTGACTCGTTCGGCCTCAGCCCGGTGTTGTGTGGGCCGCTGAAGAGGAGGTACTGCTGGCCCACCACCACCAGAGGGCGCCCTGCCTGGAGTGCGGGCTCCAGGCACCAGAGGGCGCTGCCGCCTTATGGGAGCAGCCGGGGTGACAGCTGTCACCCATCACTGGACACAGCTGTTCCACTCAGCACAGAGGTATATCAGGAGGACGGCGTCTCCACCTCAGTGCCGAGATATCGCCTTTAGACTGAGGTAACGTTCTCTGCATGTATATTCTGACTAACTAGCTAAAAGACTTGTTAAACCTTTTCAGGACAGCTGATTACTGTAAGCTAAATTGCTTGGATAAGTACTCACCTGCCTGCCATATTGTGACTAGAGGTGGAGGCGGCTTCTCCCCTCTCCGTTACTGGGTGCTGTCGCATCCACGCCTGTGTTGTTGCTCTCTCCCGCCAGCAGTACCGGATCCGACGAGCGGAGGCAGTGGCCACCTGGGAATTCGGGACTTGGCGGTTCCAGTATTTCCAGGGTTCGGTGGCAGAGGAGATCTGGGTGGTTTCGGTTCGACAGAGACGGACGTCTCCTACCTTCGAGCCTGCCCACACGACACCAGCGGATTCGACCCCAAATTGTGATTGTTGTATTCATTGTGCTCGTTTCACAATAGTAAACCTTGTTATTCACCTTCCTCCATTGTCCATTCATTGCGCCCCCTGTTGTGGGTCCGTGTTCCTACACTTTCACAACACCCGGACTTTGATTACTACCCTAAAAGCATCCTGCGATATCTGGAGAATCTCCCAGATGTTAAAAACATTCTGTATCACAACAAGCAGCTTCAGCACGAGTTATCGGACGTATGCGGACAACACTGCGTGTATTATCTGTATAACAGAGCCACTGGGAAATCGTACCAGGACGTGGTGTCTTTATACACCAAAAATACTATCGCGAACGATGATTTGGTTTCTGATTTTGTGAAAAGATATCGTTATTGCCTTAAGAAAAGCTGCAATACCTCCTGTAACCAGCTAGCAGGGCCTCTGCATGAGTTTAAATATTGTCACGGCTTGTGTTAACCGGCGTTCCTATTTTTTTTATGTTTTTCCATGTGAAAATGTAACCCCCGTCTTAGAACGCTCTCCTGATCATACCTTTAAAGTTTTATCGCGTTTGGATAATTTAAAACGTTGTTATTAAGCGCAGAAAGAAGCGTTGACCTTTGACCTCAAATTTTTTTATGCGCGTTTTTTTGTGAAAAAATGCTTCTGGTATGTTGAGAACGCTCTCCCGATCATACATTTACAGTTTTACCGCGTTTGGACGCGTTTAAAAATTGTCACGGTTCGTGTTAATCTTTGATCCTAAAATTTTTTAATGTTTTTTTTTTGCATGAAAATGGACCGAATGTGTTGAGAGCGGCCTCCCGATCATACCTTTAAAGTTTTATCGCGTTTGCATAATGTAAGCCCCCGTTATTAAGCGTAGAAAACGCGTCGACCTTTGACCTTTGATTTTTTTTATGTGTTTTTTTTCGCCTGAAAACGGGATGGATGTGTGAGAGCGGTCTCCCGATCATACCTTTAAAGTTTTATCGCGTTTGCATAATGTAAACCCCCGTTTTTAAACGTAGAAAGAAGCTTTGACCTTTGACCTTTGATTTTTTTATGTGTTTTTTTTTTGTGAAAAATGTTCCGGATGTGTAGAAAATGCACCCCCGATCATACCTTTAAAGTTTTTTATTTTTTGCATCGTTGTTATTAAGTAGAGAAGTGTTGAAAGTTGTTTTTTAAACCATATGCCGAATAAAAGTGATGAAGGCCGGAGATGAGTTTCAGTCGGTGTTTTATTAGTAACAATATACAAAAACGTGACTGACTGCGATGTATTTTAAAGAATCTTGATCATAATATCCAGTCAGTTTTTAATTGGATACCCTCCTTTTATGGTGAGAAACCTTCCCAGCGTTGGAAGTCTTTTTTTTTCTTAAATTTCTTCCTGGCCGGCGAATCGGTTAAAAGAAGGGATTCATCCGGCGAGCTGCTCCGGCCTTTTTTAAGCTTCTGAAACTGCTCGCGGGTTTGATACGCACGCCACCGGAATGTTCCGCTCCTGTAAAATATTGAGGAACTTCAACCAGCCTGTAGGGGGGCTCGATTTCTTGAACGTGGATCCGAGATGTTTCATAAGATCTATGGCGTGAGACCCCCTCACGACTTTCCCCTTGTAAATAAATTCCCCCGACGGACTCCAGCGCGTATCACCCATTGATAATTTCCTCATAATATATTCAGCGTTTCTACGCTCTCTGGAGGGGATATTCTTCAGGACCTCTGTGACAGTCTCATCCACCCCCTCCTCCTCCACCCCCTCCTCCTCAGGTTGCTTAGCGACGCGAGTCTCTTGCGGGGGTGAAACGCGTGATTCGAGTTCCCCCTGTTTGATCAGGGTTAAATAGCGCTGCAGCAGAGCCTCATACTTTTAAATTTTTTCATAAGGAGAGTGAGTACGATCTTCCAGTATACCTCGCATTCGCGAGTCTAAATCATTTCCGCCGTTTGTCTGATGTTATTTCCGCTCGGCGGAACGGAATGGCCGAGTTGAAGCATCTGCTGTGGAGTGAGTAAAAACATCTTTTGCGCCGCTTTGAACGCCATTATCCTCTGGGTACTATTAGACTCGTTATAACGGGCAGGGCCGCGGCGAGCAAAGGCAGGAGAAAGCCGCCCGTCTGAATCAACGCTCCCCGCTTCTTTTTATAACTGGTTTTTCTGTCGGCCAGAAGACGTAAAACTCTTTTTCGTTTTTTCAAGGCCCGGAATTGAGAGTCGCTCAAGGCGATATTCCCCTTTAATATATTCAAAGCGAACTCGGATAAAGTTTTCAGAAGCTCCGGCCTGCAGGTCTTCAGGCTGTGGTGACGCTCCCTCACCCCGGCTCTGATTAGTACTTTAAGAGCGGGGGCGTTCCTTTTTAAAAGAGAGCTCATGTCCGTTTATCTTTCTGCAAATAAACCGTGGGCCACTCGTGCGGAAGTAATCCCGATCTCAGTCTGAACTGATCTGGACACTCCTGCATGCAATCCAGTAATAAATACCCGTAAGGTACGCTCGTAGCATCATCAAGAGCCTCCAAAAAAAATTGTTTTCTGCCTGGAAACATTTGCTGAGCCAGAATGTTCATCTGTAACTTGTCTCTGGGGTTTTTAAACAGCACCATATAATTACAATTCAAACTGATGGTTCGACTGTATTTCCCTTTATGAAACACGTTCTGTGTGATCATGATGACGCTCATATTCCGGTGATGTCTGTACTGGGTGAAAATTCTTACAACTTCAGGATGATCCGCTGCTTGAAAGATGAGGTCGTCCAAAATAACCAGATGGCTCTGACCTTCAGGGAAAAGGCTGTCGTCCAGAAATGAGTCAGGGAGTCCTCTTACAAATTTAATATTTTTATTCTTCAGTTCAGAATACAGAGGTTGTTCAGACGTATACAGCCATACAATGTTGTCAGGCACATATCTCATAGCGTGGCTACAATTTTCCAGCAATGTTTTCACAAACACAGTCTTTCCCGAACCACTCGGTCCAACGATGAGACAGGAGAATGGGAGCTGAAGTCTGGGGTCAATCTCCACCGTATTTCCCGAGTGAGACGTTTCAAAATCCGAACGGCTCGGTTTCCCCGTCCTTTAAAAGACGCCGCTTGTTATACACCACCCTGAAGGATTTTTGAAATGACACGTTTGTCAAGCTGAAACTGTTTTTATGACGTTTAATTCCCTGCTGCGGCGTTTTGATAGATGCAGCGAGGGCAGGATCTTTTATATAACCCTCGACCAGATCTTTGACGCTGTCAAAGTTTATTTTCTGACAGCTTTCGTGGGTTTGAGTGATCCCCTTCACACGCATGACCGTTTTACCTCGTGCGGTTTTATATGCGTAACTTTTAGGCCCCGCCGCTGCAAACTCTGTGATGACGTCGCCGTTCAACTCGTCGGTGAGCTGCCCCAGATAATTAAAACCGTACAAGGTCAAACGCGCGTACGCCGTTGTAAAGGCTGCGATGAAAATATTGACGGCTTTACCCGGTCAGCTGACGTACCGCGGGCCGCACCTCCATTGAACCATAGCCACCTGACTGCTGAGGAATGTTAGATATGTGACCTCGTACTCTTCAGAAAACAGATACCTGAACAGGCCGTCAGCGTTTTTAACGAACGCGGTCTGCGTCAGATTTGACCTCTGGGCGAATTTCCCCCAGAAGGAGTTGAGGCAGATCTTAGCCATCTGTCGTTTTGCCGGATTGTGACTGATTTTTTTCTGGGTCTAAACGAATCTTCTGATTCAGCCAGTAGTCCGTGATATATTTTTCTCTGCTCTCGGGGTCTTTATCAAATTCGGGAGGGAAACCAGAGGCTTCCTGCTTGTGTTTTAAGAAGGTGTTTATGTACCCCTCAAAGATTTTATCACTTTTTTCCTCAAAATGCCAGACTTCAAAAATCTTAGCTACAACATAGCCTGTATCCAGAGCTTTGTGGAATTCCGGGGTCGTCCAAGTCCCAGACAGAGCTCTCTGCTGCTGACTGTGTGTGCACGCTGCAGCTTGATTATTTTCATCAGCGCAGGTGCGACACAGAGTAAACACCAGTTTACCGTGAGGAGTTCTGTGTGGGAGAACGGGGAATTTCCACCACCGGGGCGGATACACGACGGCTTTGATGAGCCCGAAATAAGTCCTGGGGTCTCGGAAATTTCTCTCGATAATTTCCGGATGCCCCGTGGGATATGTGAAATTTACGTTAACGTAAGGATACAGCGAGGTCACGTCGACGTAATAGACCCTCTCATCTTGCTTAGCCGTGTACCTCAGACGGGAGGCGCAAGTCCGACCGCCGTATAAAGCGTCGCGAGGTTCGAGGGGCGCCGGTAACCCCCTGTGGGCGAGGAAACACCGAACGCTCTCATCCCTCAGCCTCATTTCAAGCCACTGATGCTCCCAAATTACGCTGAGGGTGACGCCCGGCATAGCCCGCAGAAAGGCTATTTTTTTCTGACACGCTGCGTGGAGCTCTCCAAATGAGGTGTTTGTGAGAGGGTTTATTTCGTGCTGTGTAAAACACCTTGCACACCCGTGGTAAAAACACCCGAGAAACTCCCACACTTTTATCCGGCCGTCAATCTGAGCATACCCATCAACATAACCTCCTATTTTTTTCTCGCCCCTGTTTAGAGCGTGATCGATGATAATGTTTTGCGTCTCAGCAACCCATTCTAACCACTGCACGGCCACGTCCGAATATTTTTTATGCATCGTTCTATAATTGTCGGCGGAGGGGATCGCCAGCGTTTTTGGAGCAAGAAAGTTAGTTTGGAAGACTTTCATACACGCCGAGGCGATTGTAACGCAGGTACAAGGATCCACGCGTGTTTCAGCGATGAATTCAGACATAAATTTGGAGCAGGCTGCAGCCAGGATTTTTGTATCGTTATCACAATACATAACGGCCTCGGCTTTAAAATCGAAAATTGCGGGGTTTTTTGCGCACGTACCACGTGTTAAATTCCTCTCTTTCTCTCTCTGACATATTTGCGACCCCGTAAGCCGCTGAGTCAGGGTACGGACCGACATAGTTCAGATTTTTTTCTGAACTGAACAGGTGCGTAAAGTAACCTTTGCGGACGATTTCGTCTTTCAGTCGGATTCCCAGGGCTTTAGGCATCTGAGATAAGCGCATTGTAAGGAAAGATAAGGAATCTATATATTTCTGTTTAAAGGCGGCGTCTGTCATGATTAATAGTTTACCTCCCGGTCATAATCACAGCGGGGTTACGCCCTGGTGGACTAAATACTTTAGATGCAAATAGCCATCAAAACCTTTTGAGTTGTGAGCGATGAACACGTATTCTTTGAATTTTCTTGTTCTAAAATGTTTAAAGAAGCGGGGTACGCAGTCTGTCCCCCATGCGCTCCAAAAATCACCCGTCTTTGTTACAGCGCGACGTAAAACGGCACGTGTTCCCGTTATTATCGACATACGTTTCAAAATCACAAAAAACATATTTCTCTGAATGCTCTCTTCAGCTTTGAGCGGGGTCATATAGCAGAGGTGACCCTCGCTCGGCTCCTGGAGAGCCTCCGCCGCATATATGACACCTCTTTTTGATTACACACGTGCGGAGCGCTGTTTTTAGAAAACGCTATGTAATACTCGCGTTACATCGAGAGCATTTTTTTCTGTTATCACACACATTAACGAACTTACCGGCGGGGAGGACGATACTTCGGCTGTTTATGCAGGCTGTAACAGGTGGGAGAGCGACACTTCTTGTTACATTCGCTGCAGAATACAGGGTTATTTTTCTCGTAACACTGCGTGGATTCACAAATTTTACAATATGACAGACAATTATGGGAGGCATGGTTATTATACCCCTCAAAGCAAAACTTACATACATATTTCACTCCCAAAAATCTCTTTAAATCGATGATTCCGTAAAAATGATTATTAAACAGAAAAACAAAGAGTTTTCTGCAGCACCGGTATTCCTGTCTGGAATTTTGTCAGCTTTCTCTCCCCTTCGGCTCTGAAAAACACCACAATTTTACAACCCAGAATGTTTTCAAATTTTCCCACCTGCTCTAAAGATACCGGCGTAGCAGCCGTTAATCCGACGCTATTTTGTAACGCCAGCCCGCGCTGCTCCGCCTCGTGCGTAGTCAGATGAGGATTCAATAACTGAACGAGGTTTATCGTGAAACATAACTGTTGTCAGGATTATACACGATATTAAGGCATTTGGATTTTTTCCTCAGAACCTCGTGATGGAGGAGGTCATCTATTCTGTGCTTCCCCGCCCCGTTCTGGTTGCGGATGACTTGGACCACTAATTCCAGAGACTCGTTGGATAAAACGTTGGAATTCGATTGTATCAATGGTTCTAGCAGATTCTCGAAGCCCGTCACATCGCCTGCGTCGTTATATGAGCTGATCAAAGCGACCTCGTTGTAGACCCCACGAATCTCCGTTTGGATAAAGTCCCCGGCCCTGGCGTGTGTTAAAGCCTTTTCGACCGAGTTATGAAGAGCCCCTACGACATTACGGTAAAATTCCACGTAGTCTGGAATTTCGTCGGTGCACTGGAAATTTAGAGGTTGCCTGATTTCGATATTGTTAAAAGCAGGTCTCCTGATGACGTTAGCAGCCCCACCGCCCGTCATGGGAGAGTGTCGGCTGGGCCCCGGGCGTGCATCATCCCCGTCTTCCATCAAAACAGAGATTGCCGCGTTTATCGGGGTTAAACGAGCTCTGTTTAAAATCTCTTCTCTGTGCGCATTGCGCGGGGAGGGACTTCTTAAAGGTGAAAAAGCGCGAGCGTCGTTAGGCGTTTGATTTAATTCGTTCACCGCGGATTGGACGTGAGGATTAACTTCACACGCGAGGAGGTTTACGGCGTTATTTAGTGGAGTCAGGCGTACCTGGTTCAACGCCGCGGTACCGGACTCATCTGGAGGCGGGGTGTGCGGGGGGTCAGGGGGCTCTTCAGTATCAGACTGGACCGTCGAATTTATAGCGTTAATCGCAGAAATGATGTAGGGGTTAATTTCTTCCGATTCTCGTTCAGCCGCCAAATTGTTAAGAGCCTCATTTAACGGTGTTAAACGAACACGGCTTAAAAGTCTCTCTCCGGACTCGATGTTATTTCGAGGCGGCGAATTTAACACTTCGGGTAATGGGCCATCTGCTGCAGGAGCGCTCCCCGCTGAGTCGATTATTGAAGCGTTTAAATCCAATACACATCCGAAGTTATTTTCCCGATCTGAATTCTTTCCTTCCATCTTTTAAAATCTGTACCAGGGTGAATCTACCTCAAGAAAATCAATTAATATACCTGTTCAAAATGAATTCTCCCGTTCCATTGGAATAAGAAAAAAAAATAAAAAATAAAAACAGAATACACATTTTCAAAAAAGTTGCGAGATGAGGTTAATCCCAGCTCAGAATATCTTCGAGCCTTGCGTGTCGGTGGAAAATAGGCGGTCTCCCCTCCACCACGTGCTGAAAAAAAGAGAAAATCGTTAGTATTAAATATTTAAAATAAATAAATAAATACATAAACTCCGACTCCTTACCATGTACATCCGTGGATCGTTTTAACGGTTCTCTCCCGCTGACCGGCTTCTCCATGGGCTGTGACAGAAAAAATCGGGTTATTCCAGAGTTTTAAACCGGTGATTTAATTTCGATCGCTGTACTTACAATCTGCATGGTGAAGTCGGGGCTTCCGGCCTTCGAACTTCTTCAGGGGCTCTGACTTGATTTCTAGAATTAACATAAATAAATGAATACAAAGCACCACCCTCACAAGCGGATATTCTGTAATATTTCAAATATATTACCGAGGACGGGTCCGAACGCGCTCTGGACCGTCTGTGTGGTTTTGTCTAAAAAAAAAAAAAAAGACACAGTTTCAGACGGCGTGCATCATTTAAAAACAGTCATTTCTATCAAAACAGATTACTTAAATCACTTACCCTGAAAGCTGATGCGGTTTTCGCACACTGCTCGAAGACAAGAAAACTTAATTAAACATGGTTTTTCAGGATTTTTTTTTTTCCGCAAATTTATTCTATTTTATACCCATAGCTGGGGGTCCAGGCATCTTCACTCTTCACCGGTCGTAGTGGAAATGCGCGGTGACTCCTTCCCAGGGACGTGAGTGAGAAGGTTTGTTGATTTTTCGGGTTCATCACCTCGGGGCAGCATCTCCGATCAGCGGGTGTCCCGCGCACCATGATCGATCGGCTGATATCTTAAAAGAAACACCATTTGGCGTGAGTGAGAAGGAGGACTAGGGGAGGAGGCGGGGGCTTAGGGGCAGGACATAGTGACGTAATCGATTCTGATTGGCTGTGATGTCATAACGGGGGCGGGGCTTAGTGACGTAGTCGATTCTGATTGGCTGTGATGTCATAGGGGCGGGGCTTGGAGGCGGGACTAGGGGGGGGGCTTAGGGGCGGGAACATAGTGACGTCATCGATTCTGATTGGCTGACAGGGCCATCAATCACTTTTGACATAAGGTGGGTCATTACTCTCTCTCCCTTGTTCTTGAAAATGAGGAACCAGCACACTTCGTCTCCACTCCTCAGGGTATCCTCTCACTTTCCAAGACTTTATTAAATAATCTGGTTAGAAACTCTACTGCCATCTCTCCTAGACATTTCCATGCCTCCACTGGAATGTCATCTGGAACAACTGCCTTTCTACTCTTCATAGCAGCCCTCACTTCTTCCTTACTAATCTCTTGTACTTCCTGACTTACTCTCACCACATCATCCAGCCTTTTCTCTCGCTCATTTTCTTTATTCATCAGCTCTTCAAAATATTCCCTCCACCTTCTCAGCACACACTCCTCACTTGTCAGCACATTACCATGTGCATCTTTTACCACCCTAACCTGCTGCACATCCTTTCCAGCTCTGTCCCTTTGTCTGGCCAATCGGTACAGGTCCTTTTCTCCTTCCTTACTATTCAACTTCTTGTACAGCTCGCAGTATGCCTTTTCCTTCGCTTATGCCACTTCTCTTTTCGCCTTACACCTCATCTCCTTGTACTCCTGTCTATTTGCTTCATCTCTCCGACTATCCCAAAACCTTTTCACCAACCTCCTTCTCCTTATGCTTTCCTGGACCTCTTCATTCTACCACCAAGTCTCCTTGTCTTCCTTCCACTGTCCAGATGTCATACCCAGTACTGTCCTAGCTGTCTCCCTCCCACATCTGCAGTACTTTTCCAGTTGTCCAAAATTGCTTCCCCTCCCCAACACCATTTCTCTTTCTGTCTTCACCATGGTACAACAACTTGTACCTACCGCCGATGCTCCTGCTCTTACTTCCCTTCCACTTGGTCTCTTGCACACACAATATGTTTACCTTTCTCCTCTCCATCATATCAGCCAGCTCTCTCCCTTTACCAGTCATACTACCAACATTCAGAGTCCCCCACTCTCATTTCCACCCTTCTAGTTTTCTTCTTCTCCCGCTGTTTGTGGAAACATTCTCCTCCTCTTCTATGTCGTCTTCGCCCAGCAGTAGCCCAATTTCACCGGCACCCTATTGGGCAACAGCACTGATGGCGGATGTTGTTAACTCGGGCCACGGCCGATCCGGTATGGAAATTCGATTCTTAGTCTGCATTGTTGGGTTGGCTTGTTTTACCGCCGGATGCCCTTCCTGACGCAACCACATTCATTCAACTGATTCAATTTTCAAGGTCATCGGTCAAAGTAAGGAAAAACCCTGCCTTAAACACTGAGCAAATTTTTCTGGACAGTTGTGAGATCCAATCCGTCACATTCAGGGATCTCACTCGGGTTTTTTAACAGCATAGGGGAGAACTTGTTGGGGCTAACGCTGCAGGCGTGAGTATTGTAGGATGGTATGGGGGCACCCCGCCCCCCCCAAAAAATAGAAAATTCTTAAGTTTATAACCCTCTGAAACAGTATTTCCTGTATATTGAGGGCCAAATTTTGTGAAGTAAAGGCTAAGATTTTTATCTTTGTTAGAGCAAAAAAGTTATCAGGCCAAATGGAGCAGCTCTCATTTCTAGAAATCTGGCTAATTTTCTTAAATCCTCCAAACCGTGACTATCCAGGGTTGGGACCAGGAAGCAGAGTTGTAGTCTTACACACCTCTCTGCAGCTTCTCTCCCCCTGCCATCCCCTCATTACCCCATCCCCGTAGAGACGGTGCCTGCTCCCAGACTACCAATAACCAGCAAAAATCTATTTAAGCAGAAAAATTCAAAAAGAAAAAATAATATAGCACCTTCTACTGCACCACAGACTAAACAGTTAAATGTGGTCTATTAACATTAGGTCTCTCTCTTCTAAGTCCCTGTTGGTAAATGATATAATAATTGATCAACATATTGATTTATTCTGCCTAACAGAAACCTGGTTACAGCAGGATGAATATGTTAGTTTAAAATGAGTCAACACCCCCGAGTCACACTAACTGTCAGAATGCTCGTAGCACGGGCCGGGGCGGTGGATTAGCAGCAAGCTTCCATTCCAGCTTATTAATTAATCAAAAACCCAGACAGAGCTTTAATTCATTTGAAAGCTTGTCTCTTAGTCTTGTCCATCCAAATTGGAAGTCCCAAAAACCAGTTTTATTTGTTATTATCTATCGTCCACCTGGTCGTTACTGTGAGTTTCTCTGTGAATTTTCAGACCTTTTGTCTGACTTAGTGCTTAGCTCAGATAAGATATTATAGTGGGCGATTTTAACATCCACACAGATGCTGAGAATGACAGCCTCAACACTGCATTTATCTATTATTAGACTCTATTGGCTTTGCTCAAAAAGTAAATGAGTCCACCCACCACTTTAATCATATCTTAGATCTTGTTCTGACTTATGGTATGGAAATAGAAGACTTACAGTATTCCCTGAAAACTCCCTTCTGTCTGATCATTTTTTAATAACATTTACATTTACTCTGATGGACTACCCAGCAGTAGGGAATAAGTTTCATTACACTAGAAGTCTTTCAGAAAGCGCTGTAACTAGGTTTAAGGATATGATTCCTTCTTTATGTTCTCTAATGCCATATAACAACACAGTGCAGAGTAGCTACCTAAACTCTGTAAGGGAGATAGAGTATCTCGTCAATAGTTTTACATCCTCATTGAAGACAACTTGGATGCTGTAGCTCCTCTGAAAAAGAGAGCTTTAAATCAGAAGTGTCTGACTCCATGGTATAACTCTCAAACTCGTAGCTTAAAGCAGATAACCCGTAAGTTGGAGAGGAAATGGCGTCTCACTAATTTAGAAGATCTTCACTTAGCCTGGAAAAAGAGTCTGTTGCTCTATAAAAAAGCCCTCCGTAAAGCTAGGACATCTTTCTACTCATCACTAATTGAAGAAAATAAGAACAACCCCAGGTTTCTTTTCAGCACTGTAGCCAGGCTGACAAAGAGTCAGAGCTCTATTGAGCTGAGTATTCCATTATCTTTAACTAGTAATGAGTTCATGACTTTCTTTGCAAACAAAATTTTAACTATTAGAGAAAAAATTACTCATAACCATCCCAAAGACGTATCGTTATCTTTGGCTGCTTTCAGTGATGCCGGTATTTGGTTAGACTCTTTCTCTCCGATTGTTCTGTCTGAGTTATTTTCATTAGTTACTTCATCCAAAACCATCAACATGTTTATTAGACCCCATTCCTACCAGGCTGCTCAAGGAAGCCCTACCATTATTTAATGCTTCGATCTTAAATATGATCAATCTATCTTTGTTAGTTGGCTATGTACCACAGGCTTTTAAGGTGCAGTAATTAAACCATTACTTAAAAAGCCATCACTTGACCCAGCTATCTTAGCTAATTATAGGCCAATCTCCAACCTTCCTTTTCTCTCAAAAATTCTTGAAAGGGTAGTTGTAAAACAGCTAACTGATCATCTGCAGAGGAATGGTCTATTTGAAGAGTTTCAGTCAGGTTTTAGAATTCATCATAGTACAGAAACAGCATTAGTGAAGGTTACAAATGATCTTCTTATGGCCTCGGACAGTGGACTCATCTCTGTGCTTGTTCTGTTAGACCTCAGTGCTGCTTTTGATACTGTTGACCATAAAATTTATTACAGAGATTAGAGCATGCCATAGGTATTAAAGGCACTGCGCTGCGGTGGTTTGAATCATATTTGTCTAATAGATTACAATTGTGTCATGTAAATGGGGAATCTCTTCACAGACTAAAGTTAATTATGGAGTTCCACAAGGTTCTGTGCTAGGACCAATTTATTCACTTTATATATGCTTCCCTTAGGCAGTATTATTAGACGGTATTGCTTAAATTTTCATTGTTACGCAGATGATACCCAGCTTTATCTATCCATGAAGCCAGAGGACACCACCCAATTAGCTAAACTGCAGGATGGTCTTACAGACATAAAGACATGGATGACCTCTAATTTCCTGCTTTTAAACTCAGATAAAACTGAGTTATTGTTCTTGGCCCCACAAATCTTAGAAACATGGTGTCTAACCAGATCCTTACTCTGGATGGCATTACCCTGACCTCTAGTAATACTGTGAGAAATCTTGGAGTCATTTTTGATCAGGATATGTCATTCAAAGCGCATATTAAACAAATATGTAGGACTGCTTTTTTGCATTTACGCAATATCTCTAAAATCAGAAAGGTCTTGTTTCAGAGTGATGCTGAAAAACTAATTCATGCATTTATTTCCTCTAGGCTGGACTATTGTAATTCATTATTATCAGGTTGTCCTAAAAGTTCCCTAAAAGCCTTCAGTTAATTCAAAATGCTGCAGCTAGAGTGCTGACGGGGACTAGAAGGAGAGAGCATATCTCACCCATATTGGCCTCTCTCATTGGCTTCCTGTTAATTCTAGAATAGAATTTAAAATTCTTCTTCTTACTTATAAGGTTTTGAATAATCAGTCCCATCTTATCTTAGGGACCTCGTAGTACCATATCACCCCAATAGAGCGCTTCGCTCTCAGACTGCAGGCTTACTTGTAGTTCCTAGGGTTTGTAAGAGTAGAATGGGAGGCAGAGCCTTCAGCTTTCAGGCTCCTCTCCTGTGGAACCAGCTCCCAATTCAGATCAGGGAGACAGACACCCTCTCTACTTTAAGATTAGGCTTAAAACTTTCCTTTTTGCTAAAGCTTATAGTTAGGGCTGGATCAGGTGACCCTGAACCATCCCTTAGTTATGCTGCTATAGACGTAGACTGCTGGGGGGTTCCCATGATGCACTGTTTCTTTCTCTTTTTGCTCTGTATGCACCACTCTGCATTTAATCATTAGTGATCGATCTCTGCTCCCCTCCACAGCAGTCTTTTTCCTGGTTCTCTCCCTCAGCCCCAACCAGTCCCAGCAGAAGACTGCCCCTCCCTGAGCCTGGTTCTGCTGGAGGTTTCTTCCTGTTAAAAGGGAGTTTTTCCTTCCCACTGTAGCCAAGTGCTTGCTCACAGGGGGTCGTTTTGACCGTTGGGTTTTACATCATTATTGTATGCCTTGCCTTACATATAAAGCGCCTTGGGGCAAACTGTTTGTTGTGATTTGGCGCTATATAAAAAAAAATTGATTGATTGATTGATTGATTGAAATCACGAATAGTCTACAAATGTGTGTCAGAGGAACATCAGAACTGCTAATTTAGACACAGCAGTAAAAAAAAAGCACACTTGAAAATCCTTCTAAATGTGCTTTTTTAAAACTTTGAGATCACTTTCTGATTACTGTACATTTTGAAGTTAAAACTATTGGAAAACTTGTAATTAAAATAGTTTTGCGTAAGTTAAATAAAGATTCTTTAGAAATCTTTTTTCATCTGTAAATTAAAACCATAACTTACCTGTTGTTGTTATTTCAGATGAGATGATTTCTGCTTTTTGTTGTTTACATGACCACTTGAATAATCACATAACTCCAGTAATCAGACAATGTGCATGTAAATGGGGCCATTGTTTTATATTTTCAATATACTGGGATAAAAAAATTCCTGCATTTCCCCCTGAAAGGTTAGAGTTCTGAGATGTTCCACCAACTGTGCAACGGGAACAAACATTCAAGATAAGCACACTGGAAAAAACGATCTGAACCTGAGATGCAGCAGTGACGAGTTTATGTGATACAGAGGAACGCTGGGAAGTCCTGTTTGACAGCATGTTGTTGTGTTTTTGTGAAGGTGTGGACTCTACTATGGATCTGTGTGAGGACACAGAGGAGGGACCCTTGAAATCCAGCCTGTGTGGGGACCATGAGATCCAGATCAAAGCTCAGAGGTGAGATGAGGATCTGAAACTGACTGTGTCAGAGCTCAGTGGTCACATCTCTGTACCTTTTGTTTTTTGGGTGGGAGTGGTACTTGTACATTTTGAAGTTTGTAATATTCATTCTGCTTAATTGCAAATTAATTCGCTAATTTACATCAATACTTGTAAAATCACAATTCATTTCTGATTTGTCCTAGAATTGACCATATCTTCTTTTGCCTTGTGCACCTACCTGTGGGAGATAGAAGTGATACGACGACAGTCGCCTGCTCGCAGGACACTCGTTACCAACACACATCTCTGTGTTATTGTTTTGATTTCATCTCAGACACTGTTCACAGTCAAATGTCTCTTGGACAGTGGATGGAGAATATCTCCAGAAGTCATCAAATGCTGCAGTTGCAGCTTTGAAGGAATTTCTGAAGTCGTTAGTCATTGTATTTGTTGGTAATTTGACATTTGAGAATGAAGATCTGTTTAAATAAGAATTTCCTTCATCTGGTCATTCATATTGGTGTGTGTTTGTTTGTTTGTTTTTTAAATGAAAACCAATTCATATTTGCTCTTCCTCAACTCAGATGGTGTGAAACAGTACTGAGTCAGGCCTCAAGTAAAGATGAATAAGAATCTTATTCATGGTAGGGCTGAAATAATTAGCTCAAATAATTGATTACAAAAATGTTGGAGGCAAAGAATTTGCCTTGAGGCTTTGTTGAATTTCGGTCACCAAATTCCTTCTATTAAAAATGTCTTGCTATCACTCGTTGCCTGCTCAGCTCTGGTATTGTTTCACACAAATTGTTGTTATTGGCACACATTCCATTCAGACTTGAGGTTGTGCGATGGCGGACAGTCAAGAAACTCTCCATAAAAGACAGAAAATGTGACCCGCTTTTCATACCTGGGCAGCCTTGTGTCACACTACACTAACAGATGACATCCAACACTAACTCACATGTGCAGGAACTGCCTTCTGCTGGCTTTGCACCTGCATTTTGTGTATGGCTTTGATTATACAAAAACTGGGGAGAGCTGACATTTGCCATTTCGTCTGCTTATGTATTTTGGGTAGGATGAACGCTGCGAAACGGAATGTTGACTATACAAATATTTTTGGAGAAATGAGCAATTTTAGATAAACAATGTACATTGTGCTGCAATGCACCATGGGAGTTCAGCGTTTTGTGATTAAAATGTTATTGTGGTTCATATTTAACATTGTTGTTAGTTTTAATGAGTTATTGTGTTTTGTAGTTTAATTGGTTTAGACACTTTAGTTAAGTGTTATGTTGCTGTTATCATGAGTGAGTTAAGTCTCATTTTTGTCAAATTAAAATCACCTGCTTACAGCTGCTGCGCGTGCATGTTGTGTAACTTTGATCACATAGAAACTGTGGAGAGCTTACATTTGGCAGGCTTATGTAGTTTGAGTGAAGGATGAACACTGCCGAAAGGAACGTTGCTAGGACTAATATTTTTGGAGACGCAAGGGATATTAACTAGTCACACTGCACAATGGATGTTGCTAACTACATTATGGACTCACACGCTATTCCAGGAGGGGGTGGTAAGTCATTATCTTAAAAGCGTGAGTACGGTGAGTGATTTTATTTAGTCAGGTCAATGTAAGTACATATATAATTGTAAATACCTTAAAAATACATGGATGACATAAGAAAGTGAAAACACTTACTTCCATTGTGGCCCATTTAAAACTCAAATGACAAAATAGAAGTAAAAATAAAATAATAAAAACAATATAATTGTGTGTATATGATAACAAGAACCTAAACAATTTTTAAACACATTAGGACAGTAAATTAATATTAAAAATTACATAATTAACAGGAAATGAAAGGGTTGATTTTGTCGTCTTCAAAATTGTTGCGGTCTAAGGTTGTAAAAACATTCTGGACTCACACGCCATTCTAACTCATTATACAATCTTTGCTTAATTTATTACCACCCTTGAAAAATGTCGGCTACCTATTTTGTAAACAGTACCCAGTCTAGAGCCTGTGGATCCCGACAGGCATGCTAGTGTAGATGTGACTTAGAAATGATGAGATGTGGTGCAGAGTGACTTAGAAATCATTATGTTAACGCAGGAATCTTCTTTTAGCGAGTGCAGACAAAACTCCGAATTCTTTCTTTTAATATCTGTGGAGAATAACTCAGGTAACTTCTTTCGATTGCAAATGAAACTCAAATGTCGTCTTTTGGTATTGGTGCAGACAGACTGAGGAACTTCCTCCTCTAAGGATAGGTCATCCGAAACAAACAAAACACTCTTGTCAGGAAGGAGTGTTTTAACTCAACAGACACTCAGCCTTCTGGGACAAAAACATTCAGGAGAACAAAGTCTAGCTACTACCTCAATAGAGGGAGAGTGCAAAAGATAAATCTCCAGGAAGTAGACTCAGCAGGAATTAAAGAGCAGGCTAAGATAAGCAGAGGATGACACAAAAAGCAGACTAAACCAACTAAAACCTGATAACAGACAGGACCCTGACAGGCAGACCATTTTGCTGGTAAACCACCGAAACCTTCATCCTGGGTTGGTCGTGAACCAAGCTTCTACGGAACCGCCGAACTATCACATTCTGACCTGCTGGAAAAATGAACCAGATCCATGCCTGTAGTCATCTGGGAAACCTGGTGGGTTTACGTCGACACAGGTCAGTGAAAGAAGGCCAACAAATAGCCAATCGGGAAACCGGACCTCGTCAGACCTCATCAAAATCAAATCAAATCAATTTTATTTATATAGCGCCAAATCACAACAAACAGTTGCCCCAAGGCGCTTTATATTGTAAGTCAAGGCCATACAATAATTATGGAAAAACCCAAACGGTCAAAACGACCCCCTGTGAGCAAGCACTTGGCGACAGTGGGAAGGAAAAACTCCCTTTTACAGGAAGAAACCTCCAGCAGAACCAGGCTCAGGGAGGGGCAGTCTTCTGCTGGGACTGGTTGGGGCTGAGGGAGAGAACCGGGAAAAAGGACATGCTGTGGAGGGGAGCAGAGATCAATCACTAATGATTAAATGCAGAGTGGTGCATACAGAGCAAAAAGAGAAAGAAACACTCAGTGCATCATGGGAACCCCCCAGCAGTCTAAGTCTATAGCAGCATAAGTAAGGGATGGTTCAGGGTCACTTGATCCAGCCCTAACTATAAGCTTTAGCAAAAAGGAAAGTTTTAAGCCTAATCTTAAAAGTAGAGAGGGTGTCTGTCTCCCTGATCCGAATTGGGAGCTGGTTCCACAGGAGAGGAGCCTGAAAGCTGAAGGCTCTGCCTTCCATTCTACTCTTACAAACCCTAGGAACTACAAGTAAGCCTGCAGTCTGAGAGCGAAGCACTCTATTGGGGTGATATGGTACTATGAGGTCCCTAAGATAAGATGGGACCTGATTATTCAAAACCTTATAAGAAGAAGAATTTTAAATTCTATTCTAGAATTAACAGGAAGCCAATGAAGAGAGGCCAATATGGGTGAGATATGCTCTCTCCTTCTGTTCCCTGTCAGTACTCTAGCTGCAGCATTTTGAATTAACTGAAGGCTTTTCAGGGAACTTTTAGGACAACTGATAATAATGAATTACAGTAGTCCAGCCTAGAGGAATAAATGCATGAATTAGTTTTTCAGCATCACTCTGAGACAAGACCTTTCTAATTTAGAGATATTGCGCAAATGCAAAAAAGCAGTCCTACATTTTTGTTTAATATGCGCATTGAATGACATATCCTGATCAAAAATGACTCCAAGATTTCTCACAGTATTATTAGAGGTCAGGGTAATGCCATCCAGAGTAAGGATCTGGTTAGACACCATGTTTCTAAGATTTGTGGGGCCAAGTACAATAACTTCAGTTTTATCTGAGTTTAAAAGCAGGAAATTAGAGGTCATCCATGTCTTTATGTCTGTAAGACAATCCTGCAGTTTAGCTAATTGGTGTGTGTCCTCTGGCTTCATGGATAGATAAAGCTGGGTATCATCTGCGTAACAATGAAAATTTAAGCAATGCTGTCTAATAATACTGCCTAAGGGAAACATATATAAAGTGAATAAAATTGGACCTAGCACAGAACCTTGTGGAACTCCATAATTAACCTTAGTCTGTGAAGAAGATTCCCCATTTACATGAACAAATTGTAATCTATTAGATAAATATGATTCAAACCACTGCAGCGCAGTGCCTTTAATACCTACGGCATGCTCTAATCTCTGTAATAAAATTTTATGGTCAACAGTATCAAAAGCAGCACTGAGGTCTAACAGAACAAGCGCAGAGATGAGTCCACTGTCTGAGGCCATAAGAAGATCATTTGTAACCTTCACTAATGCTGTTTCTGTACTATGATGAATTCTAAAACCTGACTGAAACTCTTCAAATAGACCATTCCTCTGCAGATGATCAGTTAGCTGTTTTACAACTACCCTTTCAAGAATTTTTGAGAGAAAAGGAAGGTTGGAGATTGGCCTATAATTAGCTAAGATAGTTGGGTCAAGTGATGGCTTTTTAAGTAATGGTTTAATTACTGCCACCTTAAAAGCCTGTGGTACATAGCCAACTAATAAAGATAGATTGATCATATTTAAGATCGAAGCATTAATTAATGGTAGGGCTTCCTTGAGCAGCCTGGTAGGAATGGGGTCTAATAGACATGTGATGGTTTGGAGGAAGTAACTAATGAAAATAACTCAGGCAGAACAATCGGAGAGAAAGAGTCTAACCAAATACCGGCATCACTGAAAGCAGCCAAAGATAACGATATGTCTTTGGGATGGTTATGAGTAATTTTTTCTCTAATAGTTAAAATTTTATTAGCAAAGAAAGTCATGAAGTCATTACTAGTTAAAGTTAAAGGAATACTCGGCTCAATAGAGCTTTGACTCTTTGTCAGCCTGGCTACAGTGCTGAAAAGAAACCTGGGGTTGTTCTTATTTTCTTCAATTAGTGATGAGTAGTAAGATGTCCTAGCTTTACGGAGGGCTTTTTTATAGAGCAACAGACTCTTTTTCCAGGCTAAGTGAAGATCTTCTAAATTAGTGAGACGCCATTTCCTCTCCAACTTATGGGTTATCTGCTTTAAGCTGCGAGTTTGTGAGTTATACCACGGAGTCAGGCACTTCTGATTTAAGAACTCTCTTTTTCAGAGGAGCTACAGCATCCAAAGTTGTCTTCAGTGAGGATGTAAAACTATTGACGAGATACTCTATCTCACTCACAGAGTTTAGGTAGCTACTCTGCCCTTTGTTGGTATATGGCATTAGAGAACATAAAGAAGGAATCATATCCTTAAACCTAGTTACAGTGCTTTCTGAAAGACTTCTAGTGTAATGAAACTTATTCCCCACAACTTATTCCCATAAGCTCATATCAAAAGCTCATATCATATCAAAAGCTCATATACACGCAGGTACATGCCCTCCTGCACATGCTGTTAAAAACATAAATATTGTTTATGATTGATTGAGGGGTTTTATTGAACATGTACAAATTGTATGTAAGACAATAGGCTCTTAATGAATTAAGCAACTGCAAATTATAAAGGAGACAATACAAACACACAAACAAGTATAAACCATACTGCTATGAGTAGTATTTTCGTTAAAATCTTAATGATACCGTCCCGGATGCAGACATGAGAAACACAGTTAGTTAATCTGTATTTTCAAGCTAAAAGGACAGAGTCAATTTTTCTTGTTGATGGAGGAGCAGTCGCTATTTTTGGTACGGTGGGCTGTCCTGCCAAGTCTGTGGAAGGGAAACACGGCCCAGAAAATTCAGTCATCTTTTCCAGAAATAAATCCAAAAAGTCAGTGTTTTGGTCCTGTGTGGATGGACAATTGGCCCGACTGTTTGACTCTCAGTGGGATCAGCAGGACCAACAAGAAAACCATGAAAACCATTTTGAGTGTTCAGACCAACAATGCAGGTTGATGTGAACTTGAAGCTGTTTGTGTTAACCGTTTCTGATTGGTCCACAGAGTGAAGCAGCAGAGCTCAGAGGTTCTCAGGGTTCCATCTGCTCAGCAGCATCAAAGACGCCTGAACTGCATGTTTATGGTCTGTTGACTTCAGTCACATATTATCATTGAACAGTTTGTTCATAATGTCTTTATGCTGCAGCAACAAACACTTTGATGATGTTTATTCTCTCTTTTATATTCATGAGTGCATCATTCATGGATTTGCTGCTGTTGTTGTTGTTGTTGAAAGTGAAGATTTTAATTATTTGTGCTTTATTTTGATAAATTCAGACCTTGATCTCTCAGAAAAATGATTTAAAGGGCATAACTTTTCAGTGTTTTTAAATTAACTATTTTATAAACAAAATCCAGAGCATCTCACACAGTGAGAAATACAGTGCATCCAGAAAGTGTTCACAGTACTTCACTTTTTCCACATTTTATGTTACAGCCTTATTTCAAAATGGGTGAAATTCATTTCTTTCATCAAGCAACTCTTTCATCTGTCTTGACAGTCAGTCTCATGAACATGTAAAGGCTCGAAGGAAAAAGTGTCAGCTGACTATCGATGTCAGTCGTACTGTGTGTGCCGGGGTATGACTTTGGATCTAGGTCAGTCATGGGGATGTCATTGCATATGAACTTGAGTGATGTCTTTATGATCTGGGTCTTCTCATCTCCGTGTTCAAGATTAGCAGGATGTTCTCTCAGAATGTTGTTGGTACCATCTTTGAGACAGAGCACATCTGCCCTTCTATCTTGTGTTGTGACATACAAAGTGTCATGGTATTTCTCTTGGAGTTTTATCTTTAGTCAATGCTTTGAGTAAGAGAGGCTCTTATCTGTTGACTGATCAAACCCCTGCAGCTTTTCATGGACTTGGTCAACCATCATCACCCCATGCTCTAATTCTGAGTCAAACCATTCCCAGAATTCACTAAAAACTGCTTCTCGCTCCTCCTTCAGTGTATCTGCAGTCAGAATATCTGGCACTCTTTTTTTTTTTTTTCTAGCTTCTGCTGGGTTATTTTTGTAGAGCGAGTTTGTTGCAAAGAATGCATACATCCTGATGTAGGAGGTGAACTGACTGTGAACTTCTAGAACTACAGTCAGTAGATGCACTGAACTCACAGCAAGTGTTCCTTCAACTTTGACTCTTTCTCTGCCTTTGATGCTTGAGCTGACTTCTTGGTGATCTCAACAAAGTTGTACAGATGATTTTTACACTTCATGTGGTATCTCAGTTTTCCTTCCTTTTGAGCCTCCTTCATACTTTCCACAATGGTACCATTTTTGACTGCTTCCGCATGTTTCAAAAGAGTAGAGTAGCCCTTTGGAGTTGCATGTATGAGTGTCTCAGCAGGTGTATCTGGGCCTTCACAGATTAGGCAATTGAGCATAGGTGGAGCAATGTCTTCATCCATATTTTTAGACTCCAGTGTCCTGCAAAGTAGAATGAAATATATTTAGAAATTATTTTTTCAATCAGCTCAGAATCATGACCCTTCATAACGTGATTACACAGATGTAATTAGATCTGCAGCAATAAACAGCAGACGTGCCTGTTAAAACAGCCTGCTGAGCTGCACGTTCGCTGTTTCGCTGTTTTATTGCCGCTGTGTATAATACGTGCACGTGAAATGGCGCAGGTCTGGTCTGACCTGTGTGATCAGATCTGTCTGATAATCAGACAGATCACACAGATGTGATCAGAGTCTGATCACATAAATTACAGATTAACGCACAAGTTAAATTTAACATTAAGCATTGGTAAAATGTTACTGTATTGAAAAATGACTTGAGAGAAATTAATGTTCACATTTCTGCTGCTGCTTGAGCCAGTGAGTGGCTCAAGTTAGTTCTGTTTGAGATTTAATTTCTTATGGTAAAGAATTCCATAGGTGTGTATCTTACAATGAGAGGATGATTGGCCAAATGTTGTCCTGCACCTTCAAATTTTACAGTTTTGATTGGTTGTGCTCCTCGCCACTGTCCTACAGTTGTCCATCTTTTGAAAGACATCACTTGTGGAGCCAGTCCATTTACACACTTAAAAACAACTTTCAGAAAGGAGAATTTTATAAAGTTTGAAAAAGTCAACAAGTTGTATTTCTAAATGGTTTTGCAGTGGTGCCATTTTTATGGCTTCTGGTCAAAAATTTCAAAGCTTATTTATAAAGTGAGAATAGAGGTCTCACGGCTGAGTCAGTGGTCTGGCCCCAAGCAGTGAGGCAGTAAGACAAATGTGAAAGAACCATGGCATGCAAATATAAATGAGCTGCTTTTAAAAGAGAGAGACATGACCTGATAGGGTGCTTGAGTCTTGAGCAAAAGGGCTGGATTAGAATTATTTTGAGTGGAGGAGCTCCTACTCTGCTTAATTTCTTGGAGAATAATCAGGCTTCCTTCAGTGACTGAGTCCAGCTGAGGAACTAGATGGAAGCAGTTACTTATCCTTGTTGGATTTGTAACCTGCAACCAGCTAGTGAGTGCAGTATTCAGATTCATGGACCAATGTCTAGGTTCGTAGGGAGGGATTGTATGAAAGTGAGAAAGAAACAGATGACACAGTAAGCTATTTGAGCCACAATGGATGTTTAACAAAAAAAAAAAGTATATTACAACTTATTCACAACAATAATAAAAATAATAAATAACATAAAGTGTCTCTGCAAAAATGACATTTATTTGTTTCTTTTTTTCCCCAGTTCCTTTTCATCTTTTTTTTCTTATCAGTTCAGTTTGATTTATCCCTTGTGATGATCAAATAAGTCTAAGTGCTTTCGTAAAGACAACAGTAAGTGGAACGATGGTGTGATATTCCTACCACACTGGAATACACAATCGAATGGGGAGACGGGATGTTCTCCTCTGGGAAAGGGAGCTTGATCCCACTCTTAGGTCAAGGCTGAAGGCTGAGATCAGCCTTCATGGCTGTCTCGCCATTTCCCTCATTAGGGAGAATCTCAAATCCATATCTGTCATCTCCAGGATCTCAACAAACCTAACCAGAACGTCTGTTATCGCACTGAGCTCTTATCCACTCAGTCCTTCATGACCGTATTGCTCTCCCGCGAGTATCTCTGAGCACTTCATTAGGTTCACTTCAGTGCTCTCTCTGAAGACCTTTTATCTTATCTCTCTTCTCTGCTTTGTGTCTGTGGTAGCTCTCTTTTTCCCCACTTCGTCTCTGACCATTTTTACCGCTCATGAGGAGGGACTTTCCTCTGACCTCCAGCCAATGGATAGCCCACATCCTCCCATCTTACAAAATGTCAGCCAATCTGGTTGGAGTAACTGCAAGGGGGGGTGACTGTGACAGACACCTCATCCAACCAATGGTAACAGACATCAACAACTCACACAACTGAGGAAAATAAAATTAATACCACAGAATAAATTGACATTTAGGAACCAATTCCTTACCGGTTGCAACCATCAGTGAGGGTTCCAGCAATCATTGTGTTCAGCCGAGTGTCCACACCTTGGTAAGTGACAGTTCCTGTGTAACCAGTGTTGTTATTTAATGGGCCAGGATGCAGCTGGATATCACTACTTGATAACAACATGAATTAGTGGTGGGCAATATGACCTAAAATTCATATCACTGTATAAATTGTATCCCTCCTTCACGGTAACGGTATATATTGCGATATAAACTTAAGTGTAAAAAGTATATGCTTGTCTTTCGGCGTTCCCGTTAGGGGGTCACCACAGCAGATCAATCGTTTCCATCTCCCCTGTCCTCTGTATCTTCCTTTGTCACACCAACCACCTGCATGTCCCCCCTCAGCACATCCATAAACCTCCTCTTTGGCCTCCCTCTTCTCCTCCTGCCTGATGGCTCCATCCTCAGCATCCTTTTCCCTATATACCCTGGGTTCCTCCTCTGCACATGTCCAAAACCATCTCAATATCGCCTCTCTGACTTTTCTCCAAAAACCGTCCCACCTGAACTGTCCCTCTATGTTCATTCCTAATCTTGGTCATTCTCATCACTCCCAAAGACAATCTCAACATCTTCCAGCTCTGCCACCTCCAGCTCTGCCTCCTGTCCTTTTTGTTAGGGCCACTGTCTCTAAGCCATACAACATAGCTGGTCTCACTACTGTCTTTTAAAACTTTCCCCTTCACTCTTGCTGATACTCTTCGGTCCACAAATCACTCCTGCCACCTTTCTCATCCCACTCCACCCTGCCTGCACTCTCTTCTTCACCTCTTTACCACATTCTCCATTACTTTGAACAGTTGACCCCAAATATTTAAACTCATCTACTTTCACAACCTTCTACTCCTTGTAAGTGCATATTCCTACCGGGCTCCCTCTCAATTCACACACATGTACTCAGTCTTGCTTCTACTGACTTTCATTCCCCTTCTCTCCAGAGCATATCTCCACCTCTCCAGACTAGACTCAACCTGCTCTCTACTCTCATTACAGATCACAATGTCATCTGCAAACATCATAGTCCATGGGGACTCCTGTCTGATCTCATCCGTCAACCTGTCCATCACCACTGCGAACAAGAAAGGACTCAGAGCTGATCCTTCGTGAAATCCCACCTCCACCTTGAATGAGTGTTATTCCTACTGCGCATCTCACCGCTGTCACACTATTCTTGTACATATCCTGCACTACTCTAACATACTTCTCTGCCACTCCGGACTTCCTCATACAATACCACAGCTCTTCTCTTGGCACCCTATCATAAGCTTTTCCTAAGTCCACAAACACACAATGTAATGCTTTCTGATCTTCTCTGTACTTCTCAAACAGTATTCTCAGAGCAAACATTGCATCTGTAGTGCTCTTTCTCTGTAGGAAACCATATTGCTGCTTACAGATCTTTACCTATTTTCTACACCTAGCTTCTACAACTCTTTCCCATAACTTCATGCTGTGACTGATCAGCTTTATTCCTCTGTAGTTACTGCAGCTCTGCACATCACCCTTGTTCTTGAAAATAGGAACTAGCACACTTTGTCTCCACTCCTCAGGCATCCTCTCACTTTCCAAGATTTTATTAAATAATCTGGTTCGAAACTCTACTGCCATCTCTCCTAGACATTTCCATGCCTCCACTGGAATGTCATCTGGAACAACTGCCTTTCTACTCTTCATAGCAGCCCTCACTTCTTCCTTACTAATCTCTTGTACTTCCTGACTTACTCTCACCACATCATCCAGCCTTTTCTCTCGCTCATTTTCTTCATTCATCAGCTCTTCAAAATATTCCCTCTCCCTTCTCAATCACTTGTCAGCACATTACCATGTGCATCTTTACCACCCTGACCTGCTGTACATCCTTTCGAGCTCTGTCCCTTTGTCTGGCCAATCGATACAAGCCTTTTCTCCTTCCTTACTATTCAACTTCTTGTACAGCTTGCAATATGCCTTTACCTCTTCATTCCACCACCAAGTCTCCTTGTCTTCCTTCCATTGCCCAGATGTCATACCCATTACTGTCCTAGCTGTCTACCTCACCACATCTGCAGTACTTTTCCAGTTGTCCACAATTGTTTCCCCTCCAACCAGTATACAGTAAAACTGGCGCATAATGCTGCAGGTGGACCAGCCAATTTTGTCATTATAATTCGAAATCCGTTATATGTATAAAACAAACAAAATCTGTTATACGTAGTAACGGATTATTTACAGCTCAGAGGCACTGAATGATCTATGAGGAATCCCCAGCACCAGTTAGGCTTACGTATTCCCTTGATTAAATGCCTGACCTTAAAGCGGACCTGCCTCATTCAGTGTTTTGGGCATTTCTCATAATGCCCCTGGTGGGCTGCCTGCGCTTCCCAGAATGCACCGCGGGGCCGCAGAGTACTGCTGTCGTCATAACTCATGTAAACAATGGCAAAGCGAAGATGTGGATGGCGTTAATTTAGCGATTTCACGGCGATTATGATGATTATAACGCTTTCCCAAGTTAGAGGGGTTATCTAGAGGAGGTGTAGCACCAGTAATGGAGTTCTGCTGTGCCCAATTCTTGTCTTATTGTCCCTACTTCACGAGATGTTTACACTGTAAGTGCTGAGCTCCTGACACCGGAACTCTGCTGAAATCAACTTCTCGCGTGAGTCATGGACCCCAGAATGGTGTGAGATTCACAACTGCAAATACCGAATTTAATGACCGGGTCAGAACTTCATCTGAAAAAAATTGACACCTGCCTAAAATAAGCTCCGGACATTATGTGCATTAACAAGATTACATTTGGTCGAGTCCCCCACTATTTTTTTTTAGTCGTACTTTCAAACCCTAAAGCCTGATTTATGCTCCTGCGACTCTGTAACTCCATGGCCATGCAGTGACGTTGATGTGCACGTTACCCTTTTAAAGTTCTCAGTCGCGTCTTTATGCACTTTACAGCAGGAACAGTGGCTTTTTCTGCATTAATTTGTCCCTCAGTGAGCTGCACTTCTTTATACAATGATCAACCTCCAAACTAATGATACGGTACATACAATTTCCTCCATGAATTGCGGGTTATTTGAGTGTAATTTTCCGACTCTATTGTGAAGTTGATCATATTTGTGGAGTTTTCTGCCAAAGCGTTTGATCCATTATCAAATGTAATTGGCGGCTGTGCTGCAAAAAATATTAAAATTGATGGGAGAGGAAGGAGTGAAAATGTAAAAGTGACAAATCACAGCCTTTTGCAGTGCCCGTCATTTAGCCGTTGTGCGTCAGACACCGGAGAGCCACGCAGAGGGCTCTGATCTAAAGCAGCCGTCTTTGGTTCATCACACCCAGGGACACAGAGAAGAAAATAGTATTTGATCTACTGTCGATTTTGTAAGATTTACCACCAACAAAGAATGGAGAGGTCCGTAATTTTTATCATAGGTATGCTTCAACTGTGAGAGACAGGATGTAAAAAAAGAAAAGAAAATCACATTGTATGATTTTTAAATAATTAATTTGCATTTTATTGCATGAAGTAAGTATTTGATCACCTGCCAACCAGCAAGAATTCTGGCTCTCACAGACCTGTTAGTTTTTCTTAAGAAGCCCTCCTATTCTGCACTCTTCCCTGTATTAATTGCACCTCTTTGAACTCATTACCTGGATAAAACCCCTGTCTACACACTCAGTCATCACACTCCAACCTGTCCAACATGGCCAAGACCAAAGAGCTGTCTAAAGACACCAGGGACAAAATTGTAGAACTGCACAAGGCTGGGATGGACTACAGGACAACAGGCAAGCAGCTTGGTGAGAGATTGTCTCTCACAGTTGAAGTGTACCTACGATAAAAATTACAGACCTCTCCATTCTTTGTTGATGGGAAAACTTGTTAAATCGACAATCAAATACTTATTTTCCCCACTGTATGTGTAAATCTTAACACCATATTACAGTGCCGGGCAACAAGCAGCAGTTTATTAATAATCACCAGTCTTGACTTATGCCCTGCCTCATCTATGTCCTGTGTCTGAGCATGGTTTGAAAAAATAAACAGCCGGTCTTTTAATCAAGGAAATATGGCACAACTTTCCTCGACTCGGCCAGTGTCAGTGTTGAACTTCAATTTGTACTTCTGTTACTGAGCACATCCAGACTGCTCTGTGCAGTACATGAGAGGGGATTTAATGGGAATACATTATGATGGAGTGGGACGTTTTTTACAATGTGAGCAAAAATCTGTTATATACTGTTTATTAGATGGAAAACCATAGAAAAGCAGATCCACAGATCCCGTCTATTTCATCACCATTGCAGAAGAAGACACCCACTTCCACTTCTGGATGGAGCCGCACCTCAAACGGAGAGGAAAAAATAGAATCAGGCAGCAGAAAGACTACAAATAAGGTATAATTTGTCATCATTAAGCAACAACAGAAAAACAAAAAACAGAAGATGTTGTGAAGGTGTAGTAACACGGACCCACAACAGGGGGCGTAAATGAACGGACAATAGATGAGCCAAAAGACAACAATTTAATGTTGTGAATGTGCGCAACGGAATACAGACAATAGCAGATTTAGAATCAAGTCAAATATACAAAGGTGACGTGTGGGCAGGCTCGAGGATAGAAGACGTCTGTCCAGAGAAGAGCCAGGTCCCACACGATTTCCACTGCCCACGCATCCGGAGCACACTGGAGCCGCCAAGTCCTGAGTCCCCAGGTGGCCACTGTCTCCAGCTGTCAGATCTGGTACTGCTGGCATGAAGCGAAACAGTTTAATGGTGGTGTGTGCACACCCAGCAAACAGTCAGCAAACACAGTCCTCTTCTGGTGG